>NC_091828.1:85589166-85938333 GCF_038994185.2 Dermacentor albipictus | reverse complement strand
TGGAAGACTTCTTTTACTTAACGTTTTCGGCTGGTGGACCAGCCTTCGTCAGAGTACAGTAACGCATGTACAACACATACACAGCTTTAAAGGCACCGTATCACGAGCAGAGGGCGCGCTATCTACACTGACTAGACCATACACTGCGCATCATAAATCATTATCATTGCACATTATAAATGATTATCGATGACACGCATTATGGAATATACAAAAAATGAAATGCAGATGTGTTCACGATACAATACATACAAACATGACTCTCAAATAAGTGCCAGTGGTTACAATGGTTATGTGTAGTGAAAACAGAATGACTTACACATGCAGATACAAAGGCGTGATGTTTAGCGCATGGCATTTCTAAGTGCAACCTCGAATTATCTAAAAATTGATATGTTAACGTACAACTTCGAGCCACAGCGACATACGTCAAAAAGCCACATGTAAAATAGGAGACAGAAAAAAGCGCTGAAATCATGTGTGTACACTGCGTGGGAAGTGTATGTTTGTGCTCAATCTAAAGTTAGACAGGTTAGTTTTCCTTTGTTTTCATTTATTCCAGACGAGACAGTGTTAAATTTGTGAATCAGGTAAGATTCGCGAAGCTCGCGGTCATGGTTGGTGCGGAATCCAGATTCGAGTATTGTTACTTTGAGATTATTAAATGAGTGGCCCGGCATGTTAACATGTTTCGAGAGTGGTAGATTTGGTTGGGATTTGGCATGTGACCTGTGGTTGTTAAAACGGATCCTGAAAGGTGTTTCAGTCTGGCCTATGTATTGCATGTGGCAAGTGCCGCACTCGAGCAAGTAAACTACGTTATATGAATCACAGTTGAAACTGCCTTTAATAGTGAACATGAATTGGCTGGCTGTACTGGTGGCAGTCAATGTAGGCGTTATATGAGCGCAGACTTTGCAACGTGGTTTATTGCAGCGGCTGCAACCGGTCGGGTTAGAAGTGGCGATTTTTGAGGACGTTAGTATGTCACCTATGTTTTTAGAACGTCTATACACGACACGAGGTGGCTCAGGAAAAATGGCTTTTAACCTGTCGCTTTGGGTAAGAATGTTATAGTGTTTGCGGAGTATGCCTGAGACCTTAGGGTTAGATGCGGAATGTGTGAGTATCAAATTAGCCGACTGGGAGCCACTGGGCTTGTTTCTGCCTTTAAGAAAGTCCATCCGGTCATATCCTGCCGCTCGGTGTATCGCGTCATCGATCATCTTCTCTGGATATTTACGGTTGAGAAGTTTCTTTTTGAGTTCCTGGCAACAAGAGTTAAAATCGCCTTCTTCGGAACATATGCGCTTAAAGCGCTGTGCCTGGCTATATGGAATCGCAGTCTTACAATGACGCACGTGGCTGCTTTCAAAATGAAGAAATTGATGATTATCAGTTGGCTTTTTGTAGAGTTTTGTGATTAGGCGTCCATCGGCAATGGTAATCGTGACGTCAAGGAAGTCTACAGATGACAGTGAGTAATGATGTGTGAATTTGATAGCGGGGTGTGCCTGGTTGAATGACGCAATGAAGTTTAGGAGTTCCGTTTCGCTATGCGTCCAAATACAAAATATATCGTCGATGTAGCGCTTAAAGTAATAATCTCAAAGTAACAATACTCGAATCTGGATTCCGCACCAACCATGACCGCGAGCTTCGCGAATCTTACCTGATTCACAAATTTAACACTGTCTCGTCTGGAATAAATGAAAACAAAGGAAAACTAACCTGTCTAACTTTAGATTGAGCACAAACATACACTTCCCACGCAGTGTACACACATGATTTCAGCGCTTTTTTCTGTCTCCTATTTTACATGTGGCTTTTTGACGTATGTCGCTGTGGGTCGAAGTTGTACGTTAACATATCAATTTTTAGATAATTCGAGGTTGCACTTAGAAATGCCATGCGCTAAACATCACGCCTTTGTATCTGCATGTGTAAGTCATTCTGTTTTCACTACACATAACCATTGTAACCACTGGCACTTATTTGAGAGTCATGTTTGTATGTATTGTATCGTGAACACATCTGCATTTCATTTTTTGTATATTCCATAATGCGTGTCATCGATAATCATTTATAATGTGCAATGATAATGATTTATGATGCGCAGTGTATGGTCTAGTCAGTGTAGATAGCGCGCCCTCTGCTCGTGATACGGTGCCTTTAAAGCTGTGTATGTGTTGTACATGCGTTACTGTACTCTGACGAAGGCTGGTCCACCAGCCGAAAACGTTAAGTAAAAGAAGTCTTCCAAAAAGTTCGTCGTCTCTTTCCTGCGTATGCTACGTCGGGTCCTGCGTGCTGAACTTTGAAGAAAACCCCTATATATATATATATATATATATATATATATATATATATATATATATATATATATATATATATATATATATATATATATATATAGATAGATAGATAGATAGATAGATAGATAGATAGATAGATAGATAGATAGATAGATAGATAGATAGATAGATAGAGAGAGAGAGAAAGAGATAAGTTTTCCCGTCATTTCCTCCACTACTAATAACTCCTATGCATGGGAATTATGTTTTGAAAAACATACTTTGCAAGTGGACATAGTCCGTCGCGCTGCTGCTCAATTATACAGCGTCCCGAAGCGCTGTAGACGTGAGCAAACGTACCTGGCGATTCATTCGTCGCACGCCTGTGCTCCCCCTCAAAGTCAGGAGTGCAGTCAAAACACAGCGAACTTTCCAAGCAAACACGGCGATTCACTGGGATGATTCACATCGCGCCGACGTGTCGGTCGGCCGACGTTCGGCCGTTACTCATCCACATCAGGTGGCCCGGCAACAGCTGTGCCCCGTCGGCGCCCTTCGATAAGCCTGTTGCATCAGGACAAGGCAGGGAGGCACCGAAATATCTCATCCAGGACAGTGATTCGCTTGGAAAGCGACAGGTCGAACAGTCGTAACGCGCGACAGAATACATATTTACGCATCACCGGCGACAGCGTGGGGAAGTTTCGGGGCGACGGCGTAAATACGCGACTGAGGGGTTGAACTGAAAGCTGGACGTGGACTAAACGTGACTCGGCATTTACTTGCACGCATACTGTACGTGTTACGTCATTTCTCGGGATCTATTCCTAGGTTATCATGCTTGATATGTTCTGCTCTGCTTTGTGTGCGTAGGTATTAGATTTTTCAGTTGCATATGCGCTTTCGTCAGCCCATATAACCGCCTCGTATCTGTCTTTCGGTGCGTCCGTCACAATATATATACGCGAAGGAAAGGAAGCGTGGACGACCATGTTCTACGTTTAAAATAAGGGAAGTACCAACTTTAATACCGCATTGCTTATGAAAGGCATCGCTAATTTATGCTTTGGTACTGCGGAACCACAGACTCTGCTTGAATCCATTATCTACACGAGAGAATGGGTGCCAATTCAAGTCACCGTCATTAAAAAACCGTCGCCGGTTGAACATTAACCATTCGATTACGACGTCTTTTATGTTAGTGTACTGGGTTCACCTTTTATGGATAAGAGAAAGGCCCGAGTGGAACAGCGCTCTGGAATAATGGTGTGCCCCGTGGAGTCTTTATATGTCCCCGAAGCTCCATAGATGAGCTGATTCATTCCTACTTGCGCAAGAAAGTTTCGTCTGTATTTGTACTGGTCGTCAGTCATCTTGTCTGAAGCCTCTTGCGCGTAATGTGGGCCTCAGAGATGGCTGGTCGAAACCATCGCTTGTTTTACCACGCTATGCATAGACACTGACCTTGCGAATGTGCCTTTCTCTGAAGCGTCTTGTATGTTGCGTCTCATCGGGCAAAATAATTTTTCAAAACGACAAAACGATTGCAACGTGTACGCGGAGATCTCCGAGGCAATAAACGTCACTAGGCGATTGCAGGCTAGGTGGAGCTAAGTACCGCGCAGCAGCGTCTTCGCCAAAGCTGGTGACAACTATGCACCACTAGTGGAAGCTGCTACGCATGCGCATAAAGCGGCTATTCATGAGCGGGCGAACGTAGATCAGCAGCACCGTGTGCAGCTGAGACTTTTAACTCGCAATCGCTTCTGCTTTCAGTCTCAATTATGTGCGGATAGCTTTTACATCGCCGTGTTTAGCTCGCACCAAAATTCGCGCGCAGCACGCAAGTACTCGAACCCGTCGTCTCCCGCGGAGAAGAACGCCGCAGACGTTTAGCCGAAGCGTGGGGAAATGGCTCACGGGAAATTTCGACACCTCGCAAACTAGGTCAATGAAAGAAAACACACGCAGAGACAAGCGCGACTTGTTTCAGCCTAGCTGATAACAAAGCTGCCCGTGCGCCTGTAGTATCGAGCCAATTCTTGGAATTACATGAACCCATAGTGCGTGTCACAATCAGTTTGACCCGATGGTGTTGACGACACAAGATAGACCCCGGCCATTATTCGGGAAGAGGTGATTCCTTCTCGACTTTCGCAATGCAACGTCTCGTCGATGTTTCGGAGAAGCACCGTCGTTGCAACGCTGCAGCTGTCAACTCAATCACTTCCGCGAAGGAAAACCCTGTAGCCATCGACGCCTCGTCTGCGTCCCGACATATGTTTGTTTGTTTGTTTGTTTGTTTGCTTTACTGTTTCTTTAATCCTTCTTGGCCACTCGTCTGCCTCGGCAACCATTCGTCTAGAACTCGATCTGTTCCTATTCGTCACGACTCCTTTTTTATTACACATTGATCAATCTTCGCTGACTAGATCAGCGAGAACTTGTGATCTTTCGACCTTTTCCGATTCCTAAAGCCATATCTAATTAGCTTCTTTTTTGTGTCTACATTTAGTACGTCGCTTGCTTTTTTTTGTTCTCGCTTTTCTTAGCTTTTCTCGCGCAAAAAGAGCGTCTCGATATTTCTCGGTTCATCCCAATGTCTTCAACACGTTCTTTCATCTCGCCGGCTTTATGTGGGAAAAGCGTAAGCGTTCAACCTTTCTAGATTGAGAGAGCGATATCGAATTATCTTGCCCCTTTGTTATCTGATATACATTCAGTCTCCCTCACATTTCGCCTTGTTAATTTTTGTTTTCATGATAAGGAAGACGCTCTCGACAAAGTAGACACTCACTACATTAGACAGGCGATCGCACTCTATAAAACTCTGTTTTTTTTTCTCGTTAAGCAAAGAAAGAGTAAAGTG
Source organism: Dermacentor albipictus (assembly GCF_038994185.2). Classification (NCBI taxonomy): domain Eukaryota; kingdom Metazoa; phylum Arthropoda; class Arachnida; order Ixodida; family Ixodidae; genus Dermacentor; species Dermacentor albipictus. Next base: position 85,933,170 of record NC_091828.1, on the reverse strand, counting down.
GCTCGGTCGCTTGAGAAAAACCAAAGGAAAAGCTCGGCTAACAAGGCCCGCATCAGAGGCACGCGACGTTCCCCTTGCGCGACTGCGTATGAGAGAGGCGTTGTCCGCCCAAGTTTCTAAATACCAAAGTGCAAAAAGCCAATGTAACCGACACCCTCCACATTGTTTGAACGTGCCTTTGGAAGCGATAGAGGATCGTCCACTGTAACCGTTGCGCGGCCTTGACCGGTATCTTATGGAAGCCCGCTCAGGGAGCTTCGTTTGCTATTCAGCTATCGCGATGCCTAAGCCCTCGCCATTTTCATTACTCATTCATTTCGCAGAGGCGCTCGGGAAAGCACTTATTTATTTTCACTTACCCTTTTGCTCGTACGAAACGGTGCACATCATTCCCAAGGAATATCGATAATCCTTGACAAGGACAGAAAATAGCGAAATATAGAGGGCCCCGGCTTAGCCTTCGAATTTCGAGTTGATGGATCTTTTTGCGTGACAAGAAGAGCGAAACAAAAGGCGTGTAATGAAATATAAATAAGTATAACCCCGTCATCCTATTGTGTTTTATACGCACGAAAATGACCACGAAGGCTATGAAAGAAAAGATGGCATGGCATATTGTTTCGTGGGAAGAACTTCTCTACAGGTGGCCAAGGTAGTTACCCGACAGTGTAACATGACAGCAGTTTTTAATTCTACGGGCCCAACTATTGAGCCCTATTGATGTGTATAGCCAAAACCGGCGTGAACTTGTGCATCTTATCCCTTATGGTCATTACGCAAACGTGAGCAAAGCAAAACAAGAGATATCAATATTTGTCGTCATTGCATTTCCTCAGGTAAATCAGCCCAAGACGAAATTAAAGAGTCTGTAGCTACCCGGCAAAAGCAGCCAAAAAAGAAAAGAAAACACGCACAAACAAACGTAGCCTCTACGAATGGACCCTCAATAGCTCATTTCACTTCGCAGCGCTTGCTAAATCAAGCTCCGCTAGCGAGGTATACGCTGACTGAAATGTCATTTTAACGTATCTCCAGCCAGAAGGTCGTTTATTACGTAACACCGCATCATACAGCTTACGTACGTGGGCGCCAGAAAGTGAGAGGGCGCACACGCAATGCGAGTTGTTTGTTTCTAGGCGCTTCTTGAAGTTTAACCTCACCAAACCTTGGCTAATGAAAGCGACCGAAGCTTAGATGTAGTAGTGCCTTAGTCCCCCTAGAATGAAGAGGGTCCAACACCGCAGAAGTTTTTGACTGCTCGAGATTACGAAACTTAACTAAGAGGACCTACAGACACTGACAGCGCAAAAAAAAGGAAATGTACCACATATTCTGCGAACTGTTGCCATAGCTGAAAGGCTGGTTGGTTTCCCCAAGGTCTCGTTTTAGATTTCTCCCATTGCTTACTCTTGTGATCCTTTAATTCATGGCGCTAACGCGTTGCCTAACAATGTCTTTCTCGTTCTTCTGCCTACCTCATCAAGCCTTTCGAACCGAATCTTTCGATGACACTTTGTTAAATTAATTTTGTATTCGCTCATAAAGCTCTCTGAGCTCCGCACTTGGCCAAATATTTTTAGTCTGCCCTCATGAAGAATTGTGTTCGACCAACATTTTGGCTTCTCCCTCGGCATTCTGGTCCTGATCGTTTACGAAGTAAAAAAAGACAAAAAACTATTGCCCAGCTTCGAAAAGAGGAACGTCGAATAAACATGTTCATTTGAGTGCTGTAGTGCTTCGGTATTGGAAACGAATGCCCATCAAATGTAAATAAATAAAGTCATAAAATAATATAAAAGGATAAGGAAAGCCTGAAAACACACTATGCTTTCTTGCTCCATTGCCCGGTGCCTCCTCTACATAACCGTTATTTGATTTCACACCTCAAGGACATGTACTCAAATCATGAAGCTTATGTTTGCGCGCTGGCTTATTATTATTTTTTTTCGGCCCCGGCATTGTTCTTTGCAAACACCGAGACGCGCACCCACAAACACACACTCTCTCATACTGAGACACCCACTAACGCATATCGCAGAAAGCGCAGTGCGCTCTTCAAAGCAACACGTAACTAGTATTCAAGCAAACATAACTTGTGCATTGGAGCTGCACTGGCGATAATGTGACCGCAGCGGTGACTGGTCAGGCAGAAAAACCTTTCAGGCTCTGTATAAAAACTGAGCTGAAATCAGCGCTTACGGTGTAAGTTGGCGTTTTATTTAATAGCACACAATTCCGTACAATAGGTCACAAAAACTGACCATACTCTAGAGCTTCGACCATCTAGTACACACATAACGTACGACACGGTCCATTCTGTACGCATGCTTGATACCACATTTGGGACGTAAACGTACAGTTTGGTCCACTGCAGCGCCCACTGGCCGAAAGGTCGCATACTGTTCCACTGGAGCCACACTGGTCCAGTATACCGTGTCATACCCCTCTCGTCTGTACACTGTAGTGCACGTACACCTCTGTTCGTTATTGTGTGTGTACGCGACTTCGTGTTGCATCTACCTCGACGCCCGCATCCTTTCCTAAGCGTGGCCGCAACGTAAACCGATGTGCCCCGAGAGAGACTGAGGCGTCTGTTTAGGCATGTTCGTAGAGCATGAATGGTGGTGGTGGTGATGGTAAGAACTTTATTAACAATCCGGCAAATTCGTGGCCTGGGCCTAGGCCGACCCCGAGGAGGTCCGGAGATCCTGTCTCCTCGCCGCCTCAGGGACTTGCTGGATAGTTGATTTTCGAGGTTTCAGCTGCGCAACGCGGCCGTCAATCGCGCCGCAGCTTCATCGGGGGAAACTGCATTTTCTTTGCATATAATTTCACATTCCCAGAGAATGTGTCTAAGAGATGCGTGAGCCCTGCCGCATAGTTTGCAGTTATCATCTGAGTAGATGTTCGGATGTATCCTTCTGAGATGGACGGGGTTGGGGAAGGTCTTTGTTTGTAGCTGCCTCCAGCCTACTTGAGAAATCCAGCAACCTAAGAGCATGAATGCAGCTTTTTTTTTGCGCACAAGAGAAGGACGAACGAGAGGCCGAGACACACGAGCACTCACGTGCCTCAGCCTCTTCATCGTCCTCGTCTTGTGCGCGAAAAAACTGCACCCGAGAAAGACACGTGCCGTCCATCCTCTTGCCGCTCACCGCGCGCCAGCCACGCGCCAATCGGATTAAAGCGCAAGCACGAGACATTTACGAGATTCGCATGACAGCTTGTTTGTTTGGCCCGCCCGCCTCTTCTCGAACAGTTTTTTTTTCCCATCCTGCGCCGGCCTTTTTTTCATTTTCCCCGCGTTTCATCCCTAATACGCGCAGGCCGGGGCGAAATCCCCCTTAAATTTATTTCGGCACTTTCGTTCACCCTGACCTAAACGTCACGCAGAGTTGTCACAGAAATGCAAAAGTAACATAGAGAGCGGGCACCTAAGTGTTTTGTTTGCCTCGGCCGTAGAGCGACAAATTACAGAGGGGGAGGGGAGGCAGTCGCTAGAATAAAACGTCAGCGCCTTTCGTTCGGCGCCCCGATGTACAGCCAGAGCCGTGCCTGGGTACGAGGACATAACTCGTACGCTGCCGCACAAACACGACACGCCGAAACCACTGACCCAGTTTTCACGCAGCTGTGCAGTCCCCTCCTGGGGCTTTTGTTTGCCTCCCTTCCACGGCACGTGGCGCGATCATTCGCTTGCAGAAAAAACTGCGATAAGAGATGGGGGGGGGGGGGGGGGGGACACGCAGCGATGACGCCAACAGTCGTACAGCCCTAGAGTCGAGAGCGCGCTAGGACGGTAGACGTCGAGAAGAAGGCGAACGACGTCGGCAGAAGAGTGTCGCACGAACGTCCCCAAGAGCACTCTATTTAACCACGTCGCTGAGGCGAAGAAGTTTGAGTGCTTTCTTTCTTCCCCCTCCCCCCCCCCCCCCCCCCTTTCGGGTGCTCGGTAAACTTGCGCGGGGCGCATTTCGTGAAAAGCACACGTGGTCGCTGACGTTTCTGTGACACTGGAAACGAAGACAAGCGAACGCACAAGAGAGAGAGAGAGAGAGAGGAAAGGGGAAAGGCAGGGAGGTTAACCAGAGGGGAAGATCCTGTTTGTTACCCTACGCTAGGGAGAGAGGGGAGCGGGAGGCAAAGTGATAACAAAGTAGCGATAAAGAAAGCGAGGAGCATAGACATACAATTACAGTCGGTCACTGTCGCAGGAAGCAGCTTGTGGAATGCTAGAGGGGCCGGTGGGAACACGGGCTGTGAGCTGGTTATTGCTGAGTGCATCTACGCGTCTATTAGACCCTGTAAAGCACACTTTGTTTTTCGTCACCCAGAAGCGGGTTTCGTGTAGCAGGGGCCGACGACCGAAGACGACGGGTGGGAGTGAAAGAGCTGCAAATGGCGTTAACGCAGCGGTGAAAGATGGGGGGGGGGGGGGGGGGGAAACCACCGAATCACCTTTACGTGTCGTTCGAGTTCCTTAATTCGTCGGTATAACCGCTGGGGAGGAGGTGTGCTATATAAGGCTTGCATACAGGCCCCAGTTGCGTGCACACAACACACGACGCACTCGTTCGCTCGCACGCACTGACGCACGCACATAACACATGCGTGCGCGGCCACACCGCTCACGGCATGTACGGTACTCGGCGATTGAAATTAAATTAGATTATCGGGTTTTACGTGCCAAAACCACTTTCTGATAATGAGGCAAGGCGTAGTGGGGGACTCCGGGAATTTCGACCACCCGGGTTTCTCTAACGTGCACCTGAATCTAAGTACACGGGTGTTTTCGCATTTCGCCCCCATCGAAATGCGGCCGCCGTGCCCGGGATTCAATCCCGCGACCTCGTGCTTAGCAGCCAGTACTCGGCCAAGGAAACGCGACAGTCGGGGGAAGTCGCTTACGATGGCGATTTCTATAGGCGCACGTGGAAGCCAGGTGTTGCATTGTGGTATACCGCGAGGGTGAGCGTAACTAACTTTTTTTGCTTTTTTTTTAGCAGTATAGGGGGTGTCTGAGACCCGACGTCTATGACGTATTTCCTGCACCCGACGAGATCGCTCCCCACGCGTTAAACAGGCCAACGCGTCGCCATTCAAGATCGGCATTTTAAATCCAGTGAAATCTGCACACCGGGCACCCATTACTGCTTCTGGTTGCAGGTGTAGGGTAGCCAACCGGGCACGCACTTAGTTAACCTCCATACCTTTCCCTCTTCGTTTCTTCCTTCGTTTCTTTCTTTCTTTCTTTCTTTCTTTCTTTCTTTCTTTCTTTCTTTCTTTCTTTCTTTCTTTCTTTCTTTCTGGATGCAGGCGAAAGGGTTGTGGCCGTCGCAACCACAGGCTGCGATTGTCGCGACTTTGCCACTGTCGCGTTTCGTTCTGCCAGCACTCTGCCTGTTCACCTTTCGTACAATGGATCTGAAGCAAGAGGGAATTTTTTAGGGAGTGCTCCCACAGCACGCTTCCCGTTACGAAGGGACATCGGGACGTGGGCTGTCCGCAAGTAGTGAGTAGAATTTGATCAGGAAGTATCCCCGGGGGAAAACGAGAAAGATGCAATGAAAGCAATGTCTGCTTGTTCTCTTTTTTTGCAAATACACGTATCGCGTTAGGCACTCACGCGGTCAACGTCATTATCATTCCATCTCGCTCTTCTACGTACCTCCAACCCCGCTTCCCCACCCTCCGGCCTTTTCTACCTTTATGTTTTTTGCCCCTCAATATTATTGCGCTATATCTACCCGAGCGAAATGATTACACTATAGGCACTCGCATCCGTCGGCCGACCCTCAGGCCTGCGATATGTAATTCAAGGATAATAATGACAGCTGGCACTTGTGGCGGTAGTCGAAGGACCTTTCGGTCCCGCAGAGCCATTACCGCACTGTCAGCGAGCACACTCGAACGTAACCCGCGTTACTTAGCGTTAGAAACGTTCCGCGAGGTTATCAGCAACGGCCAATCCACCCGATCAGGTCACGGCGCAATCTCGCAGTACCACACGTTAAGTGGCAGGCAAACAGCTCCACTTACCCGCCGAGGTTGCTGAGTGGCTATGGTGTTGGGCTGCTGAGCATGAGGTCGCGGGATCGAATCCCGGCCACGGCAGCCGCATTTCGATGGGGGCGAAATGCGAAAACACCCGTGTGCTTAGATTTAGGTGCACGTTAAAGAACCCCAGGTGGTCAAAATTTCCGGAGTCCTCCACTACGGCGTGCCTCATAATCAGAAAGTAGTTTTGGCACGTAAAACCCCAAATATTATTATTATTATACAGCGCCACTTATGCCTGTAGGCTACGCGGTATTCTGGGCGTATTTTCTGGGCTACAGCACCTCGCCGAGAATCATAAAGGGAGCACACACTGAGGGGGCAAGGAAGGGAGACGGTGACCTTGCCTTTATTATTTACGCGAGTATCCGGACACGGAGTTGCGTGCGTGTGCTGCGGGTCGTGCTATACTGACTCGCTCGTCGGTCTCGAATCACGCATGAGAGGCGGAGTTCCGTCTGTGACTCACTTCACGGAGCGTCGGCAAACGTGCCTGCAATAACATGTTCACCTTCACTTGATGCCGCAATAAGAGGAGCCCGGTTCGGTTGCGTGACGGCGGCAGTCCGGCCTTTTGAGAATGGAAAAAATATGTTTGCCACCAGAAAAGAAAATAGAGAGGTTGTGGGCGATAGGTAGCGAAGTGCACATAAGAGTGACCTAGCTGTATAGAAAGAAAATACAGTAGACGGCTTTTGTTAGGAACTTTACAGTTGGAAGCCCTCTACTGTCTCTATCTATCTATCTATCTATCTATCTATCTATCTATCTATCTATCTATCTATCTATCTATCTATCTATCTATCTATCTATCTATCTATCTATCTATCTATCTATCTATCTATCTATCTATCTATCTATCTATCTGTCTGTCTGTCTGTCTGTCTGTCTGTCTGTCTGTCTGTCTGTCTGTCTGTCTGTCTGTCTGTCTGTCTGTCTGTCTGTCTGTCTGTCTGTCTGTCTGTCTGTCTGTCTGTCTATCTATCTATCTATCTATCTATCTATCTATCTATCTATCTATCTATCTATCTATCTATCTATCTATCTATCTATCTATCTATCTATCTATCTATCCATCCATCCATCCATCCATCCATCCATCCATCCATCCATCCATCCATCCATCCATCCATCCATCCATCCATCCATCCATCCATCTATCTATCTATCTATCTATCTATCTATCTATCTATCTATCTATCTATCTATCTATCTATCTATCTATCTATCTATCTATCTATCTATCTATCTATCTATCTATCTATCTATCTATCTATCTATCTATCTATCTATCTATCTATCTATCTATTTTTCTCTCTGTGTTTGTCTGTCTATCTGTGTTTGTTTGTGCGTCTGTGTTTGTGCGCTTCTCAAAACGCACTATGCGCCAATAACACACGTGGCACCGAGCTAGAAATAACGTACTCAGTTGGATAATCCACCCGCCCTGTTTCCAAGGGAATGCTCATACCGTCCGTCCATCCACATCCGTCTATCGCGCACGGCTCGTGCTCGTGGGAGAGCAGGCGAGGAGAGACAGAGAGGCCACTCGGAGCGCTCACCTCTTCGACGGTGGCGAAGTAGTCGACGGGGAACTCGTCGTACAGGAACTGGTGCACGATGGCCGTCTTGCCCACTCGGGCGGCTCCGAGCACCACGACCCGGTACTGGTCCTTGGCCGGGTGGTGGTGGTGGTGGTGGCTGTGCGCGTCTTCGTGCGGGGGCTGCAGCGCCGATAGCGACGGTACCTGGCCCGTGCTCGGCATGGCGATTCTGGGCCGCCGGTGAGCCCGATTACCAGCGACGGGGAGGACGACGACGGGGTCGGCAAGTGCCGGATTAGGCGGACTCCTTGTCAGACGCGGCCTCGAGGACAGTTAGGTGCACCTGCGTAGAAGCGTCGAAGGGAAATGGCGAGATTAACGGGATGTTGGGTACGTACGGTGCGTGCCCAGAATGGGCTCACAAAGCATTCTTGATTCTCCACAAGGGGAACATAGTGCGCTGCGCGATACGCAAGACCAACAGCACAGTACGTACGAAGAAGAAGAAGAAACTTTAGTAAAGAACAGTCCGGCAGCTCTTGATATGGTGGCCTCAGGTGACGGCTCGAAACTATTTTTTTTTGCTGTAGAAAATAGACCAATGCGCAAGATGAGGCACTGTCTAGCTCAATCTCTCCAGGGCAATTACATGAATGTAGTTACGGGAATTGTCACGCAGTTTATTTTTGTGTTAACGTTGAGAGAAAAACGTGGCGGACGATGCCTGAAATTAACGATTAGGCAAATCCATAAGGAACCTTTAAAGCTAAGTCCAAAGACAGCAAAAACAGGGTGTTCGACGTTGCCACGACGGATGGCACCCCGGTACCCTTGCAGTAGAATTCCCGACATGCCTTTTTTTCTTTTGGCGTTGTCGCAGACAATACCCGATTTGGTTTTCATTGTGTACGAAACTGGCAAACAACCGCGATCGCTGTATTAAACTCATGAAAAATGCTGCTTCGCTGCAAACTTTAGGCGCGAACGAGCCTGTGATTTTTTCGAGAGGGACTAATCTGCATTTGGCGCTTATGTTTATTCAACGCTGAGCAGTGCATCTCAGCCATCCGCCGCGGTTTCGTAGTAGCTATGGCGCTGCACTGCCGGTCTAGACGTCTTGGGTTCAATCGCGGCCACGCCCTCTGCATTTAACTTGGCGAAATGCAATGAAACAAATTTAAGTGCACTTAGGCGCACGCTGTACAAACCTAGGTAGTCATAATTGAATAAACAAATTAATTATTGATCAATAAATTATTTACCTATTCTTAATTAATTAATTAATTATTTAATCATTACTTCGTGCATGAATAAGGTTATTATTAATAATAGACAAGATACAGTACAAGCGAAAACTATTCAGGAGGATGTCCCGAGGTCAAAGACTGTAATGGCACCTCCTGTACAGCGTATAAGTAAAAATATAAACAACAGTTGCAACGAAAAGTGTAAAATATTTTTAAAATATAGCAAACATAGTATTGGTTTAGGTTTGGCAGTGCTAATACAAATCAGCTGTAGACATGCTAGTACAAAAGTGTGATAATTATTATTACATGCGACTAATTACAGAACTATAACGCTATTATGAAAGTAAATGGATAATCAGACATAACCAAATGAACCATTAAGGCGTGCCTCGTAATTACACAATTATTACACTATTAAATTACACGATTAAAATTATATATTAGTGATGTTTAGCTGATAATTAGCGACTAATGATACCAGAGTTCATACGGTCAAAACCCTTGAGGTGAAGGCTAACCGGTTGCCTTGGCTTCAAACTACGCTCAAGCTTAAAGGCGGTGAACCCACTCATTCGCTCCCCCCTCCCCCCCCCTCCCCTTTTTTAGCGCCCTTTCTGGTTCTGCAAGCCTCCGGTCACGGTAGGCGCGGTCGTCCCACTAGTGAATAGGCGTAATTTACTAATCCCCAGCTTCGCATGGAAATTTCTCCTCCGTGTTCGTAGGAGGCACCCGGGAGTAAACACCCTCTGTCGGAGATTCACGCTAGGTTATAAAGAAAATAAAAAAAAGCAAAAGGAGAGCAAAAAAAAAACTTCACAATCATTCTTCAATCATTGGCTAAGCGGGAAGCGACAAATCGAATTTTTTTCACGACTTTCTTTTTTGTTCCTTCTTTTAAGCACTCGTGACTGTCTCACGTCTTCTAGCGAACTGCTTGCCCGAACGGATTCACCCGCCGTGGTTGCTCAGTGGCTATGGTGTTGGGCTGCTGAGCACGAGGCCGCGGGATCGAATCCCGGCCACGGCGGCCGCATTTCGATGGGGGCGAAATGCGAAAACACCCGTGTGCTTAGATTTAGGTGCACGTTAACCCATTGAGGGTCGACGCCGTAAATATACGGCGCCGCGAACAGGTCCGAAAATGGTCGATGCCGTATATTTACGGCGCCGTCTGTACGTTTAAAACGCGCGCTAATTTCCTCACTTTTTCTTGCCTGGCATGTGGTGCTACTATGTGGGAATACATGAAATTTTTTTCTCGCGTCTCTCTCTTTCAGTTTTCGTTCTATACTTCTTTCTTGCTCCGGCGCGTCTGCTACCGCTCGCGCATTGGCGCGCTCGCGGGCGCGCGGCGGTTAGTTTCGGTTTTGTTCCGCACGCGGTTTCGGCTTCTTTTGCTCGCAAAACTGATGGCTATCTCGTTCTTGTCACTCAAAGCGTGACCGCCTGTTACTCGCTCGGTTGTTGCTCACAGGGGTCTGCATACGAAGGATGCCGCCGTGCATGCGTTTCCTTTTTTGGCCCTTTATTCCGAAGTTGCCTCCCACGTCTGCTCAAGGAAGCAGTACCCAGAGGAGGTGCCATGTCTGCGCCAACACCACTCGGCAGCAAAAATATCGCTAGGACAGACTGATCCCTCAGGACCTAAATAAAGTCCTTCATACCATACAAGGTACATGCGCGCTGAGTGCAACAAACCGCTCTGCGTGGAGCCATGCTTCAAGAACTACCACACGCTGAAGAAGTATTAGTGCAAAAGGAACATTTGAGACTTGCAATAAATTTCGTGTGCGCATTCTTCTTGTGTATTTTTCTCGTGTGCACATTGTGTATAACAATGCGCCAATTTTTTGAAAATCTTATAACTTTATTTGCTATTTTTATTGTTTTTCTTGAATAAACAGTCCATATATGCTAACGCCAAACATTTTTTTCTCACTTAACGGTCACCCTAGAAAAATTACAGTAATTTTTTTTAGAAATAGCTCCCTCTGAAGAATTTAAATGTGCAATAAAAAAAATCGACCCTGAGTGGTCGCATGTGGCGAAAAAAATCGACCCTCAAAGGCTTAAAGAACCCCAGGTGGTCAAAATTTCCGGAGTCCTCCACTACGGCGTGGCTCGTAATCAGAAAGTGGTTTTGGCACGTAAAACCCCAAATATTATTATTATTATTATTATCACTTCTCCCGTCGTCGTCCTCCACTAATACAAGCACATCGCGGCGCGGAGGAGCCAGCGAGAGACGCGGTCCTCGTTTGGCAACACTTGGAACCACATAACAAACAAAACGAACAAAACAGTGAACGAAGCTGAGAGACTTGGCCTTCGTAGACTGCCACAGCTCAAGGTTCTTATCGCGTAGCGCATCGGCGCCTGTAGCGGGAGGCGAGGGAATACCCTCGCGTTCCTAATGACCCACTTTCAGCGCAGCCGGTGAAAGACAAAAAAAAAAAAAAAAAGAAAAGACAGCAACGCCGCTTTCCCACCTGGCAAGGGCATTGCAGTGTAGCCATACCCCGCTTACGCAGCGGAAACGGCTCGAGGCTATCGTATTTCATTGACTTCGCTTGCGCGTTGTCGAAGGGAAACGGCTGCTCCCAACACCTGCCGAACTTGCAACGTTGGATTCAGACTGGGATGCATAGCGCAAAAAATTACGCAGGGACAAGCAGAACACAGGACGACTTGACGACAGGCTTGTCCCTGCGCAATTTTTTTGCGCTATGTATCCCAGTCTGAATGCATCCCACCAACACGCCCAAACTTCTTTCCCTGCTAAAGTGCAACGTTGGCTCACCGAGTCGTTTCGGGCCGCGTTCTTTGCCGAGGCTCGAATTATTTATGCGCTTTCGGTTCGCGCGTGCTCGTTCCATGTGGCACGTGCAGGGCGTGATGGGGTGCGAGAACGTTCGAGACTTTGGAATAACGAATCCAAAGTTGCCGCCCCATTCGATTCGGTCTTCGAAGATTTAATGGTCGCCATTCGGTAAATGAGGATATCTTTTTTTTTTCGAATACTTTCCGAATGTTCGAGATCGTCACACGCACGCGCGATGAAACACAAAAAATCAGTGGTTTTTACAAACGTACGAAAAAAAAAAATTGCGTCCCTGCACCCTATAAACAGTAGACATAAAACACGAGAAGTTCGTTACGTAAGTCCTGGAGGCTACGTTTCTGTGAGAGTCACAATTACGCGTCTATAAAGCGATCATTAGCATTTCCCGAAAAAGCTTTTGTGTATGCGAAGAAGCTTCTTATTTTTTTTTATAGTGTTCTTTCTTAGGGGGTTACGATGAACAACGCATCACACCGCGCAAATGTTGGAACGGAAACGTGCTAACGTTGTGGTCATACTAGGATGCGAAGATAATTTTATAATAAATGTGGAAAGCCGCCTGCTCATTATTTTTAAAACTTAAAAAAAATCTGTTCCATATTCGGTTTCATTCGACGCGGTGGCCTGCACTATTCGATTAGTCTTTGATTCGGTCTCGAGAATCACTATACGCACACTTTTATAAGAGTGGTCTATATGTGCGCCCTAGATTACTGGAATAAGTAGCAAAAGCACGGGGGGGGGGGGGGGGGGGAGAGGACGTTCACAAAGACGTGATTAATCATTGCTACTTGATAAACTCTAAACGCATCACATAGCTAAGCTGACCCTCCCCCATCACCTATTCCTCCCCTATCATCCCCGTTCTACGAAGACGAGAGGGCGATTTATGACATTTCCATTTTTTCTGTCACCATTTCTCATTTTCTTCGGAAAAGCCATGTTAAAAGCGCTGTTTACAGAATGTAATATTTTTTTTGCCGACATTCTTTCTCTGGGGGCTTCCTCACTTGGGCACTACCACAGGGATTTGTGCTTGGTCGCGTAGAAATTACGGCTTGCTTCAATAAGATTTTCGTGATAACTTGTTGGTATATAAAGTCACCAGACATTTTGCTTGGCGCAAATATCTGTTTTCTTAAGCAATATTTACGCGTTGTTTCTTATTCCACGCGACTCTTGGCCGATTCGCCAAAGTGGGTATGGCCCATGTGTGAAGGAAAGCGAAACCAAACGAAACCTAACAGAATTGTGATTTGCTCGTGTTGATTAGCTCCGACAAAAAAAGAAGAAAAAAGAAGAAAAGAGGTTGTGTCCTAAAAATTTTGTCATGCCGAAACGAAAAGAAAAAAAATTTCCTACGCAATAGTGAATATATGGTGAAACATAGTGAACGTTACTTAATCATAGCTAAAATCTGTCACACTGAATAAATAACCGACTGGAACTACACAATCAAGAAATACAATACATTTCGCACTAGCATTAAAAACAGTTCGATAATAGATGCGCTATATATGCGGGGAATATGAACAGAGTCTAAGACGGCAACGTATGCACAACGCTCAATGCAGAATCGGCCAACGAATGAGCAAGAGCGAAAAGGCAAAGGTAAGACATAGAGGTCAACAAGAGACACATCCAGTTTGTTACCCTATGTAGAGGTATTTAAGTTGAGGGATGGAAAAGCAAAAAGAAAAAGAAAAGATGGAGATAACATGGAGGGTGCCACTTCGTACGGAAGTGCACCCCTAAACTACAGTAACTCACGTTGGCCTTTTGGACTGCAGGAACTGGAGTTACTGGCCGTATCGCTACCAGGGCACGTGCGCCATGTGGCCCCCGTGCAAGTAGGTTTCTAACCGAGGACGACTACGAATACGGGGGGATCTCTACGTGGTGGGGATGCAAAAGACGCCGGCCACCGTAGCGAGGCACAGATGTAGAGGAAAGGTATAACAAATACACATAACAGTACGAATGGCCTCGAGGCCATAACCCGACAGCGCTGACGCAATGGTGCGTCGAGCGCCATCTTGGGGGTGGGCTTTGAAAGAGATAGATAGATAGATAGATAGATAGATAGATAGATAGATAGATAGATAGATAGATAGATAGATAGATAGATAGATAGATAGATAGATAGATAGATAGATAGATAGATAGATAGATAGATAGATAGATAGATAGATAGACAGACAGACAGACAGATAGATAGATAGATAGATAGATAGATAGATAGATAGATAGATAGATAGATAGATAGATAGATAGATAGATAGATAGATAGATAGATAGATAGATAGATAGATAGATAGATAGATAGATAGATAGATAGATAGATAGATAGACAGACAGATAGATAGATAGATAGATAGATAGATAGATAGATAGATAGATAGATAGATAGATAGATAGATAGATAGATAGATAGATAGATAGATAGATAGATAGATAGATAGATAGATAGATAGATAGATAGATAGATAGATAGACAGATAGATAGATAGATAGATAGATAGATAGATAGATAGATAGATAGATAGATAGATAGATAGATAGATAGATAGATAGATAGATAGATAGATAGATCAAATGATAAATGGAACGTAGGGAGGTTAACCAGGACTGAGCCCTGTTGGCTACCCTACACTGGGGAAAGGAAAAAGGTGGTCGAAAAGTTTAAAAGAAGAAGAGAAAGTCCACTGGGGATATCATTCAGTCCGGATCACAGATGGTGACTCAATCCGGTAGCTTTCAAATATCGCAGCAGCACTTTTGTTGCTTTTTGTAGCTGCGATATGCGAGGCCATGGTCTCAAGATCTCGTTCAAGGTGAACGGTTTTCTATCTAACTGATTGAGAGCTGTGCAGAGGTCGTGTCTTTCATGAATCTAGCCTGGGGATGAGGAAACATGCACGTCGATTCCCCCGTGTGTGTCTGCTCTCTTTTCCCGTAACCTCACCCGGGCGCAGGAAGTAACTCTTCGGAGCCTTGGGTCTGTAGTAGCCCTAAGATCATCGGTCATCTGTGCTTGGCGGTGACCGAGGGTGTCAGGGCTACTGCACCATCGATTCCCGCAAGAACGTCAGACACTCGATCGACACCGGCCTTTGGATGTGTCCCGCCACGGCCGCTGGGACACAAAGGCTGGACTGAATCCAGATCCCACAGTAAAAAATTACGACCGTTGGGTGAGGGACAACAAGTTTGCAAATACGCTGCTGCAGTTCTTGCACAATGCATGCAGACCTGGAAGCTTTCATTTAACTTTCTGTATGCCTCGCGGCTAATCCTCTCGAATGAAAAAAAAAAGGAAAGGAATTACGAACCTAGAAGGGAACGAAAGAAACTAACGTCATACAAGTTGCGGAGAACGATTCACAGGGGAAACCATTGGCGTCAATGCACGCAAGAAGATCGCGTGTGGCGCTGGAAACTGGTTACTGTTTTGGGGGAGACTCTTTCCTTAAGGTCGCGCTAATCGACGATTTCTTGAAGGTGATTTCTAGTTTGTGCAGAACAAGGACGCAGCAAACAACCTACAACCCAAATGTTGTTTGCGCTGGTCAAGAGTATTGGCCTGTTCCGCTAGAGCTAAAGGTCATCGCGTACTTTCGAATATACTGAAGCTATCAGGTGTCTATTGTACCCCGTGAATCATCTGCGTATGAACATAGGGGAAAGAGCAAGGACAATGATATTTCTTGAACTTTACAAAGCCGTAAATACAATTCTGTTTTTATTGGCTTGAGATACAGGCACTCCGTGTAAAGCTTGCTTTACAAGGTGTAGAAAAGTGGGTATCGTAAAGTGCACTCTTAGAGCAAACGTCTCCTTTGTGATACGCGACTGTGTCCTAAGCGTCGCATTTCTGGCACATTGTCCAGAAAAAAGAAATGAAAACTGTTTACACGAAGAATTAAACAGACACTTAAGAATGAAAAAGTGGTCTAAAGCTTCATGTCATACCTGAAATATGATCTACGATAGAATTTTGATTTTGTGTTGTAGTTAGCCATCAACCGGTGCTGTTAACGCAGTGCTGTTATTGCGTGATCACCCAGAAATATACGAATGAACAACTTATCAACCATCGCTTTACAATATTATCGCCTCTACGTGGTTACGGCAGGCAAGATCAAAAAAAAAAAGAACGCGCGCTTGCTGTTAACACTAACCTATGGCATGTGGGTGGACAAGAGGTGATCATCATCATCAGCAGCAGCAGCAGCAACACCTTATTTTATGTCCACTGCAGGGCGAAGGCCTCTCCCTGCGATCTCCAATTACCCCTGTCCTGCGCTAACGGATTCCAACTGGCACCGGCAAATTTCCAAATTTCGTCGTACTACCTAGTCTTCTGCCGTCCTCTACTGAGCTTCCCTTCTCTTGGTACCCATTCTGTCACCCTAATAGTCCAACAATTATCTAATCTGCGCATTACATGACCTGCCTAGCGCTATCTTTTTCCCTTGGTGTCTATTAGAATATCGTCTAAGAGGTGATGTGGTCAGAATATAGAATATCGTCATAAGAGCTGATATCTGTCGGCAACTAGGACTGCCAACTGAAACCTCCGACGAAACCATCGCTTACTGCTAGATTGCATTCCATAACCACAGCTTATCAGGACAGGCCGGCATGCAGAATGTAACGGCACACTTGCATGAGGACCCTCTCCGATCAATACCCCCGTTCCAACCTTATCGGCGACAACTGTAGCAAAAAGCGATGCCCTAACCGGCAGAGCTAAATCTGCGGTCTGTTCTTGTTCGACGAACAGGGCTGCAGAATAACCTGACGGACGCATTAAGACACTGCTCACTTGCTTGCTCTGAGCGTCGGCACCGACCTTCCCTAGAGCAAGATGCGGCAGCCGTACAATATAGGTCACCGCCTCCGCCACAGATGTGCGATCGCAAGTGGCGACCTTCCGAGCTTCGTTCGCGCTCAAGCGCATGAATAAGCAAAATAATAATAATGCTTTCACTACACATTACCTGTTCTTTTGCTTAACCAAGGAAGCGTCGGCGATGGTGGCAAACGAATAGATGTCGTGCTCTGTCCGCGAGTTGTTCGCTGCGCGTTATTTGGCTTCCTGCCCACGCGAGAAGGTCGCGTACGGCCGAGCGCCTAACTGACCGCGCGTTATTTTTGTATCTTCCTCGCTCTAACTAAATCGTCGATCGTTGTAGCTATTGGAACGTCGATATTACGCCGCTCTGTTAAAATACTAAAGGGCGCTGTTGCATTAGAAGCACTGCGCGTGAAGCCGCAGTCGAGTGCTAAGGGAAACATAAGATCAACGTTCCGTCCTACATTACATTTGCGATATGACACGAGGGCTTAGATAGACTAACTTCCAGGCCACATGGTGTCCGTTTAACGTGTCGGGTGGACGACTTCTATTTTTTTTTTCACTTTCTCGGTGAAGTTTAAAAAGCACCCGCCGTGGTTGCTCAGTGGCTATGGTGTTGGGCTGCTGAGCACGAGGTCGCGGGATCGAATCCCGGCCACGGCGGCCGCATTTCAATGGGGGCGAAATGCGAAAACACCCGTGTGCTTAGATTTAGGTGCACGTTAAAGAACCCCAGGTGGTCGAAATTTCCGTAGTTCTCCACTACGGCGTGCCTCATAATCAGAAAGTGGTTTTGGCACGTTAAACCCCATAATTTTTTAAGTTTAAAAAGCGTGACACTTAGGAGACTAAACTGTTACCACTTACAATCCAGACGGGAACATCGCTAAGTACGATGTTTACAAAGACACACTAAAAACGACGTGTAGGGCTGGCGTCGATTTTTACGTGCCTTTGTCTTTGTACTTAGCATTGTTTCAGCTTTAATGTGAATAACCAACTTGCCGATACCTTCACGATACGGGACGTGCAAGTAAGGGGACGTGAATGTATGGAGACGTGTCTGTCACGGGACCTGCCTGACTAGACGCGCTAACTACGGAGTTCATTATAGGCGATATGCAAGAGAACGAGAACACCAGCGACGAACAAGGAAGCAACGTGTGGCTTCGCAAGTGTATTCGTTCTGTTGCGCAATGTGCAGTGAATCCGAGTCGCCGCGCCTCCATTCCCACTTTTCAACCCGCGCCCAGTATTGCGAGCAACACAGACTCGGAGATTGGCGGCGCGTACTTGCGCGCATCTCGGAAGACGCAGAAAGTAAACGGGGCAGCGGATGAAGAGGGCCTTGCGTGAAAACATGAAGTGGTCCGTGAACAGATGGCGCTGTTATTAAAGGATCAAGCAAGCGATATCGTGGTTTGCGCTGTGATAGTAGGCTGCCGTCTCTCGTAGTAGGCTCTCATAAAGGCTAGTAGGCATAGTAGGCTCTCTAGTAGGCATACGCATAGTAGGCTCTCTGCCGTCCCTCATAGCTCAAGCCATACGGAACATCAAGACTCTTGCAATCCTTCTGATTAGGACGAAATTACTGTTTCGGCTTGTATAGATATAAAAAAAAAGTGTTCTGAACACGATGGAAAACAACTTCGGATAAAAGAAAACAGCAAGCTGTCTATTTTTTTTTAGCCTTTCTCAATGCGGCTACCTAGGTTGCACGGAAGGCGGTCTTGTAGTTGAGCAGGGTTGGGCCAATATAGCGCCACACTCACCGGACATTGGCCATACTTATAAAAGTACAACGACCATACACTAGCCGTCAATGGCCATCATATAGACGGCCGTACATTGTGCTGCCCATACAAATAGTCAGTAAAACGACGACACATTAGCCACAATAGCGCCTAAAAGGCTTGGACGTATCCAGGACAAACATGAACGCTGCGCTGCTTTCTGACTGTACCGACCAACTAAACCAAAAAGACTGCATCCAGGAGTCCACATGGGTCTGTTCACCATGCATCACCCCATATATATTGCCAGTACGCCGCCCACACGATAACCATATATTGAATATTATCGGTTCCGTTAACGTTGGGCCAACATTGGTCTACCTTTTCCATGCTGCTAGAGTGTATATTCCTTGGATTGCGAACACATCCTCTGATCCATGACGCTCGTTTATGCTAGCCTACAATCAGCGGCGCAATTCTACGCCCAAAGCCTTCTCTATCTCACACGAGCAGCTGTCACTGTGGTTCATTAAAACGCGAAATGCTCAAAAAAAAGAGAGAGAAAAAAAAAAGATCAACGCTGCGCGCGCTCTAACACCTGTTGTGGGGTGCACACACCGTTCCGCAGAGGCATCGGTGTAGTTGGCACAGTGCGTAGAGCCCTGTGCTCGTCGTTTGTGGTGCGCACTGGGGCGGATTTGGCCTCAGCCTGTGCCACAAAGTACGGTGCACATTTCGCCACAAAATAGAAAACTAACAGACCCCCCCCCCCCCCCCCCCCCTGCCCCCGCCCTTCGGTTAAACAGTTTTCGATACTGGCTAGATAAGGCCTCCCACATGGCGGAAAGGAGCTTCATCTATAAGGCTCGTTTAATAAACTATGGCATCACAATGCGCGTTCTCTTCGTTCTGTCACAGATCGGTTGCTGCGCACAGACTTGCGCGGCAAATTCCTCGCCTGCTCCACCTATACCTGTTTCTTAGCGAAATTAAAGTTAAGTAAATGAATAAACTATCAAACCATTCGGTCCTGGAGAAAATTGCATTAATGAAGACATGGGAGAGACAGATTTAAATCAATATTCGACTCTTTTTTTTTCACCTATACGTAAATTTTAGATGCACTCAGCGGTCTTGAAGTATACACGTAGAGGAAAGGGCACACATAGGAACGTGAATCGCAGGTACTTATTAAGATTCACAGCTTAGTTGACCTCTTCCCTCAGAAAGGGGTAAGCTAATCTCGCTCCTCGTTACATGTCAGACTGTGTGCTTGCCCGATACCTTTCTTTTATGTTTTGTTTGCCTATTGAACATAAATAAAGGAAGAGACTTAGTGAGCGTAATTTGTGGCGACTACTCCTTTTCACATAGTAATAACATTGGAAATAAGAATACTGTAAGCTAAAGACAAACATCCCAGGTTCATCAAGCTGGAGCAAAGTGAACTAAATATAGTAAACGGAATGCGCATTTAGTCCGAGACAGGTTGCCTCACACGCCGACAAAACGCGGGGAGAAGTTGCATCACACGCGATATAGAGCACCGAACAGACACAGGAGCCCGCAATACAGTCCCACAACTATTGTTTGTTTGTTTTTGTGCATGTCTTTAATAATAGCGACAGTATGAAAAGTCTGGCTACTTAAGAGAGAACCATACTGAAATTGTAGCTAAATGCAAAAAGAGAAAGCATGCACACTAAACGAGACGGCAACAAAGATGAAAAAAAAAGTCAGTCTCTGACATGCACTTGGAGTAAATTAAACTCCCACCACTGAATAAGTGCATGACACCAATTTATAACCATCGTTACATATATGCCCAATTCCCAATCGGAGCGTTACATGCGCGGAAACTCAACATACTCGCTGCCCACGAAGAAAGATCCGTGTTCACAACAACGGGCGTAGGAAGCGGATAACTCAGCGCGATATCAAATTGATCTCCGGAGACAACCAGCATTTCGAAGCCCACTCCACCGTTCCGCACCCTTCTTCCCAAGCTTCACTTAATAATAATAATATATGGGGTTTTACGTGCCAAAACCACTTTCTGATTATGAGGCACGCCGTAGTGGAGGACTCCGGAAATTTAGACCACATGGGATTCTTTAACGTGCGCCTAAATCTAAGCACACGGGTGTTTTCGCATTTCGCCCCCATCGAAATGCGGCCGCCGTGGCCGAGATTCGATCCCGCGACCAAGCTTCACTTACCCGCGCAACCTCCGAAGGCGACTTGCTACTGTGCACTTAGCAGGTTGCTGCTCCTCAGACGCTGTGAGAAGAAGGCAGGGCCAGAACGAAACGAACCACGCTCAGAGAGCCCCAGGAGCCCCCGCCGACATCGACTGCAGTGCTTCAGCCGATCGCCCTTCGCTGCTGCCCGATGACACCGACTACTGCGACTTCAACGCGCGCGTGCGAAAAGTACGGCGGCACACAGCAGCGGGCCCCCTCCCCCTCTTCGCACTCTCCCTCTTCCTCCTTCCTCTCTTCCCCGGGGCCAGGCGTCGAACGCAGGCGCCGAGCACGTGGCTCGGGACCGAGGGCCGGTGACGTAGGTCGGCCGCGCCGGGTCAACAGCAGCAGCAGTAGCTGCAGCTGCGCCGACAAAGACGGGTAAGAGAAAAGAAAAAAAAGAGAAAAGAAGGGTGTGGAGGGGAAAGACACAATGGAGGCTGTGAGAAAACGGACAGCTTCTGGTATAAGCGCGTGTAACAGTGCCGACGCGCATAAATAAGCTGATCCTGGCTTTTTTTCTTCTTCTTTTTTTCTCCCTCCTTTTTTTATAGCGCGAGAAAGGAAATGAAGATGATAACAAATGCAGAGAGGGAGGGCGACGAAGGGAAAGACAGGACATCGAGCCAAGATAACGAAGGAGCAAAATGTTCGCTGTGAATACGAGATAGATATGTGTGCGAGAGCGGGGGCATGCACCGCTGAACTAGGCCAGACCATACTAATGTTTGTGTATTCGTGCCTTCTCCAATCTATCTATCTATCTATCTATCTATCTATCTATCTATCTATCTATCTATCTATCTATCTATCTATCTATCTATCTATCTATCTATCTATCTATCTATCTATCTATCTATCTATCTATCTATCTATCTATCTATCTATCTATCTGCCTGCCTGCCTGCCTGCCTGCCTGCCTGCCTGCCTGTCTGTCTGTCTGTCTGGCTGGCTGGCTGGCTGGCTGGCTACCGATTACCTACCCACCTATCTAGGCATCTTTCTAGCTGCCTGGCTATGTTGCTGTCCATCTGATAAACAAAAGATGTTCAAAAAAGGTGCAAAGAGAAAGGGAGAAGAAGAAAGAAAGAAGAAGCCAAGCAATTCTGAGTGCGCCATAGCGAGATACAGAGAAACAACGGTAGAGAGAGAGAGAGAGAGAATCGGAAACAGTCCGCATCTGAGCACCGCTTTCGAGTCGCATATAGAGGCCACGAAAACAGCCAGCTGCGCAGGCGTCTCAGCTGCTTCTATCATCGACGGCTTTTCTTTCCTTCTCGTTCCTTTGCCGACTCTCTTTCTTAACATTTGCCTTCCTTTTGAAACATTTCGGCGTTATTTCACTGTTCCCTTTTTCGCTTTTTCTTCTTTCTTTTCTTGCTGTCTTTTTTTTTTTCATTCTTCGTCGATCGCAGCTGCGGCAGCCGCAGGGCGTTGTTTCTCGCCCTTCCCTCCTCGCCTCCGCTTCGTCCTCGCTGGCTTCTAGAAAAAAAAAAGGGACTTACGATTCGTCGCCGCACTTGGCCTTACCGGGTGGCTCGAGGAGCGCTGGCTCCTCCGTCTCTATACTAACACGCTACTGTGCCCGGCAGTACTAGAGTACGTTAACCCTGCTTTCTCTGGGAAGTGCCCACTGTGTGGTTACGCGTTCTCGGACGTTTTCCATGTGGTGTGGGCTTGCCCTTCTAACCCGGCTTACCCTCCCCCCCTCCACCCCCCACCCACTTGAGAGAGCTGGGAGGCTGCCCTGCTCGGCTGCTCTACCTTAGAGAGCCAAAAAGAGCTCTTGTGGCTTGAGCCTGAGCTACCGCGGAGGTCACAGGGGCCCCGGACTAGGGACCCCTCCTAGATTTTGTAAGTGGCCGGTCCTTAAGATAGTCCTCAACTCCGTCTATAAATAAGTCAAACAAATGTTTACCACGACCACCCACAGCTGAAAGAGTCGTACGCATATGAAACGCGCGTCCTCCTCAAGCTGGGTTCGGATCTCCACAAACGAAGCGCAATTTCGACACAGCAATCGCGTGCTTATTTATACTTCCTGCTTCTTTTTTTCTTTCAGCACAGACGCGGGTAAGAACAATGTTCTCGAAGAGCAGGTAGAAGGGTCGCGTTGGCACAGCGGCTTCCACCCGAAACTCCGTATGGCACTGGGCGTACGGCATTCCCGCCGCTCTTCCTTAAAATAGCGAATTACCTTGCACACGTGCTCGTTCCTATGCCTGACGTCGCCTGACCTCAGAAGCCCACACAAGTAGTCCTGTTTCACTTTCATTCTCTCTTTGGCTTTCGTTCTTTTGTTCATTCTTTAGATCTTTTTTATGCGAATAATGGAGAAGCGGGACTGTCGGCAGGTGGGCATGTGTTGTTTGTTTGAAACTCCCCCACTCAGGAAAGAACAAAATACGTAAAATGACGACGCTATAAAGCGAAATTCTCTTGTATCGTGGAAGCTGTGCTCGTTGTGACGTCAAAGAAGGGTACGACTTGTGCGCTTTTAGGTGGAGGACTGCGCATAGAAAAACCGCTCCCTCGAACTTATTTTTCTTCTAAAGTTTTCAGCGAAGACAGCTGAATAAGGACCGGCCAATTCTTCTTTGTGCTCTGGAGTCAGGTATACGTAACGACTCTCGTCAATCCTCGCATTGACGTCACAAGTGGAATAACACTCGGTATTGCGCATAATATAGGTTCCCGGTCGCTATTCTGGACATTCCGCCATTTTCTTCGCTGCGTGACGTAGACACGACGCGAATAAAATGGCGCTGATGGCCCCATTTTGCTTTCGTGACAAGACGCCAACTTGACGTTATGCCTAAAAAACTGAAATGAAGGGACTGAACGTAAGGTTCTCGGTAAAGCAAAACAGTTTTCCTCCGCAGTAAAAACAAAGCAGCTATATCAAAGCGCATGATTATTCCGTCGAAAAACGCTTCTCGCTTCCGTCGTCTGCTGTGTACAAGCAGTCGTCTGCTTCATTAGTTAGGATGGGTGTACCCGGGAAACGGAATGAGTAATCGTATGTTGGCAACACGCTTGTTTTGTTCTTTGAGTCAAGATACGAGACCTACCAGTGGTGATGCGCGCATGTTCTATGCCACGTTATCGCTATGTCGCGCAACGCAAGTGACTCAGCCCGACTCGCCTGGCTGAGAAACGGCCGAATATCACCGATAGCGTTGTGCGCGCCAGAAATATCCGCTAGCGCGATGCAAGCGCCGGCGCTGCCATCTCTTGTTCAGTTCGCTGGTTATTCGCATCGCGGGAGGAAACTTCAAGGCGCCGCCTTGCGTACATCCCTTTCTATGAATTAAAAAGACACCGTTGTCATAACTTCTGATTGTGCGAAAAGGCATTAATCTTCATTACAATGCAAACGCAGCAGTGAAAAGTGGACAACACTGCAGAAAGTTTGCTATGTTGAAACAATATCATTTCGTATAGATGCGTTCTTTTAAAAAATGATGGACCAAAACACACATGCCAACACCACCCGAGAGCGATGCTAATACTATGAGCGCGCGTTATGAACAAAAGGTTTTCGGGGAAAATGTGGCGATACGCATTCCTCTCGGCCGCCATTGCATATGGCTGCTCATTAGCATATTTCGAGCAGCTCGTCACACCACAAATTATGGCGGAAGATCTCTGCAATGGCTGCCCAGCGTAACGTCACGCAACGTCAAATTGACGTTTATGAAACGGTCCTTCCTGTGACAATCCCCACAGCATATTCCTCCAGCCAATCAGCAAGCTCGGATAGCAGCTGTCTTGGATTGCCACCACATATTCGCGAAATTGCAGTTGCATTGCACTGGCTTCTGTACGCTACGGCTCACTTTCTTTTTGAAGCGTTAATGTCGCAATATAGCTGCCAAGGACCCAAAAAACAAATGTATTAGTCGATAAAATTTGCAGCTCCACGTCACGTTTCGTCATCTTGATGAAAAGGCAAAATTGCATTTCGCAACACTTCCGTTTCCCGGCACAAATTTCAAGGCACGTGAGCTCTCCACAGCCAATCAGAGAGTCAACATGGCGGATAATGGTGGCCGTGCAGCCGCCATGCGTGTCGAGAATAGCGCCCCGGCCACGATGA
The DNA here is from genome assembly GCF_038994185.2 of Dermacentor albipictus. Lineage (NCBI taxonomy): Eukaryota > Metazoa > Arthropoda > Arachnida > Ixodida > Ixodidae > Dermacentor > Dermacentor albipictus. Next base: position 85,908,541 of record NC_091828.1, on the reverse strand, counting down.
CAAAAACAAGTCAAACATTTGAATTCATCTTAGTTTCGTCATGGAATCATTTCGTGTATCTATGGCGGTAGGGGATACAATAGAACTTGGGTAATCTTCGGTTCTCACAGTTAAGGTTTTTCGATTTCAGTTGCAATCGTTCTCTTTCTCTGTATACCTTAATTATTTAAACATGGAGCTTTCGGATTGAAAGCAATGGTTCGATGTCGAAAGTCGTATTCGATGTTCTTCTTTTCGTTTGATATCAACTCTTTCATGACTGCGAACGGTTATACCAGGGCCTGGTGCATGGTAGTTGTGAAAAACTAGTTGTTGAAGCAGTGGTAGGCTAAAGTTATTCGGGAATCCAACGGTAAAGTTGGAAAGAAGCATGGCCCCGGTTATTACGACGCACTTATAGAGAACGCCAGAATCCCAAGTGAAAAAGTAAGACATCAACAGGGATAATTACAAGAAAAGTGCACTTATGACGCGCAAGCGCTACCCTCAGCTCAGAGAGTGTCCCCGCGGTGGTACACCGATTTAGGTCTTTGCGATAGACCGCACAGAGTGAGAAAGAGTCTAATAGTCTTGAGGCCAAATATAGTTTAAAGTGCCGACGAATAGGCAAGTGTAAGTGTTGCTCAATCAAGACCTATACGCCAGGTTTTGAGTGAGTTTAACGATATACATGACAGTTCTGTCGTCACGACCACAAAAATGTCTCCTACTGATGGATCACTCGCTTCTTCTCGTCCATTTCCCGCCACCCGGGGCCGTAGTTTGTAAAAACATCGTGACGTGTGCATGTATGTGTGTGCGTGTGTGTGTGCGCGTGCGTGTGTGTTTGGGGCAGAATAAAGTAACGAAGTTAGGTGGCTTCACCTTCAACCCTCTGCTCGACCTGATCAGCCAGATCAAGGGAAGCGCTCATGATGCCATTGTTAGCACGAGTTCGCTACGCGCATGCGCATTGGAGTTCTCGCTCTGTAGATTGCGCGCATACCACGACTTAGTGCGCACACACCTGATCTGAGCGGAACGTACAGTTGAACGGGAAACTTAAACCTACTCTAATTCGTTGATTGGACGCCGACCGAAGACGACGACGGTCTCGTCTCCTTGCGTCATCGCGGTGCGACCACTGTCGCCCTGCGGTCGGGGCGTTCCCTCAATGGCGGCAGCGTTTTGAGACGCCTGGTTCCAGCCGGGGCGCTGTTTCTCCAACGGCGCAACCACGAGCGATTGTGTCGCGCCCGCTTCGCCGTGCCACGTCGCCCGCGGGTATTGTTAGAAACACAACGCGAGGAGCTGTGTATCTTTGTATCGCGTACGCGACTTCGTCATTTAGCGCCGCGACATAAGTACACGTTACTTAGCACGTACAATGTGTTCTTGGAAAGTTTATATGCCTTGAATAAATTGCTGCGTCGCATGCAAGTAGCACATCCGGAACTGTTCTTTCTTCCTTTCTTTATTTCTTACATTTTCTTTCTTTTTCTAGATAATAAAATAAGCATGATGATAGACAACATTTTATGCGCGTTAGTCATCGTCCCTTTACGACCCCTTTTGGGCATGACTTTTTACTCCGCACCAAAGGCTCCGCAAAAAGGTTGAATCGTGTGCAAAGGCAAAGCGGAAGGCCAAAGCTGATATTCAAAAGTTCTCATCGTCGACCGTGTCGACGACGCTTCTTATTAGGCTCAGCTTTTAGGGCATCACTTGCGTCTTTCGATGTGCAATCTCCTTGAGCTGCGCCCACAACATCCGTGTTTGACGTCATTAAATGGCATCTTAAAAAAGAAAGAAACGAGTCATTTGCTCGCCAGTAGAAATGCACATAAAATGTTAGTGATATTTTTTATACCGAATACGAAAAGTCTTTTTCGCGAAAGCTTCAGAAGGTGCGAAGGGTATAATGTTGATAGGCGATTTGACAATCAAAACAATGACTGCCCTCAGACGGAGCCCGTATTATTCAATAACTCTTGAAATTGCAGAGTGTCTCGACCATGCAAGTAGAAGTGCCCGCACTATCACTTTGCAGTGGACACCTGCACACTGTGACGTCATAAGGAAGGAATAGGCAGAGGAAGAAGCGAAAACTGTTTTAAATAACACTTATTAGGTACTCTGCGTTCTCACGAACAGGTACAAACGCCCTACTTCGTTGCGCAATACGCAATTCTACGTTAGAGCACTGGAACCAAGCAGATCGACGACACAAGCGAGTGCATAAGCTGGACCCAGAAATGAAATTCCGCATGCCTCACAAGCTCAAAAGAAGCTAAACATGTATGATGCACCGGATTTCACCTCGGTGTCGCATTCACCAAGAGTTATAGACACCTGACAGGTCGCAGTAATACCAGCCCAAACTGTGAACACTGTCAGGTGCCAGAAGCACCTGATCACGTATTCTGAGTTTATCCCACGGGCGCGCACGAACGACAGCGACTGCTCTCTTCCATGCAAATGTCTGTAAGAGGTCGCTATCAGACGAGTTTCTTTTGGGTCCTTGGCCTGATGCAGACAACGCAGCTTTGATTACAAGTGCCGGTATAGGTTTTCTCTATGCCACCAGGCTCGATTCACGGCTTTAGAGATACCACCACGTTGTGAAATTGTGTGCACCCGCCTCCTCCTCATATAATAATAATAATAATAATAATAATAATAATAATAATAATAATAATAATAATAATAATAATAATAATAATAATAATAATAATTCCTCAGCCCGCTCTGTCAGCCAGACCTAAACCGTTAACAGTGACGAGTAACCATAATATGAAAAGCTTAACTGTATATGAAGCTCATGAACTTGGCTGGTACGCAGTCATAAACGCAAGCCCGCTCAAGAACTACAATACCTAAGCGCTCTAAGCGCCGAACAGCCGCTGACTAGGTACTGCTCTTGAGTGAGTGAGGCGAGTCAGTGAATTGAGTGAGAGAGGTAACTGAGTGTGTCCATTGAATGGATGAGATGACCGAGTGATGTGACCGAGTGAGGTGACTGAGTGATGTGACTGAGTGAGGTGACCAAGTGAGAAGACCGAGTGATGTGACCGAGTGATGTGACTGAGTGAGGTGACTGAGTGAGGTGACCGAGTGATGTGACTGAGTGATGTGACTGAGTCAGGTGACTGAGTGAGGTGACCAAGTGAGAAGACCGAGTGATGTGATCGAATGAGGTAACTGAGTGAGGTGACTGAGCTAGGTGACCGAGTGAGATTACTGAGTGATGTGACTGAGTGATGTGACTGAGTCAGGTAACTGAGTGAGGTGACCAAGTGAGAAGACCGAGTGATGTCATCGAGTGAGGTAACTGAGTGAGGTGATTAAGCGAGGTGACCGAGCGAGATGACTGAGTGATGTGACTGAGTGATGTGACTGAGTGAGGTGACCGAGTGATGTGACTAAGTGATGTGAAATCTCGTGGGTAATCGATCAGTGAGCCACGACAATCATTTCTAATCCCTCAAACAAGTAGGGACATGTTTATTGTTTCATTTAACTGACAGCAATGACTTTGATGATGATGACGATGACGACGATGATGATGATGACGGTGATGAATGATTTTGAACCAGCCTGCAATTCGAGTGCTGCCGCAGGTTTTCTTTGTGCCGTGGAGGCAGCTGATGACGTCATGGCAATCCACCACCATTATCATCATCATCATCAGCCTGGCTACGGCCACTGCAGGTTAAAGGCCTCTCCCATACTTCTCCAACTACCCCGGTCATGCACTAATTGTGGCCATGTTGCCCCTGCAAACTTCTTAATCTCATCCGCCCACCTAACTTTCTGACACCCCCTGCTACACTTCCATTCTCTTGGAATCCAGTCCGTAACCCTTAATGGCCATAGGTTATCTTCCATCCTCATTAAATTCCCTGCCCATGCCCATTTAATTTTCTTGATTTCAACTAAGATGTCATTAACTCGCGTTTGTTCCCTCACCCAATCTGCTCTCTTCCTATCCCTTAACGTTACAACCACCATTCTTATTTCCATAGCTCGTTGCGTCGTCCTCAATTTAAGTAGAACCCTATTCGTAAGCCTCCAGGTTTCTGCCCCGTACGTGAGTACTGGTAAGACACAGCTGTTACACACTTTTCTCTTGAGGGATAATGGCAAGCTGCTGTTCATGATCTGAGAATGCCTGCCAAACGCATCATATAAACTATATGGCGGTTATATAGGTTTATACAGATTATATGACGATCCATAAAAACAGTGCTGTAGATACAGGTGTTGATTAATGGCGGACACCTGCTTTCGTAGTTTGATTAAAAAATGCAATGGCCGTGTTGCAGCGAAGTCGGAAAGACTGCTGCGACAGGTCGCAAACGATGAATGCAAACGAAAGACTGCAGACTGGGTCGTAAGATACGCCGTTCTGCAAAACTTCTAAAGAAAATGTCCATGCACCCTAAACATAAGTATACGAATGGAAGGAAGGAAAAAGTGGAGAAGGAAAGGCAGGGAGGTTAACCAGTTTAGCTTAACCGGTTTGCTACCCTACACATGGGAGCGGGATGGGGGGGGATGAAAGAACGATTTTGCATATCTGTATGGACCTTCGGTGGGAAAAGCTTGTGCGTAAATTGAAACGTAGCTTTGAAAGTGGAGGGCCTGTGTAGAAGGGCTGGAGATGCAAGCTCCGACGTAGTCATCGTCATCACTGCAATTAACTGCACTGCAGGACTGGAGGCGCTCGCAATGCTTTTGTTCGTACCAGTCTTCTGTACAAACGCTGTCATGGGTAGTTGCATTCATAATCTTTCCCAGCCAACTTAATAAATAACAATTACAGGAGGCGGGTTCTAATAGCTGAATATAGGTGAGTCGTACTCGAAGCATAACCACTTTGCTAAAAAAATATACTTGGTGTGTTCTACCACCTACAAAAAAGATGCAAACTCTCTATGTGCCGCGAATTGAGCCGATGTTGCAGGGAAAAAAATATTTCGTTCTGTATTCGTATACACTGTCAGAAACACGGAATACATGACTGCGACAGCAATACAATCTGGCTGAAACTTTTTAGCGTACAGCTCGGAAATGGAGCACGCCAGAGTTTTCTGTGAAAGGGGTATCTTGATGCTTTCGGAGCACTTGCTGACTTCCATTCTGCGATTGCAACAGTCCTCCTGAAGTCAATGGTTCAAATTTAATTTGAAATGTTTTCACAATATATATATATATATATATATATATATATATATATATATATATATATATATATATATATATATATATATATATATATATATATATAAACACACACACACACACACACATATATATATATATATGTATATATATATATATATATATATATATATATATATATGTATGTATGCATGTATGTATGTATGTATGTATGTATGTATTACTCCATAAACGTCTGCGCGTTGTTTAAGACCAACACCCATATATTCTATCCGGCAATTAAAAAGGTAGATCTTTCCTGTTTTCTTCAAATTGAGGCAGCAAAATAAAGTGCTCCATCGGCGGCACCTTCCAGCTCCACCTACAACGCCTCTGCCGCATACGCTACCCTTTCTAAATGCTTTCCCAAAGTTTGCGGAAAAAAGCTTTCTCTCGTTCTGAAAGGCTGACGACCTTCCGCGCCTCTTGGAACGAGAGGGGACTAAGGAAACGGCACCCAGCAGAAACGCTACGAGAATAACTTCCAAGGAAAGTGTTATTTGCTAGCCCTGTGTTTGTTTTTCAAGCTGTGTTTGTTTTTCAATCCCCGTTTCTTAACGGGGATTGTTCTAGTGCCCCTCCCCCATCCCCCATCCCCCTTTTTTTTCGCTCTGCAATGTTCAACTCGACATTGGCCGCACCTGTTACACCGCCGCGGAGAAGGCACCAAACTGCAGCCTGCTTTGAGAGCAACCGTTACTAGCACTTTTGTTTTCACGCTCCCCTGCAAGGGAAGGATGCCCTCTAGAAATGGGTTATTCGAAACCTTTGTGACAAGCCATGACACGACTATGCGCGCAGTGTGAATCGGACCGCGAGGAAGAAAAAAGGAAGACGTTGAGAGATTCGCAATGCACTCGGAGATATAACTTTAGGGAGACAGATGTGGGGAAGAAGGGCGTAGAGAAAGAGAACCTTATGGGAGTGAGATCTATAGAAAGGGAGGTGCACGGGCCGAGAAATTTAGGAAGATGCAGGGCACATGAATGACAATTTAGGGAGACTAGCATAAAAACGAGGAGACATGCACACAGAGAGAAAACCAGTGAAGCGAACACGACAGATGCTTGTTTCTTGCAGACAACAGGAAATGAGGGTGGAAGACAGTGCTGTCCCTTTTGGGGAGGTCTCGTTCCCTAAAATAGAACGGGTGGCAATGCTAGTGAAAAAGTGAAAGGAAAAACGAAAGCTCGACCGGTCGCAAAAAAAGAAGGGAAGCTGAATGTACCCTCTTTTCCTTCTCTTTGAAGGGAAGCACTGAGGAAATTATGCTTCTGCCTCTTTACGGAAAAGAAAAAGAGTTTCCGAGAGCGTAAAAACTGCTGCAGGGTAGAAACGGGGAGAGCAGAAATGGGCAAGCTACAGGGAGGCCGGGGCGCTTGAGAAGCCGAGACAATACATGTCGATAGCCTAGACACTCCAGAGAGAAACCGGTGGGAGGAACGGCAGAAATGGGGAGGAGACTCTAAGGAAAAAGAGGGATTGGGCGTGGAAGGAAAATCCCAGAGATAGTGCAAGCGCTGCCAGACAGTGCCGCTGTGGACCACGATAAACGTCTTTTCCCTGCTTCCCGTAAGGGAAAGGTTGCCTACCTCCTTTCTTGCCTTCTGGGGGAATTTTTTCCCCTTCTTAGACGGTGCGGTTCCTGGGCAGGAGTCAGCAGACGCGCGAGACGCGTAAATTACGTGGCCTCCCTCGAGAGCGAAAGGAAGCGACGAAGCAGGTGGGTGCAGTGCGCCACCTGGCCGCAGTGCGTCTTGACAGGATTGACGGCCAGAGGTATTAATAGCTGCTGGTAGCGGCGTCAAGCTGTCCTGCGGGTTGTGCGCAATTAGTATGCACGCGGACGTTGAGCAAAGCGAGAGCAAGGAAAATAATAGTTTTGCGGAGTGTGTGCGTGTGTGTGTGGCGCCGAACCGGAAGGTCGAGAAGGGCCTCTGCTCGGAAGGGCGGGTTGTTTTTCCTTAACCTCGGTCGGGCAGACCGGCGAGACGGAATCGAGCGATATAGCGCCGTCAATTTCGCGAGCGATGCCGCTAATGGAAATTGAGTGGTAGACGCACCGCTTGGGGTGAGGGGGTGTATACACGGGAGGACTCCCCGGATCTGTGTTTGAACGCACACTTCCTCGCTTTGTCTGAGGTGGGGGAGGGGAGTTCCCGCGGGGAATCCACTTGTCCCTCCTCACCGCTGTCCAGACACGTATCCCGTGGCGGGCGGGTATCGACTGAGAGAAGTGGTTCTTGAGGGGAAGGAGAAAAGGCTAGCGCTATTTTGTGCAACCCATGCGAGAGCACGGCTCAGCGCCAACAGGGTGGAGGGGATGGGGTTGAAAGAGGAAGAGGGTAGGAGGGAGAAAGGTAAAGTTACCGGCGCTAAATGTGATTTAGGATTGCGAGACGACAAGCTGCGATGGGTGCGCTTAGCTTCGACTCTAATAAAAAAGAACATTGTGCTAGCTGCTACCTCTGGGGGAATATAAGTGCGTGACCAGTTGGTGACTACATTCCCGGTAGCATTTGTGCATCCCCAACGAAAGGCGCTCTCTCTAATCAGGCGGAAGCGGGATATGTCTGCTGGACTGCTCCGTCGAGGGGCATAAGTACCCTCCCAGGTGGAGTCTTAAATGTAGCGCAAGAACTTTTAAAATGCCGCTCTTCTGTCGGGGCTACGTTGGCTAACGTTTGTCTTGAGTAAGCCAGCTGGATTGTATTTTAGTAAAGACTAGTGCCACGACACTGTCATTACCGTCGTCTGCTCCAGTTGCGCCTCCTGTTCGGTGAGTTTGTGAGCGTGTGTGTTTGTGTGCGTCGTCATGTATGAGGGCACGCGTAAGTGCATGTGTGTGTGTATGTACGAGTGGTTCCGCTTAGACTCCAGTGCTCCAAGAACAGGAACTGATGTTTGCCTCTTGCCTCCCTGATTTCACTTCTTTCTTTTTCTCGTCACCACCAGAAGACCTCGATCGCACTACCGCAAAATAGCGCGTCTTTATTACATTTGGCATATCAGCACATTTCTTCAAACGTGAGTGTGCAAGCTTAAATATAGCCCGGCGCTTTATTCCCCCCCCCCCCCCCCCCTTTTTGAAAAACATTTCTGGCACGCTCAAGTTTTGTGCACGTAGAAAGGAAGCGGGAACCGGAGCCGCATTATGTAAATGAAGCCCGCGCCGCTTGCTCACTTCAACCTTGCACGCTATCTCGTGTTTCCACGCTGCGCGCCAAACTGAGGGATCGTTTCGAGAGTCGTGCTACCCCTGATTGAGCAGCCTGGCGAGTAATGCCACAATATTTCACTGCGGACGGGTTAGGATGCGAGAAACGTACAAGAAAACTTTCCGCTCAGTTGAAGAGTCCAGTCATTACGCCAAAAAAGAAAAAGCCTCTTTAAAGTTTGCAACGCCTTTCACTGCAGCGACAGACCAAACTCCTTCGTCCCGTTTTCCGGGCTTTCAAATCCACTCTCATAAAAACACGCTTAGAAAAATCAATGAAACATTTTGAATAGATAGAGTAGCGTTTCAATACACTTATTTTCTTTAATTGTGCGGCAACAAGCATGTCGCCTAGACGATAAAATGAAGGTCGTATTCCCGTTTATTGAATGCCAAGCGAAAAGCTCCTGCGCCGGACTGAAACGTCTGTGTGACGTGACGTCACTGATTACAAAGTGCTGCCACCTATATGTGCTATTTTGCCTCTGTATACGTGAATCTTGCGAAGTTCAGTTTGTGGTCTCTTTTGAATGGTAGCGTAGTTCCTCGTTATCTATGAGACAATATCTAGCCCTGGCAAACGCCATAAAAGAAACCGTGACATGAAGGGCAGCTTGTATAGGAATGCCAAGGCGGTGTCGTCCCTTGTCTTTCATTCTTGCGATTCTTCTCTTTCAGAAATACTTCTTTTTCGGTAAAGTGAATGGCCTTTTTTCTTTTGCTGCAAAAGAGTACTTTTTTATAATATGGCTCAACTCATTTCTTGCTGTAGTATACCTTTGAGAATGGCATTGTGCGTCGCTTTTCTTTGTAATTTCTTTTTAAGCTATCGCTTCAAGTTGGAGGTAGTTTATCACCTCTAGCAAAAGAAACACCACGGAAAGTACATTACAGGCGCAGTGCTCACACAAGAAAGAATAACTCGGCAGGTACATCGCATCGTTCCAGCACACTATCACGACGGAACATGAAAGGAAGGCCTGTACAGCAGAAATCGAAAAAATATATATAAATTCTCGTACGATAGACCAGCATCCTTTCGGTATAGCGAAAAAATAATCTGACGTGAAAAGCAGTTGAAATGCTTTTACCGATTCTGAACAAAAGCTTCGAATACGCTGCAATTGACCGCAGCATTATTAATTTTAATTATGGGGTTTTACGTGCCAAAATCACTTTCTGATTATGAGGCACGCCGTAGTGGAGGACTCCGGAAATTTCGACCACGTGAGGTTCTTTAACGTGCACCTAAATCTAAGTACACGGGTGTTTTCGCATTTCGCCCCCATCAAAATGCGGTTGCCGTGGCCGGGATTCGATCCCGCGACCTCGTGCTCAGCAGCCAAACACCATAGCCACTGAGCAACCACGGCGGGTAAGCAGCATTATTGTTTGGCACAATTCCAGCTGGACACTGACGCCATTCTTACGGTAAACGTCCGCAGTGTTTCTAATGGCGATCCACAATTTGACCTTCAAAAGGAACGGTTGAGGCTCTGAGAGAGAGAGAGAGGGGCCTCGATTCGTGACATCAATTTCCAATTCGGCCTCTCCTCACTGCCGATGACAGCACTGGACGTACGCCTCTAACGATTAGGGCACAACGACGATGTGGGTAATTTCGACTGTCAGTAGGCGATAGCTGTCTCGACTCGAAGCCGAAACTGAAGAAAATGCCTTTACAGAGACAGACGTCTTCTATTCTTCGCCTCAACAATCGCTGCTGCGTATCCGTGCGCCCAGTGGTCGAGCAGGCCTTACCGGTTTATGGCAAATGTTCGTATTACTTTCCTTCGGCCCTTCCCCCTCCCCTGCTCCATTACTACGCATTTCCCCCCTTATCCTGAGCCGGAAGGAAGTCATTTGCAATAGCACTCTGTGCAGTGTCGTCTCCTTCTCCAGCAGTGCCGCTACTAATGGCGTGGGCGGAAACCTTAATGTCAAGCGTAAGTGACGTTCTGTGCTCGAAAAACTTTCTTCTTTATTTTCCCCCCGCTCCTTTCGGAGTCGCACCCGTCTCTGTCCAGCTACTACGAGTAAACCGTAATGCACTGGAATCGTCGCCCACTGCCGTGAAGCCTACAGTTCTCCCCTAATATCGGGGTAAGACCGATGTTTGGGTGCCTAGGCAAAGTTCTCGCACCAATACGCACAGATGCCACTGATTCCTGACAAACGGAAGGAGTGACAGAAAGCGTCATTAGCATCGGCATCAACAGTCGCTTGCCTTCAGGCGGTACGGTATCCCATCGGCTGGCGTCGATAAGTCTGACCTAGAAAACTGATAAAGACGTAGCACCGATTGTGTTTTTTTTTAAATCACAAGCCGTAGTCCCTTGAAGCCCGTGTAGATATGAATGCCTCTTCCCGAAAACTTCTATTGGCCGTGTAATGCCCAAAGCCGCCACCACCATCATCCACCTACTTCGTTGTGTTCCTGCAAATTTACTAACTTCACATCACCTATCGTCGGCTGTCACTCATTTGCGATTCTTTTTTTTTTTGCATCCAGTCCCTTATACCGCTGATCACAGATTAAGCGTCCTGCGTTGGCCACCCAACCTTGTGTCAACGCTGGACATCACATTCAACTTTCCTTTTCGCGCCGTTTAACACTAAAGAGAGACACCGAGTCAGCCTTGGCACAAGTTACAAAACTCTTATTTTCCTTAATTTGGAGCAAGTGTTTTGGTTGCCAGGGGAGCAAGGGAAGGGATAATTTGACTTTGTTGAACTTCAAGCCAGTGTGTCAGACGGAAATCGTAAGTTTGTTAAGGAAACGAGATCCGGCGGTAAGTTTGCAAGACACCCACGTGTAGACGAGAAGGAAAAAAAATTCTAAGCTGATTACCCCGTGCTACCGACGTCAGCGTGCATTTCGTGTAACAGCCAATAAAGTAATCCAAATAAGTGCAGCAAAGCAAATTAGTTTTTTTTTTGCTGGGTAATATGGTGCCTTTATTTAGACATCCAACCCTAATTCTGCTAACATAGGTAATTGCAACCCTATTGCTTTCCGGCATGCCTTGTAATTTGGCCACCTTGTTTTCATCGCAAGACACATTAGCCTGGGCACGTAAACACCCGAAGCTAGATCTATGTTTGCCTGTCCAGTACGCTCTCCCCGACTGCCTTGTTGTCCTCCCGGCAATCACGACAGCAGCCTTCTGGCGACACTGACGCAAACGCCTTTCTCTCTTTCGATAACAGTCCGTGTCCCTCAGTAACCTTCGCGGTATCGTTCTACCATGGGCTGCAAGCAAGTCTTCGTGCACTACTGAGGGACAAAATTGCTGGCACCAGTGACCCATAGATAGCAATCACGAAGCATTTGCCACGTCAGAATGAGTTATTAACTGCGGCTCCAGCCACGTACTGAGAAGGAATATTCAGTGTAAACGCTGCTCGGACTCCAAGATGGATGAGTGCCCGGACAAAATGCGTGCGTACGATACGACTTGTACCGACACATCACGCGCTGTACAGTCTCTTTGTTATTGTTCAGATTGTACGGCAAAGGCACATTGTACGCTCTCTCCAGGTCAACCTATACCCTGCCTCGTGCGTGTGCATATTTATAGAGGTACCTTTAATTGGAAAGGAATCATTTCTCAGTTTGCTATGTTGGAATCAATCCGCAACAATTTATTTGCTTGATTAAACTTATGGAACGGAAAAAGAAGTCTACTCGTGATCGAAACGATGCTTCGAAATTTTTATTTTTATTCTATTTTTGATTCACAACTCTTCTTTAATTCTACGGATTTGCTTCAAACCCGCCATTAAAAAGCATATTAAATTTATAAAAAAACGATCAATTATATTGTTCACATTCGGGAACCATGCATCCGTAAAGGTGTTGGTTATCAACCAACAGGATGAACAGACGTGAGGTTTAGGGAGCTCATATTCTGGTCTATCTAATAAGCACGATCACGGAAACACGCGGTCTCAATTCAGAGCTCACCCCCAAAGGAAGCAAGAACGCTGTTGTTCATTTATAAACATTACCGCGATAAGACCGCACAAAGTCTGGCTTGATGTATGCGTCCCTCTGAATAGCCACCGCCGTCTCTTTAGCTTGCAGAACACCCGGTCTGGATTTAGTCGAGAACGAGGACAAAAAAGAAAGACGTTCAAAAAGATAAGCGTGCTCCAAAGGCGGCGCCAATCACGCTGATCCCCGGGAAAATGGGGAGCGAAGGCGGGTACGAGAGAACCTCTTGTTCCGGGGTCTATTTCGGGAAAGCCTCCTCCTTTCCTTTCGTAGTTGTATGCATTCCCTATTTCTCTCCACACGTGTTTGCCCAGATCCAGGAATAGCGCCGGAGGCGTCGTGCCTTCGACTCCGGCGCTTGGGTGACGTGTGCGCGTGCAGAGAGAAGGCTCAGCTCCGGGGGAGGTGGCGCTGGGAGAGGGAGGAGCAGAGGGTCGTGAAACGGGGAGGGTGGGGAAGGAGGGGGAGCTCGGGAGAAGTTAATTGATTCCGGCCACGTGGTAGAGGAGGTCGCACAGGTTCAAGCTGCTTCGAGAGCGGGTTGACCGTTCGCCACGTCTTCTTTAATCACATTCTCTGGCTCCACGAAAGAAAGGTGCGAAAGAGGGAACACGGGAGGAAAGAGGGAACGCGGGAGCCAGAAACAGTCGGCGAACTTCTGTTTTTGTGTTTTGTTTTGTCGACAGAGTTTGCGCGAGCAAAGTTTGGACATGTAGGCGTGCAAGAACTGCCGAAGCTATAGCGAATGAACCTCTGGCGTCCGTGTGCTACCCCGCGCGCGACCTATAAGCACCATTGTTGACGCTCGTACGAATGCTGGTGTTAACAGCGCAATTAGACGGAGCAGACGAGACGAGCAGACGATACCACGAGCGCTGAAAGCCAGCGCTCGTGGTGCCGTCTGCTCGTCTCGTTGTCCCCGGTCTAGTTCCCCTGTTAAAACCAGATTGGAGAACCAACAAGCCGAAGCTACTGTTCTAGCATAGGAATGGTCGCGTAGAACTAGCGTTCCGTTAGATATTCGACCGAAGAAGACAACTCGTGGTTAGTCATATGTGCTCCTGGTTAACTATTTCGTAAACTTGCACGAACCGATAGGTAAAAGAAGTTTGGACATTGTTGGACAAGAAGTTTGGACATTGTTGAAGGTTCTTTGTATAGTGACGATAGCGGGACATGACGATGATTTTCGATCGTATCTGAACGCTGGTCCTGTAATTGTTGGCTAGATTTAGCAGTGAAATCTAACGCAACTAATCATCACCTAAAGCTGCGCCACGTTTTTTTTTACATATTAGAACGGTAGAATTGGAAGCCGTGCGAATCGGTGCCCGTTCATCTTCGGAAGAACTCAGGCATCGCGATCACCAAGCACGGAAGATAATTGATGCTAATTATGCGGAAAAGTCCAGACATCAAATTATTCAGACAATATCTGTCACCTGTCGTCGGGCTACGACCATGCTGAAAGTACGCGCGCTCATCGACCATCTCCTGACAGATTATACGTTCACCGAGACGTCTCATGACGGCGGTCATTCACAGCTGTCTCTGACATTGCTGTGGAGCCTAAAATAAATGTTTTATTTTTTTAATTGTCACCGTGTGATGGGTTCATCTTCAGTGCGTTGTGATCGGTGTGAAGACGAACAGTTGTACGGCAATAAATCACGCGCTTCACGTAGAATCTAAAACATGCCTTGAATCTGTATAACCGTCTTTTGTTGTGCTGTATAACCGCTGCGCGCACTTACGCCACCACCTCGAGTAGCATTAAATTACCCGCTTCACGGAGAATCCAAGGTATGCGTTGAAACTGCATAACTTTCCTCTGGTTTCGAGTTAGCGGAGCCACTCGAGCAATAAAAAAAAACAGAAATAAAAACGAGGAGGAATGAGTAAAGCGAGAGAACTTGCTCCGCAAGGCTGCAAGCAGCACGTGCTTTAGTGCCGCTCACGTGATTCCATTCACGCGTGTGGTCAATTCGGCTTAGAGCAGCCTCGAACGGCCGTGAACGATTCCATACGGCTTCAGCAAATGGTTACGAAAGGAAAAAAGAATTGTTACGTCAACCATACCGCGTTTCGCTCTCTCCCTTGGAGGGCCGCACGAATCAGCGGCACAGAAAGCCGGCGAAAAGCACGTGGACGCCAGAGAGAGAGAAAGGGAGAGAAAGAAGGGAAGAAGGAAAGACAGGGAGGTTAACCAGAGTGAGTCCAGTTTGCAACCCTACACGTGGCGAGGGGAATGGGGAGTGAAAGAGAGAGAGAGAAAACGTGAGTCCATACCGCACTTTCAGATGCAGTAAGTTATGCGTAGGATGTCTATGGTCGGGCACTCGAGTGTGTTGCCTTCAGGTAGTGGAGAGAGAGAGAGAATGAAGAGTAAAGGCAGGGAGGTTAACCAGATATGAGTCTCCGGTTTGCTACCCTACACTGGGGATGGGGGATAGGGGTTAAAAAGATGACAGAGAGGAAAACGCTGAAAAAAGGAAAAAAAATACGCACACATGGAGACACACACACAAACGGCGTTCCAGTTAAAGTCGTTCGCACAGGCCGTGAGGTAGTGAAGAAGCGCTCGAACTGCTTTCCGGGCTAATCAACGGTGAGGCCAGGCTCCCAAGATCCTTGGTTCTGTAAATGGCCTCTCGTACAGTCTATTTCATCGAAGTGGATCCGAGGCCGTAGCAACGCGGTATGTTTTAACAAATTTTACGCGCCTCGTCGGGAAGGACGCGACCGTTACTGGTCTTTCAAAAAAAAAAACCGCAAAGAGTGACGTTCATTTCGCGGAGCACTTTTTTATTTTGCCGTTTTTAAGGAAAGCTTAGAGATTAGCCTGTGTCATTCAACGTGTCAACCATTGTCGATAAACCGGTAAACCAAATCAGATGTCGACGACAGAAGCAACGCCAGTAGCCACATAGCCTAACACTCTTTTTCAACTGCCTTCACTCGTCAGAAAAATTGAACATGTGGAACAGAGGAAGACAGGACGAAAAAAGCAGACAGGACGACAGTGCTGGTGCCCTGCATTCTGTGTTCATTCATCATTTATCACCAACTAGCGAAAGAAGATAGAGAGAAAAAGAACTTCAACTGCACTCAAACGATTGTCGCAGCTTGTGTTGTTACACCGTCATATAGCCAGGACGTAAACTGTCTTCGCAATTCTAGTTTGCGTTCGTTAAAGCTTTCTAATAACGTTCATTAAAAACTCATTACAAGCCGCATTAGGAGTGCGTACCGCCGATGTCGAGGGTGAATTTCAGCGGCGTTCGAAACGGGATAACACTTGTCGTTTCTGGAGTGGGCTAGGAAAGAGAGAAAGATCTTTAGCGAAACATAATTTTTTTTTCACTCGCGGGCGACCCAATAGGCAAAGATGTCGACCTTCGGCGTAAGGGAATAAAATGCCATACGTAAATAAATGTTCACGTCACTGATGTCAAACTTCCGAGTTGGACGGAAAGGCCGGAAACTGCGTGTTGTCCCTCGATTTCTGAAGTGAAGCAATGCGAACACACAGCTAGGCTAAGCTCGACAATTACCGCTATCGTTATCCGCTCGTATACGAGAACATTCTTTATGCCCTCTGCGTTACGACACTAATGCTTACTTTTAAGCACTCCAACCGTACGAGCAATAACGCCGAGTCAAATTCAAAATAAACCATAATATCACCTTGGTGGCACAGTCAAATTTCCACGGATGACCAATGCCCGAAGTGAGATGCGATCAGGAGAGAATAACAGTTCCTAGTGAATGCGCCAGTTAAAGTTTACTGCGACAACTACTTCACTCAATAACGACTTGATTAAAAAGTTATAGTTTTGGCACTGTTCGATTCTTTGCCCTCGCTACAACATGACAGCGTTTCACAGAAAACGGGGATTGCGGCGAGCTGAGAAGGGTGGTAACCTTTTGTCGCGTTTCATAAAAATTATGCTTCTATACTGCAGCTGTAATCGGAGAGAAAGAGCAAGTATTGGTGGGCTATGCGCTCAAACGTGCGGCGCATCGTGGACACGGTCTTCTCATATACATGTAGTCTTGTCCTCCTAGCTCATCTTATTCTTACTTCCTCCGAACTGGTGGGCAAACTGGAAGAAGGAAATCTCGAGCAGTGGTTTGTTAGTGTCTCTTTCTCCCTCTCTTTATTTTCACATTTAGGTATTTCCGGTTCAGAATGTCGGTACAATACTGTCTAAATGTAAAAGCCGTCTGTCGCCTTCACTGCCGTCTGCTTCTCTATCCCGCTCCCGTAGGCTCTTCCACGAGCCGCCTTCTGCAGACTACTCCAAAATAAAACGAAGCGAAATAAATAAACAATAAAAAAGCACTGGAAGAAAGGGCGCAAGAAATCTCTGTGAATTCCTTTCTAACTTTAGGTGCAGTGCGTGCACTACCTTGGAGTTCTCGAGACTAGAAGACCCTGAATAAATATCGTGAGACATTAAGAATTCCGACTGCCAGAAGAGATGGTGGAAGCTCCGCCGCAAAGCTTGTTTCCCGAAACGGCCCCACAGCGCTTCCGCCATGTGGCGTCGTGTGAGACCGGACTCTTAAAGTGCTACCGCGGAAGGCATGCTTCAGGGTATCTTGATTTCCTCTTGTTTTGCTTTTTCCCCGTTATTTCCCCGACTTCTAAGGCACTCTTTTCCAACCTGAAGGGATCCTTCATCCTGGTAGCTGCCGTTCATTCCAGTATGCTCTTTTTTTCAGTATCGCCGCTACAGCGAAGAACGGAAGTATAATCTCAATATCTGCCTATGACCGAAATACTCTTGCTGTCTATTACTCAATATTTCTTAAGTGCATTAAGGGCACTTCAGCAGTGAGTAAAACGCCCCCTGTTCGGCGCGTGGTTTTAGGAAAACACGTGTACGACTTGACGACATTTATTATACTTTAGCCTGCTCTTGATTAGTTCTTTGATATGCAACTGGGAGTTGTCTCTTGTTTTAGGCATTGATATGGAGAAATTTCTTTTCGAATCCGACGAGCTGTATTGAACTCCAGTCGATCCCTCAGGTGGTTTTAAAGACTGCCACCGACAGCGAGATCCCACGACTGTACACAGAGGAACGACGTATACTGTGGATACCACTTTGACATGGTAATTCCGAATACCGATCATTCCATTTCGATATATTAACCTATATTTGTTTCGTTGAGAATGCAGGATTTCCGCATTACTGGGACGAATGCCGCCGCAAGCAACTGCAACATTTTCCAGCGGTAGGAGCTTCTTTTTTTATGTAATGAGTGCGCTTCATGAACTACGCCAGGGCACTCTTTCCTTTAGCTAAGCAAAGAAAAGGAAAAAGATAGTCTAATTTGTTTACAGTAACAAACAAGATAACATAATCGAAAACAAAATAATAGACCATCCAGTAGTGCAGCAGATTTGCTACTATACATCGCACAGTGTTAAGGCGTACACATTGTGCAGCGAGAAATATGCAGACACTCTAAAACTGTTAACAGAAACACGTGATGGGACGCTGTGATCGTGACGCTTATTCTTTTTTTTCCTCTCTCTCTCTCTCTCGTGCATGAATAAATTAGGAGATATTCGCACCAAGATCTGTTATGTCAGCTGCTCCTTTTTCGAGTCGAAAACGCGCGCATATATCATAAATGAAAGAGCGCAACAAACTTAAAAAAATAAAAATAAAACATGGTAAAATTAAATAACCAGAAGTGTTCTTAAGACCAAACTTAGCAGTTAAAAAAATCGCAGTCCAAACCACCGCGAACTCTACAAGCGTACTCACAACGCACAATCCGCAAGAAATAAACGCACTGTTCGAACTTGCACATTGTGAAAAAAAAAATGTAGACAGCCTAAAATTTTTAACAAGGACACGTCGTGGGGCATTGTCGCCTTAATGGTTTCTCCCCTGTGCATGACTCAATTAGGAGATATTTGCACCCAGAGCTATTATGTCAGCTGCTCCTTCTCGTGTCAGAAAAGTGCATGTATATCACAAATCAAAGAACACACCACAAGCAAAAAGAGAAAGAAAAATATTGTAAAATTAAATAAGCAAATGTTTTCTAAGGACAAAAATTATACAGTTAAAAATAAACATAATCCAAACCCCCGTAAGCGCTGCAAATGCACCCCGAACGCAAAATCCACAAGAAATGATAAATGTTTCATATACTATTTTCATGTGCGCTTGTATCTAGTGAGCGTGAAAATCGTGACCGGGTAAACCTTCATATGCAAATCATATCTCAACGCTGGCTGACGGCACGATTTGCCTGCAGTAGTTATTTTGGACGAACAAGTACGTTGAATTCTGAACAGCCGCGAGTCACAAACGCGCTTCTTCTGGAATTCGTTTTACTGGCTTCATGGACATTGCGGTCCCTAAAGAATGACGGATTGTTATCATCATGGAGTTGAACGTACGCACGAAAGATTCACCTTTGCTAATGTCGTACATAATATTCAGATGCATATAAGCAAAAAAAAGGAACAGAAAAGCAACAGTGTAGGCGTTTGTATCTGCATATCTGTATCTGTATATTATCATAATCATTATCCTACATTGATCGATGCTCATCTTCAGTGCGTGGGATTATCACTCATCGGGTGTGTAACTTTGGTGGTTCGTTGCCGAGTTACTCGGGCCAGATAAACGTCGTTCCAACAGAGACGTCATAACAGAATCTTTACAGGGACCTTTGTAAGGCTACGAGAGACGCCGCAGCGGAGGTCTCCGTATTAGTTATAACTACCTGGGATTCTTTAACGACCATATATAAATATAAGAACCCGATTGTGTTTGCACATCACCGCCATCGATATGTGAAAAGCATGGCCAGGAATCGAATTCGTGCACTGGCACTAGAAGTCCCTAGAAGATGACTCATCGGCAGCGGATGGGGAAAAATATACAGCATAGGGAGTGTTCCCCATATCGGGAGGGAGAGCTAGTGACTCAGCTAAAGGAACACCAAAACAAAGAAACAAAAGAAAACCTAAAAGCTTGATCAGTAAATTACGCTTAGGCGATAAAAAGCGGCTACACCTATCACACCCAGTGGCTTCGTTTCTTTTGAGTGTGACTGCGCTTGTAACACTAAACCTTATAACGCGATCCCGTGTAGCATGCACATACGGGCGGTCTATGCACATCGGTATCTGCTAGATATACGGGATCCCACCCCTCCACTTTATGCATTTTATACCGATTTTCCTTGTTTTTGTAACATCTCTTTTCTAATATCTTTTATTTCCCTTACCCCCTTTCCCCAGTACGGGGTAGCCAGCCGGGCTGAAAACTGGCTAACCTCCCTGTCTCTCCATCTATTTCTCCTCCTCCTCTTCAACCGATAGCTTTCCACAATTCTAGAGCTTAAGTTAGTTGTGAACGCCTTTGTCAGTATTGCTTTTAACGAGAGTGAGGAAACTCATACGTTTAGTCCCAAAAACGAACAAATGCATATGCATCAAAATTTCGTTAAGTCGTCCGCACTACAGCTACTAGACTAAACAGGCCACGATATAGAAATATATTTTGAAGCTTCCATGCTAGTTATGTGTAGTGTTTGCGCTGAATATTGCGAGCAAATTGAACGGACGCACAATGGATGAGGATATATGCGCATTGTCGTCCCGCTCGCACGCATATTTCTTCACATGTCGTCTGCACTGGCCACTACGTTGAACGAAAACAGCATACCCGGGCATGGAACTCGTTTGTTTATTTGTTCATTGTTTGCTTGTTTGTGTATGCGGTCGTAGCTAACCCTGATCAACAAATTCTGAAAAAAAAAGAAATTGTTTCTCTCATTGAGTTGTTCGCATGTGTATTGACCAACCTAATACTTTTCGACTGTCACGATACAAGAAGCCCTATGTCGTCCTAAATTTGCAGTTTTCCTGATAGCACACGACTGGCAGTCCTAAACACGAGACGGCAGTTTTTCGTTGAAGAGCCCTTTCAGACGGTATACCGGGATCTGTAGAGGCGCAATGCACGGCTACGCCGCTCTGCTTCCAACAAGTCGTAATTACACTCCGCTTCTGAATACATTATTTGCCCACCGTGGGGCTTCATTGAAAAGGCCCTTCCAGCACTTCGACAAAGACGTCCGCACAACCATGCATAACGCGCAGGGATACAGGCGCTTATTCGCTTTTCTTTAAATCCGATATAGCTATCTCTACTAGCGCTTTTCTTTGGGAATTCGTCTGACAAGCTTTCGAAATTCTTGTTGCTAGGAGACCTCAAAAGAAATGAGAAACTATACGGGTGATCGAAATGAGGTCCTTCTTACGTATTCGGTTGAACAGTGGTATTGTCCAGCAGCGTTCCATTTCTTTTGAGGAGCCGTTGCGCGTTTTGGTTTACGAGATGGCAGGGGCATTTTCGAAAGCTAAGGCTAACAGTGAAAGTAATGTTTGGTACGGAAACTCGCAAAAACGCGTTCACTCGCAATGTGGAACGCAGCGTTCGAGTACGCAGACTGTCGGCTTCTTCGTAAACGCCGTCGTCTGCTATTCGTCTGGAATTCGTTTGCTACGGCGAAGCCCCAGCGTTTCCAAAACGAAGCCCACCTCGAGTACACGTAGTGAGAAGCCAAAGCGCAATCCCCGCGCGAGGCGACCTTTGTGGGAAAGAAATGAAAGCATCGTTAACCTTGCGTTTCTCCCTGCACAAGACGCCGTCTCCTTATTAATTTTTTTTTAACAGGTTCGCGTCCACTTCTTTCGTTTTCCTTCCGACAACTCCGGAATCTGTGAACACGGCTATTGAGAAAGGAAGCGAAAAAAAAAAGAAGAACCAGCAGACGAGGCGATCGATTTGTGAGACGTGCTGGAAGTTTGAATGGAACAGACGGCACCTAGAGCAAACTTTGTGGTGCGTCTGCTCAGCACCGACTACACCACACTCTTACTTTTTTGCAAAAACTCGCCGGCCCAAGGAAACGCGTCATTTTCTGGTTATTTTCTTTCCCGAAACTTATAACCGAGACCACGTTAACGAGCGAGTCGAAGTCTAAACACTCGAAATGAGTCGCCCGAACAAAAGCAGAATGAGCCGGTCGGTGCTCGTGAGAAACATAAACCAACAAAAAATAAACACCAAACCCGATTCAAGCACACTTCGTCTCACCCTGTGTTCTTCGTGAAAAGGACAATTACAGAAACTCGGGAGAGGTCATAGTTCAACACCATTCGACCATGTACTGGCAAATGCAAGCGCTACTCCTTTTCTATGGAGTGCTGAGCCGACACGATTAAGCGTAACTCACGCACAAAGAACCAATCAAGCAGAATGAAATTTTCTTTCTTGGAAGAGGCGCTGTAATAAAGGCAGCTTGGAGACCTTCACGTCGTCACTATTGAAGAAAGCAATGCTTCAAGACTGTAGGTTTATCGCCATTTTTTTCCCCTTACTTTAGAGTGAGGCGTGATGGATTCTTCGATCTCGCATTATAAATGAATTGAATGAAAGGTTAAAGGACGGATCTGCAGCTATATTTTCAAACAATAAATAAATGGATGAGTACTCGCAAGCAAGAACACTGGTTACGAAATTAAAAAAGAAAGATTGTTTAATTTTCGGTTTGTTATTGTTTTTGTAACATCGCACTTTAGACGCGCACGTGCCCCCACCGATAGATTAGAATCTTCGAGTCGGCGTCTTTCAATGCAAATAACAGAAGCGACGACAGCAGACTACGCAATCGAGCGTCTGCAGAGTGTACGCAAAAATCGTCGCGAACGTTACGAGGTCGCTTACCTCGGCCAGTTCGATCTGGCGTTAGAAAAAAAAAAAAAACTTGCGTCATTTGCGTCAAAGACAGAACATGTCTGCTGTCCGGTGCCCTCTCTCCGAGGTTATTTTCCCCGCAGGAAAAAAAAAGAAAGAAAGTAAACCATTTGGCATCGCTACAAGAAAGACGAGAGAGGAAAAATGTAAAATAAAACCCGACTAGCGCAACAAAGTCGGAACGTTGACTAAGGAGGTCAAACCTGTTAGGCCACACATGGATCTGATGCTCTGTCTACATGATTAGGGTTCCCAGCTTCATCTCCTATGTGACACTAGGCAGTTCTCGCCGGTTGTCTGTTTTAGACGTCTGCTGCACAATACGTTCAAAAGACGATGCCGTCTGGCGGAGTCAACGACTCATCACGAATCCTGGAGTGCTTGGATTCACGCCTCTTTCTTTGGGGTGCGGCTTTCTCTCAGAGATCGCTCTCATCGTCATTAGTTTGGCGCCCTACCAAAGTTAATTTGTGTGTTTTTTTCTTTTCATTAGGCCGCCGGATATTTTTCTGGTGTTTACGTCCTTGCTCATGCGTCACAAACGCGTCAGGAAGGTGACAAATGTTTTATGCTGCCTCCCCTACCGTGGCCAGGACTCCGTGCAGGCCGTCGGTACGCTCTTATCTGGGGCAACATTATCAATTTACATTCAACCCTAACCGCCGTGGTTGGTTAGCGCCTATAGTGTTGCGCTGCTGAACACGATGTCACGGCATCGAATCTCGGCCACGGCGGCCGCATTTCGATTGGGGCTAAAACACCCGTGTACTGAGATTTAGGTGCACGTTGATGAACCCCAGGTAGCCGAAATTTCCGGAGTCCTCCACTACGGCACGCCTCATAATCAGAAAGTGGTAGTGGCACGCAAAACCCCATAATTTTTTTTTACATTCAACCATGTGCAACGTTCCTTTTTCCTTCCTTTCTGTACTTGCCTGTCTCGCGGGAAGCTAGAAGAACTCCACGTGGCTGTCTTTGGTGTTTTGTTGTAATAAACTGCCTTGCGTCTGTCAATATCTTCTTTATTAAGCTTGCTCTCAGTTTACCATGCCATACCTGAGCTAACGTGAGTTGACGGCGGTCCTTACTTCTAGCTTGCTGGTAGATAAAAAAGTAACATCTGCGCGAAAGGATTTGCGTCGTCTGTTAGGAAACTCGTAGCAGACGACAGTATGCTAATGGCATACTTTGTTTTTTGCACTTGATTTGCCACGTGGCATAACGTTATAATGGAGCTCAATTTATGCATGCAGGCCCGTGTCGTGGAGGTACTGCAACAAATACTTGTAGAATGTGTTGTCCATACTTAATCTTTCATAGTCTTCAGCTTGATCCCTGTCACTATGACATACTCATCACCCATGATTTCTAGGAGGCAGCATTTGTATGTGCGGTTAGTGGCTATCGCATGCGGTGAATGTGTGTGGTGGTGCGAGTGCTTTTCAGTTGTGAGGAATGCCAACGACCCGGTCATTTCTTATAAATACGGGTCACTTCGGAATGACGCTTGGGGTCAGTGATTTTCTTGTACAGTTGCAGAAACTACTCTCCATGGGCAGTACGGATCTCTACGCAAACGCAGCAACAGCGACAGTTTTACTCGCAAATTACTCCTTTACGCGGTAATTCAGAGGCGCTGAAATTGCCCCTAATGTGGGAAAGAACCGATACGAAAAAAGCGTTTCGATTGTTTTCGCTGCTTTTCTTTTCAAGCTTATGCATCAATTGTTGCCTCAGGAGGTTATACGCAATCAATCAACCACCTTCCTCGGCGCATGTCGTTATCTCCCGAATATTTATGTAGACGAATTGCGTAAATGTTGGCATCCGACAATTCAGCGTTCAGATAAAAAAAAAAACTACTTCGCCATCTTTACGCTGAGAACTTTGCATTATAAACACACGCACAGCTGAATCTCACTTATGACGATATTTACTTCAATTTTCCTAGATTCCGCAAAGAAATAGCGAACTATAAACATTGAGTATTGGGCACATGTAAATTAGAATGACAAAACTACGATGAAAAACACAGCAATCATTCGTGCCTCAGCATGCAGGCAGTAATGTCCGGAATGAATAAATAAAATAGATACCAGAAACCGAAACACCTGCAAGAACATACGCGCTCAGCGCTAGGGTTCCTAAGATAAGTCTCAAAGCGGCTGCACTTTTACAACATCATCGTATTATACAGGCGAATAAATCTTCACACCTTGCGACAGCGACAATTGTAGTTCACACCGGGGACTTCTGTCCTACAGCAAAGCCGCGGACTCGCCGTATTCTTTAACCGTGCACCAGAGCTATGTTTGGACATCTAGTGCCGTTGTTTGCCTTTCGGGCAGCCTTTGTCCAAGCCCCTGCGATTGTGGCCAGGGTATCGACCCTAGGCAAGTATAGCACCCGCACTGCTCAGGCACCGCCGAAGTCAGCGAATTCCGGCGAAAGAACTGCTATTTGCCAACCGTCGGCGTACATATGCATGCCTCCCCCCCCCCCCCCTTCCAGCTCTCACCCTACTTAGTTCGACCGTTCGTCGACTTACCCGGTAGCCATGTCCTGCAGTTTCTGAAAACCCAAACGTGTGTCCTGCGTCAACTTAAGAACCAGCGGTCAAGCTTCGTCGACTCTCCCCGAAGGTATACAGCGTACACGAGCATTGGGTGTCTCGAAACAGCAAAGCCGTTGACGGTTCCGCTGGCAGAGCCATGTTGCGCCATGTTTAGGGATTTAAAAGGGGGAGAGGAGTGAAAGAAGAGTGAAGCAACTAGTCTCGAGCTAGCGAATGCACGTGACGCTGAGGCCCGGTGCAACCCCTTTTGGGGAGCCTACCCAAGTGGCGCAATCCCTAAACGGCCATTGGGCAAGGGAATAAAAGGAGATAGGGGAGACAGGCAATGTCGGCGCCAAGCCAAACCTGAAGTGTCTTTGCGGCTCAATAAAAGTGGTCTTAGGAACCAGAAGGGAGTGAACGTGTCCCCAAGAAGAAGGTGCAGCCGTTGCCTTCTGAACATTTTTGAGGAAGTTGCGTAGCACGGGTACTCTTTAGGGAATAGGCGGTGAAGGAGGAAGGGGATGCCGCTTAGACTTCGCGGCAGTTAAGCTTGGAATCACCGAGTCAAGATAAGAAGGCAGCCTCTGCGTGACTAAAGGCTTAGGGGTTTAAATGGCGGAGGCAGTTTAGGTCTCCTCAACATATACAGGGTGCGTTGGAGAGGAGATTCCTTCCCTAAATTGGTAAGAGTACGACGCTGCAGCAGAAGGGAAATGGAGTGTGAAGAACTCGATGACAGCGCTACTTGTTGAATCCTGCGAGTAAAAAAAGGGGTAGACGAGAAATCACGGTTCTTTCTCTTTCGTTTCATTTACTGATTAATTTGCGTTTGAACGAACCATAGACTAACGTGAGCCTACTAACTGCCGTCTAAAAAAAAGAGAGACTTAGAGCGTCTTAGGAAATATCACGTGTTATTATTCTTGATTTTACCTATTTTATATTGACAATGTGCGAAGTTACTACCAGATACTCTTTAGCGACTCATGCTCATAGACAATCCCCAAACAATCCATTTGAAAGTTTGTAGAGCATGACTGAATAAAGCTCGTAGCTTTGTTAACGACATCTTCTGATAGCCAGCGTGTACGCCTTATGTAAACAACGGCCCGTTTATAATGACATAATTTTTATTTCAGAAATTATTATAATGATGATGACGAACGTGATCAACTATTTTGAAACGGAGTTGGGACATATGCCGTGAGGCTCGTCCCCTACGGCAACACCGTGTCCCCAACTTTATAGATATATAAAAATGTAAAGCGATCTGCAAAAGTTCCTAGTGAAGCTATCATTTGTCATATTCATATTTATAAAAGTATCTTCGGGAAAGTGCGATCACTGCTTTTCTGCATTGTGTTGTGTATTCAGAATCAATAACTTATCAAGGGGCATTTATGTGAATACCGAGCGCCACTAAGGAGCTTTCCCTCGTAGTTTCCCTAGTATTTGTGGAGAGCAACGTTACATTATTGCATTCGAAAAGGGTTCATCAAACGCTGCCACATTCATCTCGTCTCCCAGACTTCAAGTCCTTGTCGAAATGCTTGCTTCGAATTCACGAGTCAAAATGATTGTCATTCGAGGCATTGACGGCTTCCGCAGCAGACCTCGCCATGTCTTTCTGAACAATAGACTTATCGGTATTTCTTCTTTTTATATATCTAGGCTCATATTTCCACGGGCGCATCAGATATCAAGGGAAATCGATATCATGCGGGATAAAAAAAGAATAATAAAAGAGAGCCCGTTCCGCGAAGGCTAAGAAAAACATACCGAGACGAATTATATCGGCTCGTGCCGGTAAAGCAAATCTGACGGTGCGGAAATAGCACGTCTTGATATGCGAAGCGGACAGGCCGAGACACCTCCCGAAAGTAGTAGGCGTAACAGGACAGCAAGAATAACAAGACATTAAGAGCAACCTCACTGCACCATGACGTGGCAAAACACGTTTATAGGTCACGGTCTCCTTACTCCCGGAGCTGCCGTTGTTTATTTTTTTTTATCCCATCGCGGGCGTAGCCGGACGATGTCAGAGTTCCTGCCTAGATTCCGCCCATCCTAGAATTCTTAGTACCTGCTTGCTATGCAGCGAAAGCTTAGCAACGAGCTCGATGGTGACGTCACCGGGGGTATCGATCTGCACGCAACGTTGGACCTCGGCTCAAAGTTGTACAATTGTCTCTTGGCCAGACTGTGTATTTCCAATTCTTTCTTTTTTGCATTTTTCGTCGCCGTAGGGTTTCATCTTGCGTCATTCCGCCGCGAAGCAACAAAGCGCCGGTGTTATTTGCCGGCCGCATACTACGGGTGCTCAGAGCAGCTCGAGGTTCACCGACGACGATTGCGTCAACAATGCTCGACGTCCACGCAACAGAGGCAGCGACACGAGAGACTCTAGAATTCGCGTCTCGTTATCCGGCTTCTTCGGTTGCAGTGTTATGTCGCGCACGTGGGCGATCTGCTCCTTGCACTGTTGGAAAAAAATAAAAAAAACCAGACCATCGGTTAGCTATAGCACTGAAAGCGGATACACCGTAGAGTGAAGGTTCCTCGACGCTTGCTGTTCCTTAACAAAATAACAGTGCCGTTATGTCTGACGCACGTGGCGATCTTTGCGCTAACACTTGCGAAATAAGGAGATTTCGAGCCGAAAATTTTTTTCTTTTCTTCTTCCTCTTCTCTCCTGCATGTTTTAGAGGTAAGGAATAGGCCTGTCGAGGCCACGCGTGAGTGGGGCCTAATTACTTTCGTTAGTGAAGTCTTCGCGGGTTTCCGGATTCCGGCACAGTATAAACAACCAGACGGAGTGCGCCAAGAATGTGAGCCGCATTCTTGGTGGAGAGGAGAATCAGAGGTGAGCTGCCGCGTGAACTACAAGCTCACATCGAGGAATGTTGCTCGACCTAATTAGCATAGTGCAAAGCATCGGAATTAACGACGTTCTTTTTTACAAATTAGTCGTTCGATCCATAGCGTTCTTTTGGGTTTTAACGAATTCCGGGACATCTAGGGGTGGTAAGGCGACATTCGTCCACAAAGCAAGCGCTCATGAGAGAATGCTTTGATGAACGCTACTGAAAAAAATTGCCACCCGGTAAACCAACCCGAGTGATCATAATAACTGGTACGAACTTTTGGAACTAGAAAAACAATGCGCAACAGCACTCTCAGTTCCACTACTTAACATAAACATAAAGAACATAATGTAATGACATCCACCTTACCGCGGCTCAAATACTGAACAAATGCGAATGCGGCAAAAAAAAAAAAGGTAATTGGATGTCCCGACAATGTTATAATGACTCGGCGTGCTTGTTCTGACTCACTGCATTTTGTATATTCTCCCTTTCGCTTGCTCAAGCACCCCTAACATGCCAGATACGTGACAGGCACACTAAGCTTCGCAGCCAATAAGAAATATATATTTATATTATATATAAGCATACATCCGAGGCCGATAAGAGGAACACTATTCCCGAAGAAATTGCGCCCCTTACATTCCTAACTCGATTTGGTCTTGTTCGCACCAACGACCTTCGCGGTCGGTACAAGAATTCACCGAGCACAAACAAGCAAACGAACAATATATGTAAATGAGAAAGGGCACGAGAAAGATCCGCGAGGATGCGGCAAAACGTTAATGCGCCCTTCAAAGTCCGAATGCAGAAACGGCGGCCGGCATACGTGACAACGAAGATTTTACACGGTCACTGGAATTTTCGTAGCCACTGTGTTTCTATTTTTTTCTTTTTTTCCCTTTGTCTCTACTCTTGTGTTGTGCTGCGGTGGTAGGAAACTGCTTATCCGTGCATATATCCCACACCGTTCGGGGCTGGAAGCGGAGAGAAACACATCTTGCGGCGAGGAAAAGGACAGGAGGGATCAACGCAAAAGCCGGAAAGAACAATGACCCGCGAAGGTTTTTTCTTCCTTTCGTTATTTATCTATTTGTTTCCCTCTTTCAGGTATCGCAGAAAGACCTTCGAACATCGCCACAACACCATTTCCTCCAAGTTGCTGTTGTTTGTTTTGTGAGACATTTTATATCTTCTTGCACATTTTGTGTTTTCTTTTATGCCTTTTTTTGCATGTCCCCCTGGAGCGCTCTTTCGATTGGAAATGCGTGGCTTCTTGGCCTTGAAAAAGCGTGGTTTTGTTGTAAACAGTGGAACTCATACAGGTGCTTCTGAAAAGCGTTGAAAGTGCAAGAAAGAAAGAAAGAAAGAAAGAAAGAAAGAAAGAAAGAAAGAAAGAAAGAAAGAAAGGAAGAAAGAAAGAAAGAAAGAAAGAAAGAAAGAAAGAAAGAAAGAAAGAAAGAAAGAAAGAAAGAAACGTGCGGCAAACATGCTATCAATGATGACCCCGAGAAAGCCGACAACCTTCGAGGTCGGAAGGACGCTTACATGGGTCATGTGCGAGCGCCATTTCTAGATTATTTCCTTGGGCGAAGTGAGAACGCGGCAAATGGAGTGAGTGTCTGAAAATAACAGGATTCCAATGTGCTAAAATTTTCGTTTTGCCGTTGATTTTTTTTTTTACCCTGATTGTTCGGAGAACCGTCTAACACCATCTTCGAGTGGGAAGGACGGGCGGAGGCTGGGTGCGGTGTTTCGGTAAATGACAGAGGCCTGAAGGACATCAAGCGTTGTTGGTTCTTGCTGAGATATTGTTCCGGTCGTGGGACGCTAAGAGTGCGCGACAATGAAACGGCGCGGCCGTTCACTGTTCAATTATGAATTAAAAGAGCGATAAGCGCGTGACAGACAAACGTAAGTTGTACAAGAGAAAATTAGGCAGGTTAACCAGGTTGAGCCCAGTTAGTCAATTCCGCACTGGGAAAAGATTGACTCGTACTCGGACATTCTTGCGCCTTTCATGTTATGTACTGCGTAAAGGCAAATAAAAAATGGTTTCATCACGTAATAAACTTATTCTGCGTAAAACGCATAATAGTTATAGAAAATTAGGATTACGTTTTCTCGAATTCCCGACGACATTTACTCATTTCAGAAAATGAAAAGAAAATAATTAAGCACGTGTAGGGCTAAAGCTAAAATTATATTTCTTGAAGTAATTAACACGCCATGTTCAAAAACTCAACAATATTGAAAGGAATTGAAGGCTTGCCGTGTTAATTTCGTCAGCTTCTTTAAGAGCACGTGTATTATGACGATCTTCGTGATAAGGCTCTGAATATTCTAATGCTGTTTTTGTGACGGCTGGCGGTCTTAAGCAAGCTCTAATTTTTCTTCGATACACCAGATTTTAGTATTGCGCTAATACAGCAGGTACAAGCTGCGGTTTGCACCCGCTAGACATCGTTCTTCATATTCGGCTATGTATCACTGCTGTTGTATTCATAACACGTACTAATTGATTGATTGATTGATTGATTGATTGATTGATTAACTGAGTTATTGATTAATTGATTGATTGACTGATTGAATTACTGATTTACTGATAGAAAAAAATATATGGAGGAGCAACGAAGAAAACTTGAGCACTGTCGTGCCCACACCTGCCAAATCGTACATTGTTCAAAAGATCCACCAGCCGACGTGTGAGGCAAAAACGTGCCACTTTAATCGGCCACAGTTACGCAGAGAAAGATGAACTCGCCAACAATTCAACAGAGGGCAGCACACTTCAGGCGCACCTGTCATCGTGGCTTAGTGGTTAAGACGTGGCCGTGCTAAACACGGCGTCTCAGGTTCGGATGCCAGCCTCGGCTACAGCATTTTCACGGGATGAAATGAAAAAGAAAAAGGGGAACACCCCTGCACCTAAAGTTAGGCACACCGTAAGATAAAAAGATCACCTGTATGTCAAAATAATTTGGAATCCCCCATCTACGGTACGGCGTCCTATCTCAACGTGGTCTCCGCAAACTGCATTATGTAATTTATTACCCTGCTTGAAGTAAATTCGTTCGAAGCGTCCGGAAGAACAAGCTACTCGATTTGCGTATACGTCCAGTCGAAATTGCCTTGTCCTCATGTTGCCTTAATCGATGGTTTCCTTCTTTTACGTGTCCTCGCCAAGTGTTCATCACGTGACTTTAGCCTAGCCGATTCTCGTCGCGGGTATGAGCTTACGTTTTGTGGCGCACAGCAGCATAAACTGCGACGGTGACGCGTGAAGGATGTCACGCGTACACTCTAAGAAACGTTTACACCCTTTGAGTCGTATCATTGCCACACAACGATAACCGTCATCTGTCTTGCTTGAGTTTCCTTTCTTTAACGCTGCCAGTCCGGCACTTCCGAGTCACGAACGGCATGCGCGTTATCAGCATGACAGAGCATTCTCGACAGGAAAGTAGCGAGCGCAGCGTTTTCAAGAAAGTAAACGCAAGCAAGACAGATGACGATTATCGTTGTGCGGAAAATATGCACTACACAGGCTGCACATTTGTTTAAGAGTGTAGCCTGGCGCCTAAAAGCCATGCATGCGACCCGAGGGACACACAGACACAGAAAGAGACCCGCAGCTAAAAGAGAAAACAAAACAAAACAAAAAAATGGCTGTGGCTTAGGTAAGGTTAAGCCCAGGATGCGAAGCATACTAGCCTTTATTTTAGTTGTTGAACCACTGTTTAGCCTGGTGAACTGCTGTTGCTTGGCTATATTTGGTTCGGCTAGACGAAGAAACAACTCATGCATTACTCTGCTTCGCCTTGGACGCCCCGCATTGGACGCGGTGAGCGTCGAGCACCGCAGCGTTCGGCGCGGCAACGAAATGTGCGCCTGAGCAAGAGACGCACGCCTTAGAAACAGCTCGTTTCTAAGGCAACACCGCATTCACTAGAGGCGCTTTTGTACCGCTTTGAAGCATCGTACTCGTGGCTCAGTGGTAGCGTCTCCGTCTCACACTCCGGAGACCCTGGTTCAATTCCCACCCAGCCCATCTTGCAAGAGTTGAGCCAAAGCCACTTCTCCTCTGTCGTGACGTCACGGTGTCACGTGGTATTCAAGGCGACACCGCCGCGCCTGAGGAGCTGGGTTGAGCCCTCGTAATATGCTTCGCATAAAAAAAGAACACACGCAGAACGGATGCGAAAAACCGAATGAGCGGCAAGGGGCGTGTCGGTGAGTTGGACACAGTAAAAGGATTCGCGGAGAGCGGCAGGTACAGAACGGAGAAAATGACACTACACGACGAAGGACGTAAGGATTGAAATAAGCGTTGATAGAAAAACGAGTTCGGAAAGAAAAATCAGGAATGGCCAGTGAGGGGAGTACAAGAGAAAGTGAGAAGAGAAAAAGAGGCAGAGTGAAGCAAAATGAGGAAGGACGGAACAGATGCAAAAAATTAGCAAAATGACTGACCGAAGAAAGAAAGAGACAAAAAAGAAATGACGGATTAGGGAAGGAAGGAAAGGACAAGCAAAGAATGAACAAGAAGGAACGAAGGAAATAGAACTGAATGGAGGAAGAAGTAAACAAAAGACAATTACTCGGCAAACACAAAAGGGAGGATGAACGGGGCGGTAAATAAAGGAAAGCAGATAGAAAAAGTGAAATAGCATGGAAGAAAGAAAGAGCCTCTATACATACTCTTCTGTCGACTGGCAGTCTTCACGCCTGACTCGTCAAAAGACGGGAGAGCAGTGGAGAGGGGCGAAAGAAAAACAGGAGGGATCCCGTATCCTCGCCGGCTGTCGTCTGCTTGCGTGACGACGCCGCAGACGGGTGCCGTAATGGTTTTGTCTCGGCTAGTGATGGCTCTTTCTTTCTTTCTTTTTTCGCGCGCCACGCTTTTCCAACTGACAGACGGACCGTGCACGCACAAACACGCTTGCAGGAGCGTCACCGCGAGATGACCGGATACTTTCGCGTGATTAGGTAAGGGCAGGAAAGTGACCTCCGGCGTCTGTTACCGGGAGAGCGGGGGGGGGGGGGAGGGGGGGGACAAGCACTCTCAGCCCTACTTAGATAGATAGATAGATAGATAGTACTTTTATTCATGTCAATTCTCGTACACCAAAATCAGGCCTACCAAAGCCTCACCAAAGGCTTGAGTGGCAGCGCCTGGCAGACAGCGAACGTTAGCAAAACAAACGAAAGTAGAGATGTTGCAACGAACTCGACAAACAAACAAACAAAAAGAACAATTTAACAACTCATAGAGACAGATATTGAAACATAACAATTACAACAGCAAAAGGATGACAGTAATGCGAAATTAAGAGAGTAACACTCGATTAAATCATTATGGGGCAGGAAGTAATGCGGAGACATACCGCAAAATTTTTTTCAGGGTGTAATTTGTTCTCATGCGGAATACACTAGGTGGCATACTATTGAAACAGGCAGGTGCGTAGTATTGACGTGTGCGCTTTCCGTATCGGGTTGAGGAGCGAGGAATGCAGTAACGGTATTTTGGTCTTAAATCACGTGCAGGAACATATGGAGTGGTGAACTGACTGCACCAGAAATGTTTAAGCACAATAGTTTCTGTTTAAATAGTTTCTGTCGCTTCGAACGGCGAGTACCTGTACTTAAATTAAATTATGGGGTTTTACGTGCCAAAACCACTTTCTGATTATGAGGCACGACGTAGTGGAGGACTCCGGAAATTTCGACCACCTGGAGATCTTTCACGTGCACCTAAATCTAAGTACACGGGTGTTTCCGCATTTCGCCTCCATCGACATGCGGCCACCATGGCCGGGATTCAATCCCGCGACCTCATGCTCAGCAGCCTAAGACCATAGCCACTGAGCAACCACGGCGGCTGTACCTGTACTCCTGGAACACACTGCGAAGTCAGATAGGATTCGACCACGTGATTGG
Source organism: Dermacentor albipictus (assembly GCF_038994185.2). NCBI lineage: Eukaryota > Metazoa > Arthropoda > Arachnida > Ixodida > Ixodidae > Dermacentor > Dermacentor albipictus. The sequence continues at coordinate 85,874,964 of NC_091828.1, read as the reverse complement.
TTGGCATCATTCGTTCATTCTTCATTCAATGGATGAAGTACCTTTGAAAGGTAGCACTAACACCCAGAGAGAACACAAAAAAAAACAGACTCATATATACCCTGTATACCTGTGCGATACTTGAATCACACCTGAAAAACCCTTCATACTTGAATCAGCACAAAATTTTTGAAGATTACTAGTCTCGTCAGTGATTGAACTACTATTTTCGTTGATTCATTCACTAAGTAGTTCACACATTCGGTTGATTCACTATTTGTAGACTCGTTCGTTCGAGCATAGCTTGATTGATAGATTTACTGATACGTTCATATAGCGATCATTCAAGCGTTACGGTAAGCGGACCAGACATTGCACCGATTAAGTCCTTCGCACATATACTTAAATATTCACTTCTCTCGTTCGTTTACTAAACTCATTCGGTCCTTCGGTTGCTCAACTGATTTGTAATCTATTATTCAATCAGAGTACACTAGAATGCATAGTTCATTATTTATTGCTTTACTAACGGATTCTAACATCACTTTGAACTACGTTCATTAAATTGTGTGATAAATTATTTACTTTATTACCTCGGACTCCGCGTGCAACTTTGTGATGTGTAGTTCGCTCCCTGCTCCTTTTATTTCTCCTCCGTTATCTTTTCTTCTCTATCTTTACTTAGTCCGCAAGCTAGCCAATCGCCAGCCCACTTCTCTTAAACAAGCGAGACTTCCTTCTCATTAGCAAACTGCATTACTGCTTGCTACGGAAATTCAAGACTCCGTAATGAGCAGGGAAAGCCCGTCTCCTGAGAGACTTTCATTCGTCAACCTACAAACCCCAGTAGAGAAAGCTTCAAAGTTGGCCATTCTCCTGCCAGAATAAATAGATAAGTTCTATTTAAAAATTATAAAAATCAGTTTATTATCGTCCCGCTTGTGAAAGCCGTCTCGAACGACTCATGCCGCTAACCTCACTTCCTTGGCTTTTACCGAAAACCACGCACGGTTATGATAGTTCGGAGGTTTTCTCGATACCCAGCGTGCCTGGAAACCAATCCACAACCATCTGGTCAGCTGACCTCTTCTTTTTTTATTTCTTCGTTCCCTATTTCCTTCCCCATCTCCCCATTTGTCTTACTTCACTTTTCTCCCTTTGTACTCTATCTACTTCGCGTTATTGCTCCTTTCACTTCATTCTTTATCCATTCTCTTTCTGCATCCGTTTTTTTCCTCCATTCACTTCATTTATTTCCCTTGCTTTGTTATTAGATTTTTGTCTCTTTCCTTGCCTCCTTCTTCCCTTTATTTCTCTCTCGGTCGCAATACTTGTGCACATGCGCATGAGTGAATGGCCCCCTGCTCCGCAGGGAAAAGGTCATCTGCGGTTCGCTCGACTGAACTGTGCAATAGAAGTCCATCTCCGGCCCGGCGCTTCTGCTTATTTTTTTCGTGGCCATTTTTCGTTTACAGCCCTCCGCGCGGCAGTCTTCCTCTCCGGCCAATTTCGAAACCACCGGCCGACCGATCGACTCTCCACCGGGGACCTCACGAGAGAACCCCCGCGGACCGTGAGCGTTCGAGCGAACTTCGGATGCTACTCCCCCGCCCCCTCCCCCTCCCCATTCACTTCCGCTCTGTCGAACTGAGAGCTCTGCGAGGTGTGTAGTACGACGTGCTGTTAATGAGCGCCGTTGCCCCGTCACCATTGCGTCATTCGTGAGCCCAGGCTCGCCACCATTGTCTCGCCTGTGCACAATCCGTGATGACATGTAGGGCGCATTGAAAACGTCTACAGCTTTTCTTTTATGCGTTGCATATTGCAATCACTCAGTTCAGCCCTTGGGCGCGGCCGGGCAGCCACCATTCACCTTTAGCGCAACCACGTGACGTGACGTCACGACAGCCGGAGGAAAAGCTGGGCCCCAACTCGCGCAATGTGCAACGTATTCTTCGCTTAACCAAGCTAAGCCTGGCCATTTTTTTCTTTCTTCTTTACCGCGGCGAGTGAATTACAAAAAGAAAGTGAATCAAAAATGCAAAAAAGTGTTTTATTTCGAGCAGTTTCGGAGTGTCGCGAGGCCGTTCTGCGGGGAGTAATATTATAGCGTGTCGTCTGCTCAGTCGCCAGCGGACGAGAAACTCTGAGTGTCAGGCTAAGTGTAACCCCGGTTTTGCAAGCACTAATCTTTTTTTTGTTGTACTGTTCTTTTTGTATCTGTGTGTGACAACACTTACAACTCGAAATGGGAGTCGGCGACTGTAGCGAAGTTGGCTTGTCGGGCAATCATTAAACTTGCCTAACGCAACCTTTGGACAAGCGAGAAGAAAGCACTGACTGAAAGACAGCGCGTACTGTAAAAAGGGAAAAAAAGTTTATTTCGGGATCAGCTGCACCTTTTCTCTGTGTGTGTGTATATTCGGTACCCTCGCTCGAAGTGTGTATTGACTTCTCGTTTAATTGCGACGCCCGCGGTTATGTTATAATTGGATGGCCGGCCCCGAAACCGGATTTCGTTGCGGAAGGGAAGCAGTGCGCGTCTGTCATTTCTTCTCGAAAGGTCAAAAATTGTCATCCACCCGAATGTAGCAAGGAGCTGCAAAGCAAACCGGGTTTTCTCAGGGAGAAAGTTTCACAGTTGAAGCAATATCCTTGATGGTCCGATAATTTTCTTGGGAATGTTTCTTCAAACCGCGAGGACTCCTTTCTGCGAGATGCTTATTTCTTTGCAGCTTCACGTGGATTCGGATGAATGGAAACTTTCACCTTGTCTGAACTTTCCTCCACCTTGCAGGTTTCCGCACAACTTTTTCTGTGTCCATGTCCTGGCGTTGCGCTACGCTTGATTCAATGACTCCAAGCTGTGTTTGCAACTGTTCCTCCGTCTATCCTTTGCGTTAGTCCAACCATGGCAGACGCCATTGCTGTCGTCAAGGGCACGTCATCACCGAGTTGACACCCGCCGCGGTTGCTCAGTGGCTATGGTGATAGGCTGCAGAGCACGAGGTCGCGGGATTGAATCCCGGCCACGGCTGCCGCATTTCGATGGGGGCGAAATGCGAATACACCCGTGTACTTAGCTTTAGGTGCACGTTAAAGAACGCCAGGTGGTCGAAATTTCCGGAGTCCTCCACCACGTCGTGCCTCATAATCAGAAAGTGGTTTTGGCACGTAAAACCCCCATAATTAAATTTTTTTTCACCGAGTTGACGTCGCCAGGCGACCGTTTGTCGTCCTCAATTTCATGTTTGTTGCAGGTCGAAGGAAAGCGAAAAATGCTGATCGACACCTATAGTTAGGTACAGAGTGACTTCCTGTGGCGATGATGCAATCGGTGTTTAGTGACCGGGCGTATAGCAAGGGGATTTGAAGGCATCCAGCGAGGATTCTGCTTGCCACGATGGCTCTGAAGGCGGCGGGGGCGTCCATTCCTGAATTTCTGAGGCTACAAATTTTTTTTATTAGGGCAAGGGCATGATGGCGGTATCTTGTGAACCGAAAATAAAAAGTTGGCCTTGGCAACGTGTCGCCGTGTCCTGCAAGAGGTGATCATTGTGGCAGTCACTCAATAATTTGGTAATTGCTGCTCATTTTACGATGTTGGTGCAACCGATTAGAGCTAACCCATAACTCATAAAGACAACAATAACTCATAAGGATAAACCATTAAGGCTATCCTAAGGAGAAGCCATAATAGGATAACCCATTAGGGTTAACTTATAACGCGTAAGGATAAATCATACCCGATAAAGACAACACATATCGACTAACTCATAACGAAAAAGAAGGATAACCCATAGGAGATACGAGTTAACCCACAACGTATGCGCTAACCCACAATATGGGCAAGTTAACGCAAGTTAACCCACAATATGCGCCTCGGCGCTTCTCTCGCCTTTTGGATCGTCGTGGCTCGGCTCGACCGCGTGCCCTTGGCACTGACCTGGAAGAGCTGAGGAGGCGTGTCACGGACAACATCGAAGGGTGGTATCACTTCGTTCGGTCTGGCGCGCAAGAAGACTAGCTAGACTGACACCTTTTTTTTTTCTTTCACCATCGCCGTCAGGCGTCGTTCTCGTCTGCGTTGTTTCCACATCTCCGCCTCGCAACGGAGAATATCCGAGACGACGATTTCGCACGGTCGAATCGGCGATACAGGCGACATCACGTCTGACAGGCGCCGCGTATCATTAGCGGGTGTTGTTTGGCGTTTCCCCACGTGTGGCGATCTGACCTTGGCAGCCTCGCTAGAGGACGCTCAGTTTCGACTCTGGGCCACAATCGCGTCCGTAAGAACGACTTACTTATATACCTCGCAAGTGCAGCTTGTATGAACCACATGTACAGGAGCCAAGGGCCATATATGGCGGGGCCATATTTGCTCACCAACATATTATGTAAAAAAAAAAGTGACCACATGCAGTAGTGCTCTTCTTAACTTTGTTGTATTGATATACTATCTATCTATCTATCTATCTATCTATCTATCTATCTATCTATCTATCTATCTATCTATCTATCTATCTATCTATCTATCTATCTATCTATCTATCTATCTATCTATCTATCTATCTATCTATCTATCTATCTATCTATCTATCTATCTATCTATCTATCTATCTATCTATCTATCTGTCTATCTATCTATCTAGCTATCTATCTATCTATCTATCTATCTATCTATCTATCTATCTATCTATCTATCTATCTGTCTATCTATCTATCTATCTATCTATCTATCTATCTATCTATCTATCTATCTATCTATCTATCTATCTATCTATCTGTCTATCTATCTATCTGTCTGTCTATCTATCTATCTATCTATCTATCTATCTATCTATCTATCTATCTATCTATCTATCTATCTGTCTGTCTGTCTGCCTGCCTGCCTGCCTGCCTGCCTGCCTGCCTGCCTGCCTGCCTGCCTGCCTGCCTGTCTGCCTGCCTGCCTGCCTGCCTGCCTGCCTGCCTGCCTGTCTGCCTGCCTGCCTGCCTGCCTGCCTGTCTGCCTGCCTGCCTGCCTGCCTGTCTGTCTGTCTGTCTGTCTGTCTGTCTGTCTGTCTGTCTGTCTGTCTGTCTGTCTGTCTGTCTGTCTGTCTGTCTGTCTGTCTATCTAATTCTTACCATGCAGCTCACACTACCTGCGAAAAATGAAAGCGGCTTAAGGAACCCAAACTTTGATGTCCTGAAGGCAAAAGTGAATGACTAAGGTGCAGCAACATTATTACTACGCCACTGTGCTGCTTTCCGAAGGTCAAGAACGTTAAGCGCGTGACAGATCTCTGTTGTAACACGAAAGACAGTCAGTTATGGTAGATATAGCTGTTCGCTTGTCAAACTTTATCGTTAAATGCAAGCTTATGGCTCTACACTGCAGGCGGGTGCAGTACCGTCGTTATTTCTGTCTGCATGATTAACCTGCTTTTTCGTGTCAGAACACCGCATCACGCGTGAAAATCTCGCCGAAATCACCGATTTCAAATAATGCGTCAGTATATTCAGCAACATTTGGCGTTGCTATTTAGTGTGACCTATTCAACCTTCTTCTAGTCACATAACGACGGTGGTCTTTAGGAGGCGACAGTAATTATCCGCCAACCTTCCGCGGTACTGCTTAACATTGAAAAATGGCTTATCCTGTGGATAGACGTGCATCACCGTGAAGAGTCCTGGCATGTGGCAATCCTCCCTCTTCATTTAATACCTTCTTTAATTTAATACACTGGACTTTCTGACAGATTATGACTTCACTGTGTGACTCAGGATTGTACGGTGCACTGCATCACAGTAGGAACACCTTTGCGGGCTGCGTGACAGGGCCCACAGAAACAGTTTGTGTGTACGTGCGTGTGTGTGCAGTTTCTTTTTTTTTTCTTTAATCCATCTCCCTCTCACCTATCGCTTCCCCTTTCCCCTCCCCCAGTACAGGGTAGCCAACCGGAGATAATCTCTGGTTAACCTCCCTGTCTTTCCATTGCCTTTCTCTCTCTTCTTTGCTGCATTGCTCCACATACTGGAAACTTGCGCAAGCCCTACCTTCTACATTCTAAAATAGATAGATATCAGTCCATCCGGTTAAAATAATAAGGTTACGCTAGAATCCCCACAGCAGCAACCCCACTCTATTGACGGGTGAGAGAACTAATAGACTGTGGATAATGTTTCCATCTGTTCTCGAAAGGACAGCAAGAAAGGATCATGCCCGATGGCGGATGACCCCGAAGGGAAGCTTTCTACTGTTACTGCATGATTATGCCTCCTTAATGCTTTCTGCTGATTCAAGCAAGACCTTTACGGCCGTTAGTACGCTTACCTCATTGCTGACGCACATCCTACCCGGCTGCTTTGACCCCGTTTCCCTTATGCAAGGATCTAACAGGATTATCGGACCGTGAAGGAGACTCTAACACGTACGTGCGTGTGTCTCTGCACGCGTGGGTGACGCACGTCTGTGCCTACCTCAAAAGCAGTCTACGCCCGCTCATTCAACTTCCGTTCAAAGGCCTGTCAAAGGCAACTTTCCAGCGACCAGTACACGGCTGTTGCGCTTAATGCCATCGATACCGTAAGGGTAAAAAAGCAAACAAAAAGATTCGGCTCCACATTTTCGCAACGAAAAGCTTTTATCGCACGCTGCTTTGGAAAACTGACTACCGGAACCACGTGTCACTATAGGACGTAACCAACGGCAAAAAAAAAAGAAGGAAAGAAAGAGACTGCGAGGACTCAAAATGGCGGAGAGATTTGCCCCTATTTCAGCCACTCTTGCACCCTTAGCTGAAGTTGCAGACGACATTCCAAGTCGCAGTCGACGCGACCGAACGTCGTCTGCAACAACCAATCGGGACACTGCCTTGAGCGTGTCGCACTGCATGGTGCAACAAACGTGATCCGGCACTGCCACCGACAAAATTCAGTGCAGAAAAATTAAGGGGCAACAGGGGAGAGGAGGCTTCCTACCGACACTATCGACGTGAAACTTCTCCGAAGGGGACATTGGTATTTGGTGACCCAGTTTTGAATATGTCCTCTACCAACATTAGTGTTGAAAGTGAAACGCAGCGAAGCAGAGGCAAACTGTGAGTTTAGTCGTCTGCTTCTGCTGCCTGTACTATGCATGGTTTTCTTTATTTTGTTACACGCAGTTTGCGTATGGGAGCAAGAGCTTCCCCGCATTTTAGCTCGTAACCCCTCGAACTGGGTTAGCATGTACAAACTTTATTGCACCACTTTGGTCAAGAAAACAACATCGTGCTGTTTATTTCATGCATTTTCGCGTTGCCTTTCAAGTCTTCTGTCACTCCTCCCCACGTAGTCCAGACGTAAACATCATCCTCAACGCATTTCGAAAGAGAAGATACTATGAAAGAGACTCCTAACCTAAACTAGACGCCAGTCATACGCGATACGGCCTATGCGCCCCTAGGTTAACAAAGCAATGTTGGTAGCTCAAACATACCCGATCAATGAACGTGAATGTGGCTCTCTAAGTTCCCCATGCGAGGCCCACTCATACGGGAACGCGAATCCTGAAGATCCACGAAGAGCGTCCCATTTTTATTTTTTTAAAGCAACAGAACAGGTTGCGTCAAACATGCCCTCTGGGTTTCGACTGCAACTGCTTTCTTCCATACCGTACGAAGCCCGCTGTTGATCAAAACTCCGTGGTCTAAAATGCTGGAGTCGGAAAAGACAGGCCGATGTAACTTTAACCACACGTTGGATTCGCATTGAGATTGAGACATGCTTCGTGGCCCAAAAGCCATGCTGCACAGGTATGCTGGAGGTAAGGGAGAGATGAAGCTAGCATTCGTGTTTCTTTTATCAATATTGTTCTTCATGTCACTGTTTTTAAGCGAGGGCGTCGCTTGCGGCACCAAGATGATTTTTTTAGCGGCGGAATTACACGAAGAGTAGACGTTTTCATCAATTCGTTTGATATCCTAACGATGTCAACATCAGTGCGTACAAGTGCAGCAGTGGGAAGAAGAATCGATCCGACTTTAAGAGCTTCGAAAACACGTGGATCCTTTCTTATTATTTCCCTTTCTTATTATTTCTCTTCCTTATATGACAAGTGGACATGGGCAGGTAAAAAAAAAAGAAGTTCTTTACTTTTCTCTATCACGATTTTTCTTCTCTTTTTGTTGTCACTGCAAGGATCTTTCGAGGTGAGCTCTGCGAGAAACTACGCCATCCACGCAGCGCCTGAAAGTCCGAACCTAGCCAATACTGTCTCCCACTAAACAAACAGACGTCAGAAGCGTCCCGTGAGGACAATCCAGCAGGTAGCGCTACTCAAAACACACGTGTACAATGGTGGTCGTGTCCAAGCAAGCCTGCTTTCTCTCCCATCTTACCAGACATTCCTCTCTCTCCCACTTTCTCTTTATTTCACTCTGCTTTCTCTGTTTGCTACCTCTATCCCCCACTCCCTATATATTTCCGGAGCTTCCTATATATATCTCCCCGCGACCGTCCATCCATTCATTCTCTTCCTCCCATGTGAGTTCTATTTCCCAGAACTTCAGGCATCTTTCTCTTTTGGCTATCATCACTCCATCTTTCTCATTTTCCCATTCTGCTATCTCCATTGCATCTATCTATCTATCTATCTATCTATCTATCTATCTATCTATCTATCTATCTATCTATCTATCTATCTATCTATCTATCTATCTATCTATCTATCTATCTATCTATCTATCTATCTGTCTGTCTATCTGTCTATCTATCTGTCTATCTATCTGTCTATCTTTTTGCTGATAGATAGATAGATAGATAGATAGATAGATAGATAGATAGATAGATAGATAGATAGATAGATAGATAGATAGATAGATAGATAGATAGATAGATACACAGATACACAGAACACAGTATCTATCTATCTATCTATCTATCTATCTATCTATCTATCTATCTATCTATCTATCTATCTATCTATCTATCTATCTATCTATCTATCTATCTATCTATCTATCTATCTATCTATCTATCTGTCTGTCTGTCTGTCTGTCTGTCTGTCTGTCTGTCTGTCTGTCTGTCTGTCTGTCTGTCTGTCTGTCTGTCTGTCTGTCTGTCTGTCTGTCTGTCCGTCCGTCCGTCCGTCTGTCTGTCTCTGCCCCGATATAGACCTTTTTTATATTGCCACGTTGTAGTGGCGATGAAGAACACAGTAAGCGAAAAATATGAATCCTGAAACTAACTTATTTTTTTGTTATTGGGTGAACCAGTGCCCACAAAAGTCAGGTTACACTCGAACCACAACGATAGCGGTGAGCACAATCGGCGATCGTCGAAAAGCTGACCTGCGGGTCAAGCGCCCCGGTATCCGTGCACGACTCGTCGGAAGGTTCCAGCATAGTCGCTACTTCTCGCTTACCATCAAGAAAATACAACATTATTAGTGTCGCACAGGCAATCTGATTAGAACACGCACGACAAATAGAAGCAACGACACCGTTTCTCCGTCCCTCCATACATCTGTCTGTGACTGGTTATCTCCTCCCTTTCTCCTTTCCCTCCCAGTCCCTCTATCCAACTCTCCATGACTCGCTCTCTCCTCTACATGGCCTTTGTATCCCAGCTGTCTCTCCCTACATTCCTTGCCTTACTCTCTATCCCTCTGGCCTTCTCGCTCTCAGCTTTGTCACCTCTGTTCACCTTTCTACATATTGCCCTTTCTACATACTGCCCTCTCCTTTCTTGCACTCCCTGTCATCTCTCTTCTATCCCTCTACATATCTAGCCCCATGTGTCACTCATTTTCACTCTCCCTCTCACAATTCCTCTCGCCCCTTTCCTCTCCTCTCTCTTTTCTCTCTCACCCCTCTCTTGTTGACGTGGAAATGCGCGAGGAAGTATCTTTCGTTTTCTCTTTTCTTCCTGGGCTCCATGCATTTCGTCTTTTATACGTATTATAGTTATTTTTTTTTACTATTCTTACTCCTCTTGTTTGCGTGTTTACACGGGCAGGTGATGGGCGAACGATGTCATATTGACATCCCCCCCGCGTACGCTTGGCCGGATACACGAAGCGCGAGAAAGTCTCAAGGGCAATCTCGGTTCCTTCTCTCTTACCTCGCATTGACGTATAGTCTGGCACCTTTCGTGCACTTCGTCTTCGTTACCGACCTTTTTCTTTTCTTTTTTTCTTCGCGCTTCTCAAAGAGTGTAATGTCTAACGCCTCCGGGGTAAACAAATCAGGTGCCTGCGCTTCTAAGTGCTTCACGTTCGCCGACCTTCAGAAACCCGAGGTGTTTTGAACACCTCACCGCGCACGTGGACTTGACGTGTCTCTCTTACTACGGTAATCTTACTTTACTTCTATTTCATTCGCACTTCAGCTGACAGGCATTCACTTTCAAAAAAAAAAAACCGCCGTCAAGGCGCCTTGAAAACAACGTAAAGAAAGAATCTAAACGGTGACTCACCTTAACTGGATGTTTCTTTTTTTTAAATAAAAGCGTTTAAGAACTACGCACGGTAACAGCCTCAGGTTGCCGCATACTTCGTCGCCCGAGTGGAGCGTGCAATATGTAAAAGAATAGAACGTGTCATTGTTTCCTGTGGGTGTGTGTGTTTTTTTTATGTGGTCCCCTGTCGCAAGCTGAGGACAGATGTTCGAAACATCTGCAGTGCACGCAGCTACACGCGACTTGCAAGACCATTCCGGTGCCTTCCTCTTCTTTAATATATAGTTTTTAAATTGGTGTACGTTCGCCATTTTCGTTGCTGCGAAGTCAACGCTCGTCGATTGACCGTTGTCATGGATACGGTCGTATCCTAGGGCATCTGCCACGTCTGGCTAGCGTGCGAAGGAACAGGCTTAAAAAAAACCGAAGCTAACGTTAACGTAAAGAAAAAAAAAATGCAAGATGCAAAATACAAAACTTCATACAGACGTAAGCGCTTTGCTTCCAAATTTAGCACCCCTCCACCTGTTTCATGGTCCGCCCTTTATTACTCCCATCAACTCCCATATTCTATTTTTTGGATTAATTGTATTGTGCATGTCGGGCCGCTTATAGCAGGCTGAAATTACCTGTTTTAATGAGACACTCAATCTTCGCTTGCGGGAAACTAAGCCTAATTCCCGTGAAGCTAGGCGACGGTCACGGCGGCGTAATGGATATTTGTGTTCGTCTGCTGGCCTTCTGGCAGGAAAAAAGTGATCAAGTGTTATGGCTTCTTTTTCTATTGCTTCGTCTGTTCCATAACCTGGCATCAGCAAAACCACCTTTTACCCGTTGTATTTACTGTTCTTTAATTAAATGCTTATAACAGTGACTAAATAGTTTTTCGCTTTCCCCCCCCCCCCTTTTTTTTAGTGCTTGCGTATCTGCTGACCAAGGAAATAAGAGAAGTCCATGTTTATAAGGGAACGCCACAATTAACACTGTTTGAAAAACTGCGGTATGAATGAACTCTTCCATGCTTAGTTTTTGGCGGAACCTGTCAATATTGCTAATACACTATTAACATTGCGGGTGCACTAGACATTTGTGTATCAGAGAACAATAACTACGCGCAATCAATGCTGCTCTCATCCTTCCTCCCCCTCCTGCATATATTACGAGGCTTTTTCGAATATTTTTACGACGGAAAAGTAGCTTGCTGTTGGTAAGTGGTAAACATTCGACATTATCAAGAATCACCTCCTCGTGGGGCGCTCTCCTAGGACCGCAAAACTTTACTCAGGATATTCGTAGTTAAATACCTACTCGCCTCACTTAAACCGATCTGATAGATACAATAAAGAACGAAAAGCTACATTTTTATTGAATGTCTGTTGTGTGCATGTTGCTTATGCCTGCCTTAAAATAAGAACTTCGTAAAAAAAAAAAACTAGCTCTGTTCTTACACTTTCGTAATATTGAAGATACCTCGCAATTTTTTTTAGTTTCATCTATTACAACGTCTAAAGAAAAGAGACTTCAGAATTTCCTTCGCCTTTAAATTGTAATATTTTTGTTGCCTTTTCTGTACAGCTAGTTACAAAGAGAAAGAAAAATATGCAGTTAGTTGTCGCTCTAAGTTGGATAATATGCAAATCACATTTTTTCAGAACTGCCGAATACAAGCCGGTTCATTTAGAGAGACCTCAAAATAATACCGTTATGCTCGTCCACCTTAGATGTTTAAATAGATGCACATGACATCAATGTTATCTCCGCTATTTTTGTGTGTAGAAATATATATACTTCTAAGACATGTTTCGGGGAAAAGCGGCCGGGCAAGAAAGAACAACAATCGACTTAATTAAAGATGAAGGAGATGTTATGCTTCAAAAGCTTGCGGCTTTTTATATGGAATGCCTCACAAGCTTCCCAACTATCAGCTAGCTGGTAAACATTACACTAATTCATAAGAAGGGAGACGTTAAACAACTGCAGAACTACAAGGCATTTAGAATGCTTTCAGTATTGTATAAAATATTCACCAAGATAATTTGCATTAGGATCAGGGCGACACTTGACTCCAACCGACCAAGAGAACAGGCTGGCTTAAGGGAGAGATATTCTGCGATCTAGAGTATCCATGACATCAAACAGGTAAATGAGATATATGAAAAGTGCAATCAACCTCTCTATATGGTTTTGATAGATTATGAAAAGGGCATTTTCTTCAGTAGAAACACCACCAGTTATGAAGGCATTGCGTAATCAGCAAGTGCAGGAGGCATATGTGAATGTCTTGGGAAGAATCACGAAAAATGCGACAGCTAACTTTTGGTTCTTCACAAAAAAAGTAGAACATTACCTATCAAGAAATGGGTAAGGCAACGAGATACATTCTATCCAATGCTATTGACCACATTCCTAGAAGAAGTGTTAGAGCTATTAGGCTGGGAAGGCTTAGGTGAGGATCAACGGTGAATGTCTCGACACCCTTCGGTTTGCAGATGACATTGTCCTGCTCAGCAATACTGGAGTAGAAGCTTAGAGGTTAACAACGAAGCTCGAGAACTAGCTAAGTATGGACAGCGCAAAGAGAGAAGGCACGAGAAAATGTTCTGCGTAATGTTAAGATACATAAAAAATGGGTCTGGATAAGAGAGCAAGTGGAGGTAGTGAATAGTCCTGTCGACATTAAGAAAAAAAACATTATGGCTGGGCCGGCCAGCTAATACGTAGGCAGATAACCGGTGGACACTTACAGTTACGGAATGGGTGCCAAGGAAAGGGAAACGCAGTCGAGGACAGCAGAAAACAAAGTGGGGTGATAAATTTAGGCAATATGCAGGCGCAAATTGGAATGAGCAAGCGCAATACAGGGTTAATTGGAGATCGCTGGGATATGTCTTCGTCTTGCAGGGGCTATAAGAAGAGACTGATGATGAGGATGACATAATTGTAAACTTGATGAATAATTTAGCTGTTTGCTGTATTATTTACCGTTTGTTGTAAATCAAATGCAAAGACTTAATTCCCGAATTCAAGTTTCCGCTCCTAACTGTCACCACAATCTGTATCTTACTTCTAAATGTAATGTTTTCATTGAAGAATCATTCCGGCGTATGCCTAAATACAGTTTTCATATGCTTCGCATGGTGTTTGATTGGGAAGTCAAAGTCCGGGGCTGTCATACCTCGTTAAACTAGCCATTACATTTTGTCTGTTTGGTCTCGTAGCAGACGGACAATACTATTTGCTCCTGGATGCGGCATCGTCTGCTACTACACTTCGTCTGTTGTAAGATTAGCTCTTGCGCAACAAAGCATTATGTGTCTTTTTTGTCAGCCATTTCCCTCCTGGTACATTTACTCCAAAGAAATATTCTTAATGGGAACTACAGTTGCACTAGCTCATAATGATTTAACTTATATAACCTACATTCTCTAGTGGAATCTCACGTAGTAAACTCGCCAGACAATACTATCAAGTCAATTGCCGAAGCTGACGCAGTCTTCTGACGGTTTCCATTACGCCGGAGTAATGGACCTGCAATCTTCGTCCTATGACTTACGAAATAACGTACTGGCGATGGTGGTATTTTTCCCCCCTATGCATACTGTACTGGTGCGCGTTGCAAAGGTGGTAACGGTCTAAACGGGAATTGCACAAATGCTCTTTGAGTTACTGTATGCACTGTGTTGTGCATTCATCAGATACTATACAGAACATAAATCTTTCGAAAACTCTATTGTCCCGTCACGCATGTTTCAGATGTTCTCAACGCTTTCCGTTTCCAAGACACCGCTTTCGCGACAGATATAATTGGGCCATTCCATCTCAAGTGTACTCGGTGTTTTATCGACCATCTGCGATTCTGCTGAAAAAAATCATACTGTTTTACCTCAAAGTGCGAAGTAATTATTCAAGCGATTTTTCTTGAAAAAAAATTTCTAATGCCCTGAGGACGCTTTGAAGATTGCGCACACAAGTGAAACTATGCCAGGTAAAAAAATTTCTACAAAGTTATTGCTTTGACCTGTTACTGCGAATATTTTTTGAAATAGTCGCCAGACGGTGCTCTTTCGTGACTATTGTCGTTTATTACTTTTTGTTTTAACTTACATAATTTTTAGCCGTAAGGAAAAGTCGACAATTGCCCCTTTTTTAATATTTTTTATAAAAGAAAGTAACGTTTCCACGAGGAATATATTCACAATAGGGGCTTGGTATGTGTGTATACTAGATGATAAAAATATTCGTATAAGAAATAAAGCCTAAGCTTTTGCTTAATGTCATGGTAAATATGAAAAAAATTACGTTCTGACTCAATTTGTGGCTTCATTTTCGCAATGTAGCGTTCCAAGTAAAAATATGGCATAGTCGGCATCGGATAGTACGGTTTTCTGTCTATCCATGTACAAAGATTCAAAAGATTAAATTTTGTTTTAAGCGAGAAAAAAATTTTTGAACTGCACAATCACAAGGTTGCGCGGAGCATCTCTTTGCTTCGCCTTCACTGCATAGCACGTCGGCCGGTGTTTCAGTCTCGCTCATTTTACGCGCTTCTTCCTTTTCTTTTTGAAGACGAGGTCTTTTTTGGCGACTTCAGGTTGATTTTCGGTTCGTGGGGACTGAGTTTCTGGCCATTGTCATCTTGTAAGATTATGTATTTGCAGGCCTTCTAGTGCACGTAGGACAAAAAATAGGCGTCTGAGTTGAACTTGGAACGAAAAAGATGCAGAAAGTTAGTGCGCTACTATATACGGAGAAGTTACAATGCCTAATGGCGAAATAACTTTACATGTGCCCGTTCGCACAGCATGCGCCTAAAACCGGTACCGGTAGTGTGGCTCTACGAAAGATATGGGCCAATCCCGGAGAGATTGCTGTCTAAAATTTTTGGCTGATCCCAAAGGCAGTACACTATAGACAACAAACCACATGGTGCCCTAATGCGCCATGGAGGACACTTTCTTCGATGACCACCTCTAGATGTTGAGTCGTGTTCTTTTCTTTTTTTACCCAGCGCTTCGTTTGCAAATATTTACGATTCCCAAAATAAAACATCACAAATAGAAAATACGTTCTCATGGCGGCTTTATTTCGCACGGCATTATTTCAAACTTACTTTGATATAACTTATATACCTGCCCGTCTTGTCTCCGTTCGCGTGTAGCCTTCCACTGTAAGCACAGTTCACTTCGATACTCGAATTATTTCTGTGGTTGAATAGGATGTAACCCCAGCGAGAATTGAAGTCGGTGAGAAGGGCTTAAAGTGATGAAACTTCCGTGTGCCTTTTATAGTAGTCACTTTGCTGAATTGCGGGGACAGCACAATTTTTCTTTTTTGAACAGTTTCCTTCGAAACCCAAAGAATAGTTATTAGTTAGTTATCCCTTGGATACTCTCCTTCGCCCACGTGAACAGCTGGTGTGGGGTCATGATTTGGTCACGAATTGGCCTCTGAAGACTTGCTCGGGCTGCTAGCCGTTTCACGGTGCCGCCAAGACCGTCACAGGCACTCTTGCCATGAGCTGTAGCATAAAAATTCCATTCTGCACCAATTCCGAAGTCATCTTCGTGATTGCAGAGGTTCACAAGGTTCCTTTTGTTTTTGTACTGTGCTGGAACTGCGTCAGAAAAGTAGAGGATTTTTCGTAGATGTGGCAACTGTTGCTTAAGTACTGTCACAACTTCTGCCTAGAACGCGGACACTACAACGGCGTCGTGCTCTGTACAGTCAGAAATGACAACGTAATCAAGCCGGCCAGTGGCCTTTTTCGTTGTTTTAGGTTTAGCAGAACGCAACAAATCGCCTGTTCGTTGAATAAAGCCACAGTTCTGGTTCCTGTTCTGGCGCGTTTGTAGTGACTGGTGGCATGTTGATCGAATTTATTTCACCGTATTTTTTAAAAATTACACGTTATAACTTCTCCGTATATAGTAGCGCACTAACTTTCTGCATCTTTTTCCTTCCAAGTTCAACTCAGACGCCTATTTTTTGTCCTACGTGCACTAGAAGGCCTGCAAATACATAATCTTACAAGATGACAATGGCCAGAAACTCAGTCCCCACGAACCGCAAATCAACCTGAAGTCGCCAAAAAAGACCTCGTCTTCAAAAAGAAAAGGAAGAAGCGCGTAAAATGAGCGAGACTGAAACACCGGCCGACGTGCTATGCAGTGAAGGCGAAGCAAAGAGATGCTCCGCGCAACCTTGTGATTGTGCAGTTCAAAAATTTTTTTCTCGCTTAAAACAAAATTTAATCTTTTGAATCTTTGTACATAGATAGACAGAAAACCATACTATCCGATGCCGACTATGGCATATTTTTACTTGGAACGCTACATTGCGAAAATGAAGCCACAAATTGAGTCAGAACGTAATTTTTTTCATATTTACCATGACATTAAGCAAAAGCTTAGGCTTTATTTCTTATACGAATATTTTTATCATCTAGTATACACACATACCAAGCCCCTATTGTGAATATATTCCTCGTGGAAACGTTACTTTGTTTTATAAAAAATGTTAAAAAAGGGGCAATTGTCGACTTTTCCTTACGGCTAAAAATTATGTAAGTTAAAACAAAAAGTAATAAACGACAATAGTCACGAAAGAGCACCGTCTGGCGACTATTTCAAAAAATATTCGCAGTAACAGGTCAAAGCAACAACTTTGTAGAAATTTTTCTACCTGGCATAGTTTCACTTGTGTGCGCAATCTTCAAAGCGTCCTCAGGGCATTAGAAATTTTTTTTTCAAGAAAAATCGCTTGAATAATTACTTCGCACTTTGAGGTAAAACAGTATGATTTTTTTCAGCAGAATCGCAGATGGTCGATAAAACACCGAGTACACTTGAGATGGAATGACCCAATTACTTTGTGACATCTGAATAAAGCACAAGCATATTTAAACATTTCGAATATCAAGCGAGAAACATACGCATGGGCAAGCTCGTATATGCAGTAGTCGCCTTATAAAAACTGCCAAGCCAACCTGCAGCTGTCTGTAACAGCTGCTCTTCTAGAATCGTCGGTTCATGCATTCTCAAAGAAAATAGTTGTGCCACTGAGAATATTATGAGCGATATAGTATTTTATTCTACGTCAAGCTTCGGTAATATTCCCATACATTAGACGAGGAAGATATGTGACAAGAAGGTGGCCTTTAAACGCTAAAGGTTAGACCGGCAGTGACGTTTAAGTGAAAGTGCAAGGAGAAAAATAATATCACAATAATTTCCAAAATCAGTCTAACGGGAAGGAACCAGCGCGCACGCCTAACGTGTCACTCTTTGTTTGGAGTCACACTTAGAAGATCAATTTGATTAACTGGAGTAGTTACCTATAATAGAGGGCTCTGGAGGCTCCTTCGCACTTGCAGGGAAGACGTTGTTGCAGGAATGGTGACGTACACCGCGGAATTTCATTCCGAAGTTACAGGACGATGTCCGTGCGGCATTCCACTTGCTCCAACATACGGGTGCCCGACAACGTTTTCTTGCCTTTTCAAGCAAGGGCTTTTAATGTGCTCGGAGTCGCCATGTTTCTCTCTTCATCTTCGGCCATATCAATTTACCGCAAAAGTAAAAGAAAAAAGGTTTTTCCTTTGTTTCCTAATCCAACACAACGCAAAATTTCTTTAACTTCTTCAAGCACGCAAGTTCATCTAGCAACTTTGCCCACTGTGGGGGGGCTACGCCTCATACCTTCCTAAAACTACGAATGTGCGCCACACTTTGAGTGAAGTTGTCTCGAAATTGCGCTTGCCCTGTCACAGATATCACGAATGAACGTTTAAGTTAGCCACCTAAATTACCACTGATAATGTACTCGTGAACGTCTTTCATCATCATCATCATCATCATCATATTCCTAATTACGCCCACTGCAGGACAAAGGCCTTTCCCATATTTCTCCAACTACCCCGATCATGTGCTAATTGTGGCCATGTTGTCCCTGCGAACTTCTCAATCTCAGTCGCCCACCTAACTTTCTGCCGCCCTCTGCCGCCCGCCCTGTTTCATCACTGCGGATCAACCCAAAGCAACAACAACAACAACAAAAAAAGCCATCTATTTTTTTTTCACTACAACATTTGAACGTCTTCAATAGCATGAGTCCTTTAACAAACAGAATAGCTTTCTCGAGGAGTGCAATTATTCGCTCACTCTGGCAATCGTTGTCGATGGTTTCCGATACATTTATTTTGCTCCATGTAACTGGTAAGAGACACGTCGCGCAGCTTTATTGAAACAAAAATTTTGACTCGCTATCCAGGCCCTGTGAATGAGGATGTCCAACGAAGCTGTTGCAAAACCACGTCTACACCTGCTGAGGGAATTATGCAATGCTTTAGCAATGGTTCGGGTGAAAGTGGAAATGTGTGCTGGTCTGTGGGTTGTATGGGTGGTTTCATTGAACCTATGCATTGTTCGCTTCACTTCGCTGGGCGCTTCCAACCTCTGGCTTCCGGGGTACTATACATTGCATTTTTTGCTTGCTCACCGGGGTACGAGCCATTGCCTTTTTGCTTGCTCACGAGGGGTACGAGCCATTGCTGATGCTGATAGATGCTTGTTCCGAGCTCGTTCTTTATTGGAACGTGCGCTGTTTTGTACTTTGTATGCGTGATTACAATGAACGTATGCGCAGTTCGCCTCCCTTTGCTGAGTGCTAGTGCCATCTGCATTACGAGGGAGGATGAGCCATTGTATTTTTGAGGGGGCGGGGGTGGGGGACGGGTATGAGTCATTGCTGATGGCGATAATTTCTGCGATTCCGAGAGGGCAACAGCTTCGCTATAAAAGAAACGCGCACGAGATTGGAGGCGGCGACTATCGTGATGCAAAATTACAGCCCAGATATTGAGTACCGCACCGTTCAACGCTGTCTCCATCGGTCGGCTTCACAAAAATGCGCTTTGAACGAGAAGCAGTCTTCTTGCGCTCAAGGCGTCATTTAAGGGAGACTGACGCAATGTAATTGCGTCAGTCTGATGTAATTACCCGGCATCCAGCTGAAGTGACGAAAGATTACGAAACAAAATGACGCGCACGATCTGAACTAACAAAGAAAAAAAACTGTTCATTTTCTCCAGACCTGTTCAGGCGGAAAGCTGAGGCGACGTTGGCATTATCTCTCGCTCGGTATCTCTTCGCCTCGCCTAGCGCTAACGTACTCGGATAGACTTCATCGGTTGACGTGCAATTTAGCCACCAGAAGCCATTCATCTTTGGCGGACTGTCAGGTGACGAATACACAATGCGGCGCCGTAAAAAAGGTCCCCCCCCCCCCCGCCTCGCGACCAAGTAGGTAGTGAATAATAATTGCTTAACATGATCCTGCATTTACTCGAGGCGCGGTTGCGAAAGAGAGAGACCTCTAAAACAAAAAGAGGCAGCCATTTTATGAAAGGCTTCGGGAACTATGATGACGAAAAAAAAAAACGAAAAGACTTCAATATGGCTAGACTTACTATAACATGCGCTGTCCCGAAATGATTTCTATTTGAGCACTCCTCATAGTAGGAGTTTCGAAATATGGTATCACTGACGGTGAATCTGTATGCTTAACAAGGAAAGAAACCTTACTTCAGCAAAAAAAAGAGAGATAACTACTACACTCACTAGGTTTATATAAAGCAACACGAGCAGTCTTTCGGGCAAACGCCTTCCATACTACTGCAAAAAAAGAATATAGAAAAAAGACAGCAACAAATTATGGATTTCCAGATGGAATAGGGTTTATATTACGACACGCGAGACTGATAAAAAAGCCATCTTTTTTTGCGTGTGCTCTTCCATCTGGAAACTTGTAAGGAAATAATTCCTCTTCGCAGAAGCTCTATAATATAGATTAAGAAAGGAGATTCGCGAAGCATTGCGTTTCCCGGGCTAACTTTCAGACCTAGCTCTAAAGTTAGCCTCCCAGGTTAGCTTTATAGTGGCCTCTAAGAAGCCTAAATTTTTCAAGCATTTGTAAGAAAAAGAGGGCATTTCCGCGATTGTTTTTTAATGCGATCATCATCATTTGACCTATTGAGGTACCTTGAACCTATCTATCTATCTATCTATCTATCTATCTATCTATCTATCTATCTATCTATCTATCTATCTATCTATCTATCTATCTATCTATCTATCTATCTATCTATCTATCTATCTATCTATCTATCTATCTATCTATCTATCTATCTATCTATCTATCTATCTATCTATCTATCTATCTATCTATCTATCTATCTATCTATCTATCTATCTATATATCTATCTATCTATCTATCTATCTATCTATCTATCTATCTATCTATTGATCCATTCATCCATCCATCCATCCATCCTGTTTGCATCTATGTGCCTATCAAAAGCTTTCCAAAAACTGGACAATCGGCCGCTTTCTGTGGGAGTGCTGCTGGAACACCGCCGCCATCGCCCGTCGGCCCATAAAGTGGTGAAGGCGCTTTTGTGCTCCTTAAGGACGACGGGTTTGTGCGACCATCTGTGACTATTAATGCAATTTCCGCAAGACCACACACGTCAGCGAACTCACCGCAATTTCCTTCTTTTCTTCCCTCCTCTCTCTCCCTGTTATCTTTATTTTTCTCCTCTCCCATTCCCCCGGTGTAGGGTAGCCAACCGGACGTCACTATGGTTAACCTCTCTGCCATCTACTTATCTCTTTCCCTCCCCTCCTCCATTTCTTTTTTTACCTACCCGTTTTCCCGTCTCTCCTTGGGTTCTCGGTTACTGGATAATCAATGGTCGAATACGTAACGCATCGTGCTGCTGCCATGCTGATGTAACGGGGTTTGAAACCAATCATGGGACCAAATTGAATCATTGAGCATGTGGCAACGTTCATACGCGTACCCCTGTAGACGCGGGGCCGGTTACGTACCGCTGTTTGAAGAAACTCTTTTGGCGCCAACTTGGTGTACCGAGCATGCGGCGCTCGGTCTGTTCTGGTGTCGAACGACCCTCTCTGAGGCCAGCTTGGGTCTACGGCACCTAATGTTTCTTGCCTTGAAAAAAAAAAAGATCCACTCGTCGCAACGTGGGCTCATGCTTTTACCGCGTTCTCGTTTTGCTCATCGTCTCTGATTTCCATCTCCCGTCTTCACCTTGTTTTTCCAACTTTTTTTTTCTGTAGTCGTTCCACAAAACTTTGCGTAAGCACGTAGAATTCGCGGCAGGTCACCCGATAGCTCGAAATCAGTGATGACATTTTGATAAGCGTGTGATGTTTACGAGATGTCGGGACCTTTAATATACTCCTTTCTCCAAATAAACGCGTCAAAGTAAACACACACATGCGAAAAAAATCACATATGAAACACACCGTAGGATAAACTAAGCGTATAAGTAAAAACACAATCTAAGTGCATAAGTAAAAAACACAATCTTAAAAATAATCCACCGTGCTATAGGTTATAGACCGCTCGCAAAAAAAGTGTCACATGGGCTAATTCTGCGAAAACGGCTATCGAGGTGCTTGCAGCGCAGAAGGGGAGAAAATGGTCTCGCTCGCAACAGCATTTCTGCGTCCCGTTTTATCGGCGCTCCAACGGGCTTTTATAATTTTTCTTCCCCTTTTTTATGCCCGGAATGTAGTGAGCCATCGCCTCATTGACTTCAGCATAGTGCACTGAACTATACTGCCTAAGGGAAAGCCTGGTCTGCCCCGTTTCCGGCGTCTACCTGTGCTTGATTGAAATCGTCTGCTCGAAAGAAAATGGGCAGCTGAGCCGCCATTTTGTAACGCGACCCTTGCAGACCCACACTCCTATTTCTGGTTAAGGTAGAGTGTTAGCAATTATAGTTTTTTTTTTAGTTGTCCGTCGTACAACTTGCCTCGCAGATGCAATGCATTTCATTGAAAAGAAAGTTCTTTCTTTTATTTTGAGAAGGGCAAATTGTGACTGCACATATTGTTAGACATCAAATTTTCCTTTACGCTGCATTTTATTTACTAATTCTTCGGAGGCCGGTGGCCACCATTACCACAAAACAGGCCGAGGTTATGCTCCTATAGTCCTACGTGCGTGTAACGGTTGGCACGCCAAGTGTATTAACCTCCCTATACACACTAACATGCCGGTCAGTGCAAAGTCTAAAGCGTTTTCATTAATGAATCAAGTGTTCATGGCAACCTATGCAAGGGTACATCACACAGCCCCAGTATTCTGTGTGAAACGAGAGAGAAAAAAACGGGCTGCGGCCTTTACGTTCGGGTTTCCTCGAAGTTTTAGCGATTGCATCATTATCTAATTACATGACCCCCCCAAAAAAAATTTACGCACCGTCTGTCGTCGTATACGTATAAACTAGTGCGAAAAGAGATCCCGTCTGGTTACTAGGCAACTGCAGTGGGAGCTGGAGCCACCTTCTGCTCGACAACGTACCAGAAGTATAGTGCTCTCTTCCAGAAGTAATCTATGTGGCTGTAGCAGACTAGCAGACGATAAAAGAAAGAATGAAAAGCATATTAAACAAAGCGTGACATGCAGGTCTTA
This sequence comes from Dermacentor albipictus, assembly GCF_038994185.2. NCBI lineage: Eukaryota > Metazoa > Arthropoda > Arachnida > Ixodida > Ixodidae > Dermacentor > Dermacentor albipictus. The sequence continues at coordinate 85,852,058 of NC_091828.1, read as the reverse complement.
AGATGCTTCAGGGTCATCCACAATAGAATTTAAGTTACACTAAAGACATCTCCGTCATAATAAACAGGACTCCATTTTCTGCTACGCAAATACGTGCAGATACACCACGAAAACTGAATTGCCCCGGTCAAGAATGTTTTGCATTTAAAGAATTTAAATAACGGTATAACAAGAGGGTACGAAGGCCGCGGTTCCCTCGAAGTCGCACATCCATAGTGCCATTCTGATTTAAAGAAAATTTACCCTGATCAATACTTTTCTCTTTGGGCTCTAATCCCTCCGTTTACGTTAATGAACATGTCATGCACCACTTTTATTTGTTTTATTCGCATTTTATTCTTGCACTACAGCGCAATTCTATTATCCAAGCTTTTTCGGCCTCCGAACGGTTCGATGGCTAGAGAAGCTTCATCATCAGGGTATTCCACCCAGTGAGCGTCAGTTGACCAGCGTCAACTTTGCATCCACTAGCGAAATCCAACGCAACGCCTCAATGGAGCAGCCAGCGTCCTTTCAATGCGACTGAAAGAGTACGCGACATCAAAATAATACTGACCAGAGAAACGACGACCCTTGCCATCACATGCTGTTCCGCTAGCTTAGCCCCTCAGCGCTCACAGGAAATGACGTCAACTAGCGTGTTAGGACAAGGATACATCCGAATTTCGTTTTTTAACTTCGATCTTATTTTTATTTACAGCCGTCGTACTTGGCGGTCTATTACGCTACCATATTATTTGTCAACTTAATATAACCACTTATATTATGGTGTTGGTATCATAATGTTGGTATTATAGCATAGGCATCCGGAAAGTTCCGCTTGTTGCGGTACCACCTCTCTTCAGGCTGGCCTGGCTACTTGTCGCTTCCAACCTCGACTTTTTTTCGCGTTATTTACCAAGTATCTTTCTCTATTCTGACCGTGCGACCAAGCCACACCAAGTTGCGCTGTCAATTCTCCGCTGAAGTGTCAACGCGACCACCGACACCTTTCGTGTGTGACCCTCTTGACCGTTTCGTCATTCGAAGTCAGCGACACCATTGAGAGAAAAACCAACAACGGAGCGCGTGACGAAACCGTATCCTGCGTCGAACTTATGCGCCGAAGTCGACAGCCTGCCGACGCACTTCTGCAAACCCTGGACGATAGTTCGACGCGCTCTAGTACCGTCCTACGACTTCCGGCGTGTCTGTTCTTGACCAACTGGCGTTAGTGATGTGACAGGATTACTGGACCGCTGTGAATCGGACGTGGAACCCCGCGGCCACGTCGGCAGCCCCGAGCGGCCGACGATGTTTCCCGAAAGACAGACACAAATAATTCGCTTCCAGCCCACTGACCGTTCCGAATTCAGTCAGGTGAGGACGAGAGCCTGCACGACCAGTGCAAGTTTTACATTAGATCAATTAGGTTAGATAGAAGATAAGATGAATAGATTGTATTGCATAGACAGATAAATCACATTAGATAAATACATTATATTATATAGACAGATAAATCAGATTAGATAAATAGATTGAATAAATTAAATTAAGAGATAGATAGATAGATAGATAGATAGATAGATAGATAGATAGATAGATAGATAGATAGATAGATAGATAGATAGATAGATAGATAGATAGATAGATAGATAGATAGATAGATAGATAGATAGATAGATAGATAGATAGATAGATAGATAGATAGATAGATAGATAGATAGATAGCGAAATGTCAATGAGTGCCTGACAGGTAACCAGCTCCCCTTATTTACGTCTCTCTCCTTCAGCAAACGAATTCGTGACTGACTTCGTCATCAGCCGCGTCGTCTATGCGGCACCGTACCCAACGTTCGGCAAAAAAAAAAAAAATGCCATGTATTATCCCACGAGCGCTCGAACAGGATATCGGCGTGCCATTCCCAACACCCAACGAAAAACTCTTAGAGTTTGGGCTACACAACACGCTTGACAAACTAATCGAGGCGCACACCACGGCCCAAATACGAAAGACTCGGACGGGGCGACACATTCTACGTGAACTAGACGCTCACTACGACGCGCAGCAGGGCACCAAACTCAGCGTTCCACTAGAGGCGAGGAGGAAACCTTCAAACTCCTCCACTGTCAAGGAACATGTACGCGGAGCACCACGAGGAGTGACGAGAGGCATGGCCGCGCCACATTGAACGCAAATACCGTGAACGTAGAGCGCGCGGCCTACGTTAGACGCCGCGGGATATGGAGTACGCAGAGAGATGGCCGTCGCAGAGGTAAACGCTTACGGAGAACCACCCCTCGCGAGCCGAATCGCTAAAACGAACAACCCCCGAAGTTGCGGATGAATCGGCCATAGCATTAGAGGTGGCCTCTCCGCCAAAGCTAGACTTCCTGGGGGGAGAAAACGTAAGCTAAATCGCTTCAACAGTCAAAGATTTGAAAAAGAGAGAGTGCCAAGAGAAAGTGTTCGAGACAAGAGGATTTGAAGCACGGCGTACGTGCTTATGAAAGCGAAGACTAATAAAAAAAATTATACTGGCATTGCACTTTTGCCTCCAACCACTTTACGCACGTGGACAAGAGAGAGAGAGAGAGAGAGAGAGAGACTCTTCAGTGCTACTGCGTGAACAACACGTGCGCCTCAGGTGAAGCTGAGCAATGGAACAGGGCGCGTGCGAAGGCAGACCCGGAGCGAAAGAGCAGTTTATTCTCGAGCACGGCGACATTCCGAGTTATCCAGTTAAAAGTAAAGACGAAACAAAACGAAACAAAACAAAAACACGACAGTCGCGTCTTAAATGCAATTTCGAGGCAGGAGGCTTGCCAGAAGGTCTCGACCTATATGTACACGTCCACCTTTCCTAGCAATAAGGCAACGCTCTGGACATCGTTTGCGACTGAGTTTTTCTTCTTTAACGTTCTTTTTTTTTCTAACGTGGCACGATTGTTTCCGGCGACGGAAACACCATCACCAAGGAGGAAGTTTTCGCAGCAGTTAAGGCATCGACCCGGAACACAGCAGCAGGCGCGGACAAGATTAGAAACGCCCTAATCCGAAACCTAAGTGATGAGGCGGTCACACAGCTGACGAACTTCCTCAATACACATTGGGAAGCGGGGACACTGCCAGAGGAATGGAAACATGCAGAAGTAGTTATGATCCCCAAGCCAGGGAAAAAGCTACTAGTAGAAAACCTACGGCCGATATCACTCACTTCGTGCCTTGGCAAGTTGTACGAGCGAATCGTGACAAGGAGGCTACAACAATACATGGAAGATGAAGATCTGTATCCCCACAGTATGTTCGGCTTTCGCACCAAATTATCAACCCAAGACGTCCTACTACAAATTAAAGAGGGGGTTCTAAGCAACATCCCCTACAACGGAGAAAACATAATAATGGCACTCGATGTCAAAGGGGCGTTCGACAACGTCAGCCACGCGTCCATCCTCAAGGGACTGGATGATCTCAACAGCGGAAGAAGAATCCACGGCTACGTGACAGCATTCCTATCAAACAGAACAGCCACGGTGGGGTTAGGAGACCTGCGGACAGACAAGTTCCACACGCCTAACAAAGGAACCCCGCAGGGATCCGTGATCTCACCGATCCTTTTCAACATTGCCATGATAGGGATAGCCCGGAAGCTGGAAGAAATCGACGGCATACATCACGCCATTTATGCCGACGATATCACCGTCTGGACTAACCAAGGCTCGCTCAGCCAAAAAGAAGAACGACTACAAGCCGCAGCAACATGCGTGGAAGAATGTGTTAGGGAAAGAGGCCTCGCCTGCTCCACGGAGAAATCAGAGCTCCTGAGAGTCAGAAGAGGAAAACGCTCGGAAGAACAAATCAGCGTCACCCTACAAGGACAACAGATACCAGAAAAAGAAGCCGTCAGGATTCTGGGAATGTGGGTGCAGAGCAATCAACGCTGCACACACACCATAAACCTACTCAAGCAAGCGACGGCACAGGTGGCACGTATGATCACCCGCGTCTCGCAAAAAAGAAGCGGCATGAAGGAGGAAGATACAGTCAAGCTGGTTAAGAGCCTCATAATCAGCCGGATTACGTACGCCCTCCCATATTACAACACAAAAAAAGGCGAACGGGACCAGGCCGACGCCATCATAAGAAAAGCGTTCAAAACAGCGCTTCACCTGCCGGCCAACACCTCGACAGAGAAGCTCCTGGCCCTCGGACTCCACAACACGTTCGAGGAGCTCAGAGAAGCACAATTAGGGTCGCAGCTACTCAGACTCCAGCAGACTACCACGGGCAGAAAGCTCCTAAAAAAACTGGGGCACAAAGAAATTGAAAGGCAAGAACAAAGAACGGCAAACCTACCCGATGTGTATCGCAGCACCATCAAGGTAGGGTCCCTACCAAGAAACATGGACCCAAATTTACACACAGCCAGGCGGAACGCTAGGGCAGAATATGTGGAAAAATACCTAGCAACAAAAGCGAACACGGTATACACGGACGCCGCGGTGTATCCTCGAGAACGACGGGAAACACAACAAAGAGTTGTCGCGGCAGTAATAGACTCGGACTATAGGGAAATCGCTTGCGCGTCGGCACGGGATTGTACGGTAACCGAGGGAGAGGAAATGGCTGTTGCTCTAGCAGCTGTGGAGGGCTACCGCACAAATAGATCCCTTATAATTCTAACCGACTCCAAGGAAGCATGCCGAAACTACATTAATGGCAGAATCGGTCAAAAAGCGCTCCAAATCTTCCTCCGCGCTGGCCAACAGAATAAACGCATCAGACACACCATCTTTTGGGTACCTGGGCACACTGAGATTGAGGGCAACCAAAGGGTTGATAGGATCGCTCGCGAGCATGCAAACCGAGCGGACCTAAATAGAGATCCTGAGGACTTCATGACAGTGATCCCAACGTACTCTGACATACTAAATTACCATAGAGGGACGAGAATCAGATATCCCCCGCCCCACAATACACTCACTCAACAACAGGCAGTTTACTGGCGAAAGCTGCAGACAGGAACTTTCCCAAATTTACATATACTATGCAAAATGTTCCCAAGTCAATACAGGGACACATGCCCATGGTGTGGTGCAATACCCACACTTTATCACATCACATGGGAGTGCAATACAAATAAGGAATTCCACAAAATAGAAAATCCGAGTGCGGAGCAGTGGGAGAGCGTGCTCTTCAGCGGCGACCCTAGCATCCAACGGAAGCTGGTGGATCATGCCCGACGAGCAGCCACGCTCAGTGGTGCCCTGGAATAGGGGCGCCAACCATGCAGGCCGGAGATCTTCATCAACCAATAGAAGATCAAGACATCCGGCACGACCGCTTAATTACTCTTTCTAGAGTAATAAAGTTTGCTTCCTTCCGGCGACGCGCGCGCGATATCATTTTTGCGCGCGTTTATGTCTCTACAAACAAGGCGACAGCATTCGCGTTTTGAATCTTGCAGCGTTATCTATTCATGCGCAGCGGCTAAGTGGACTGCCGGACGTTGAGAGGGAACACCATTTCGTTGCTGTTTCATATTTTCTTTGAGTGTGTTTTTAATCTTGCGCACGCGTGGCAACTGAGTGATAGAGAGAGAAAGATAATAAAATGCAGAGGATATGGTAGGGACAGTGAACTGAAAAATTCGTACAGTTGGCTACCCTACACAGAGCGAGGTCACGTGAAAAAAAAAAAGAAATATAAGAGACAGAAACAAAAGTTCGTCCGAACACATCATTTGAAGCGAATTATAGTACGCGTTCTCTGCCTTTCTGCATTGTGAGATTTAAAAAATACGTTATTTACAGTTCAAACAAAGAATCGCGCAATCGTAAATGGCGCAAAAAAAAAATAAAGCGAACAAGAGCAACGACACAAAACCGGACAGTCAATATCACCGTGTCTGGTCGCTCTGCGCGTATCGCGCCATTCCCCCCCCCTGCCCCCCCCCCCCTGCCCCCTCCCCCCCCCAAATTACAGCATCCAAAAGCAAACTCGCCCAGTTCGGCTTCTCTAAAAAGCGAACTGCCATTCTGGATTATGTGAATCGTCATCGAGATTTGCAACGAGGTGCGACAGCTCGTGATTATAACGACGAACGCTTCGTCGAATGTGTGGCAGTGCTTACTGGGACCCCCTCTCCTCCTCTTCTAGTCGATGTCACGCCGCAGCAGATCTGGCGTAATGTCGCTGAAGTGGAATCAGTGGGTTCGGTCCAGACCGCGGCTGATGCATTTCGGTGAGGTCGAAACGCAAAGAGAAAAATAATATTAATAAACGACCACGTACTTCGATTGAAGTGCGCGTTAATTAAAAAAAAGACTGGAAAGAAAAACGAAAGTGTTGAAAATTATTCGGAGATTCCCCCGAACGGCCAGCCTCATTCTCGTATTTTAGTTATCTGGCACGTAAAACTTGCAGAATTTATTTTTAAACAATTTCGCCCTTCACTGTGTAGCGGTCACCGCTACGCGGTGGCCCACGATAAGAGAGCGTACACGATAAAGACAATATTTAAGTGAACAGGCCGTGATAATATTAAAAAAAATATTGGGGAACCATCCCCCCTTGAGAAGGCGGTTGACCAGAGAAGGTGCTATGGGGGTATAAATTATGCTAGCACAGAGTTTTGTCGGTATGCAAGTGTACATTTAATTATGTACGTGTCATTCATTCGAAATGCAAAGAAATACGCAATCACTTGTTGTCTTGTCTCCTTTCTCTTTATCTTTATCTTGTCGCGCCAGTGACGACGGCCTTGTGGTCGCTGTGACACACCGCCAACGGCTGTGTGACAACGCCGGCTGGGTTCTCGGCTAGCGTCAAACCTACACGCGACCGTTGACGTCTCGTTCAAGCCCGAAGGCACGGAAGCCTAAAGACGCCCCAAAGACTCCGGTGTTGTCGACGCAGCTGCGACGGAGTGTCGTTTAGACGCAGGTGGTCATTAAGCCGAGCCCCGACGCCTGCGACCACATGCCGATTGACCGGGGCGCAGTCCATAGCAGTGCACGAAACAAAACACGTCTGTTCTTTGCTTCCAAAGCGAAAGCTTTACTGGCCGCGAACTAGCGATTTCGCCCTGGCGGTGCTCCGAGGAGGCACATGACGTCACAACGCGCACCTCGCCACAGATATTTCTCTCTCTCTCTCCCCAGTCACTACTGCGCATGCGCCACTAGTAGCACCGAGCCACAGGTGTTCCGCCACTGCGCAGCGCTCCGCCTTTCCACCGTCGCCGTTTGGTATGACGTCACTATGCGTTCCTCGTCCTTGCGCTCGCCTCCACTCGCTTCGACAGCTGAGTCGCATGCCTGATAACGTGTAGGAGTATTTAAAACAAGAGCTCGCGTGCGCCGCAACCACAGTTGAAGCAGCAGTATGGACGGCGACAATGCCGATAAGCAGGAGGAGGTCTGGAATCGACATCCGAACGAGATGAAGAGGAAACGAATCGCCCAGGAAATAGACGAACAGCGCGCCGAACGACTGGCTAAACGCCGCAATATAGCTAGACAACCAGACTAACCTGGACTTGCAACCAAGATTAACCAAGGCCAACTATGCTATGCCTTAGCTTTTGCTACGTATATCCTGGCATAGCCGAGCTAAGCCACTGCCATTTTTGTTTGGTAATTTGCGACAGAACATACTTCCTAGTTAATTAGCAGAATGAAACTTGGAAGGACTGGAGTTTTATTCTAGCGGACAAGCACGGGGCGTTCCGTTCCACACACCCTCCCCCCCCCCCCTTCCCGTAGAAGCCCATGTATACTGACAGCCGACGGGAATTCCTTAATATTTACTGTTTCACTGTGAACTACGCAATTATGAAAAGTGAATGAAACTCGGCGGAATGTTAGAGACCGACATTTTTTCATGGCATACACGACCAGATATGAATTCTCAATGTTCGAGAGCGCCAGTTAGTATTACTTTTTTTTTTTTTGCTCCGGAACGAATACCGGAAAATCCAGGCCCGCATAGCTTGGCGAAGTAACCTGTACGGTGTGAATTCCCGATGTGTAACACGCCTCAGAGCCATATAAAAATTCATGACGGCGGGAAGTACCCGGTTAAGTGAAACCAGACCTGCGGCAATCCTGCAATGCCACGTCGAAAGCAGACGCTGCAATAAATAATCGAATCCGGCCTCCTCGTGTGAATAACCCATAACCCCAGTTGCTGCATTGCGGCTAAACGCTCTTTAGGAGCGCAGTATCATATTACTTCATTTTGGGCATAGTACCTTACATTAAGATAATCAAACAGCGTTCGTTTCGTGTCACCTATTCGAAGAAATTTTCTCGTTTTCACAACGCCTCGAGGGGCATGACTTTTTAAATTAACAACTGCAATTGTGCGGAGAAGTCGCAGTAACGGTCCCGAAATAGTCTTTTTTTTTTGCAAGCACATGCTCATTCTATTTTTATAATTTATCTCCGTTTTCCAGGTACTGAAACCAACTCGTTTCCGCCGGATTTATGAAGGTGAGCGCTTCAGTCCTAAGCGAAATGGCATGAGTGGCCGCAAGACTGCACACATATTAATCAGATGGAGGAAACGAAACGGTTCAGGTTGAGCGTATAACCATTTCTTGGCATACGGAGAGGCAGACTTGCAAAAACGCGGACATGAGAAGGACGACCAGGATACAACACTTGTCCAGCACCTAACACATTACCTAACTAGTTATCACTTCACACAGCTTATCCTGCACCGAAACCTTAGGTCATGTCCGAAGCTTCCTTTTACCAGTAAGGAGCCAAGAACACGTCGTCTTAGCACGCTGACGATCACTTTTGTATCGCCGGTGACTTCATGCCTGAGAGCTCTTGAAAGCCACCCCTGTCGAAATTAGGGTTAACGGCGGAATAAAACAAAAATTGCCAGGCTTAGCTTGGTTAAGCCAAGAATGCGTTGCATATTGCGCGAGTTGCGGCCGAGCATTTCCTCCGGCTGTCGTGACGTCACGTCACGTGGTTGCGCTAAAGGTCAATGGTGGCTGCCCGGCCGCGCCTTAGGGCTGAACTGAGTGATTGCAATATGCAACGCATAAAAATAGAAGCAACTTAATAACAAACATAGCAAACTTAAAAGAGAATAGACCCACATATGAGACGCGCAGCAATGAACAATGGCTCATACCCTCAATGGTGGCTGCCCGGCCGCGCCCAAGGGCTAAACTGAGTGATTGCAATATGCAACGCATAAAAAATGGCTCATACCCTCAATGGTGGCTGCCCGGCCGCGCCCAAGGGCTGAACTGAGTGATTGCAATATGCAACGCATAAAACAGGAACAGCGCTACACAGGACGAGGTAGTAACGAGCACAGGACAGAGCTCTGTCTGCGCTCAGCGCTATTCAGCGTTATTTTCAGCGTTAGCTCAGCGTTACATCATCAGCGTTTCACCAGCTCAGCGTCATTTTCAGCGTTATTCTAAAGGTGAACCAACCAGCCCCATTGAATACACACTGCTAAGGGTTACCGGCCGTGGTCGGGAGTCGAACCGCGGACATCAAGCTCATCAGGGTTGAAAACGTCCTTTTTCTTCTCCCAGGCAGCAACGTGGCATCGAAATTATCTCTCTTCGATGACAATGACGGAAACACATACGCGTACCTACGCGTACTGTGATATATCAAGAGAGCCGCAGACATGTCCACCTGGCATTTAATCGAGAGAGCCACGAAATACGAGCTCTCCTTCGACCTGTCATTAAGGAGGTCCGTGCCGCAGACACCGGCAAACGCTGTCTTTACGACTCCATGCGGAGTGATCTTTTGTAACCGCAGCATCTGCGTCTGTGTGCTCTTTCTTTCTAGTTTTTTTTTAATAGGCCAGAGCTGTGTTGACGAAAACGCAGGGCGTCTTTTTTGAATGACACCCAGCACTGCCCCCTTCACTGGGACCATTTCGAAACACTTCAACGTTGTGACAGCTAGGCATCAGGTCATTACAGATAACGCTGCCAGAGAAAAAAAAAATTGAAAAAGAAAATTGAAACGTGCATTGTACACTGTAGAACGCTCAGTCTTTTAGTGCCCCCTAGATTCTCGGAAACCTGATAAGCTTACGTGAACGGTATAGCGGTTTTCTTAAAGTTGTTTAGAGAATTTTATTACAAGCTTGTGATTTCCGCCCGAGAAGATGTGTTTTTCTACGTTAACGATACAGAACTAGGTCATCCAGAACAAGCTTCCCCCGCTCTTTGATATTTCGCTTCAGCGAACTGCTACCGAGCGATGCGAAATCCATCTGTCAGTTTTATAACGCGAAATGGACCGACGTATCGCTTTCAGAATATGCGAGACGCATTCACAAGTGCCCGCGACGTGAAATAGGGGCAACAATAAGTACCTCTTCCAAACAGCTCTAAAACGTCTTCCCAGTTCTAAAAAAAAAGAAAATAAAGAAGGAAAGAAAATAAGTTACAGTGTTTCGGTGCGATCGAGCTTCAGAGAGGACCGAACGTCTCTCTTGTAAAGTGCAAAAGGGAGCAAATGGTTTGGGGCGCGAATGTCGATTTTTTTTTTCGCGCGCGACGCGGTCAGACCAGACAACGCCTCCGACGTCACTTGCCAAAGTTCGCGCAATACGTCACGGCTCACTGTCAGCTATAACACGTCATCGCACGCGAAGTGGGCAGCTACAGCTTCAAGCGCAAAGTTCGCTTCGACATTATTAACCGCCTTCCGGACATTTCCCTGTTCCGCGACGCTCCAAGTGGTCGACCTAAAGTGCTCTTCACACATTTATTTTTTTTTTGCTGATTTCTCTGCGCGTACTTTTTTGCGTTTCATTTCATCTCCCGAATTAACATTGCTGCGCGCCTTGGCCAGCCTGCAAAATCGTAACGACCACCCGCGAAAAAAAAGAAGAAAACAGAATGGGTCGCAGTTTATTTCGTGGCGTCATTAAAAAAAACTGCTTTTCTTTTTGTTTCATTGTTTTTCTTCTTTGCTCTGTTGTGGTCGCCGTCTGCACTTCTGTGAGCTGTCTGGTGGCGCCGCCTGTGTCGGGGCAGGCTTTGCGACGGGACAACAAAGCCATTTGATGGTGCGACGCCCGACGGGGTGGACGCGTCCCTTCTTCGACATTCGACCTCCTCTCCCCATTACTCCTTCCCCTTTCCCAAACAAACAAACACACACGCATGTCTTTTACGAAACTTCTGGCAAGCGCTCTCGCAGCATGTCGATGTTCAGGGCCGGCCTCCCTAACAACCTACTCACACACAAACTGCCGGCCTGGCAGTTTTACGACATCGCCCCTCACCCGTTTCTTTCGCTCGTGGATTTACGTTCGGTTTTACGTTTTATGCAGCTAAGCGCGGGGGTAGAGCAGCGTCGTCGAAACAGCGTCGCCAGCTGAGGTGCGGGTGCGTTTGCTCCTGTTGACACGGACACTGTAGCGAGAGCGTAAGCTCGCCAATCAGTCTCGGCGCTTCCGTAATGAGCCCCCCCGTAACTTTCGACGTCATCAGCACCACGCCTTTTTTTTTGTTCGATACATTGTTTCACGAACAAGCGAGAAAGGAGGGGTAATATACAAAAACTGTTGCCAGAGAAAAAAAAAAGACCGTGTTTTTCATGAAAGCAAACTCCCGAAATACGCAGCCCTTTCCGAACGACGCTAGTCTTCAACCCATACAAAAAAAAGGAGGCGAAGCGGATTTGGCGAGGCCAGTGGAAAAAATGAGCTCCTGGAAATAAAAGGACGCTGACATCGCACGGTGCCCAGGATTCGCCATACACGCAACAAAAACAAGCATTTTGACAGACGTAGCACGGCGCTATGATCTGGAAGGTAAATGTTCGATGGCGCGAAGCCGAACCCGCAGCCGGATTGTGCAAAGTAAAAAGCGCTTGCGTTGCCCGTAGCCTTAAATTTCGAGACAAGACAAAAAAAATGTTCACTTGTCGGCGATATATGTAATGCAATTTTTATATTTGTGCAACTGAGGATTCGACAGCACCTATGTCAACCGTGTGAGCGGATTGTTTACGGGGAGGACGTTGCACTGAACGACACGCTCGACTTTTTGGGTTGCAGTAAAAATTTGTGCGCCCGTCGGCAGCAAGCATGCATTGTAAAGAAGAATTTACATCCTTAAGGGTGTTTACCTGTCGCACTGGTGAACGCCGTTATCGTTAGGGCCTTGCAAAAAATTTATAGAGGACGACAACGGAGCTCTGACTAGAGGTGCCATGACAAAGAGTCGTAGTTGCAAAGTATGTATGTAAGTATGTAAGTATGCAAAGCCTGTCATGTGAGTGTGTATGTGTGTTTTTTTTTCACTGTTGTTTAATAACGAGTTACTGATGGCTCTGTCGCTGTCTGCCAGGCACTGCCGTTCAAGCCCACTGTGGCTTTGGCAGGCCCGATTCTTGCACTGTATGTTTCTGAAGTCATCAATAAAGTATTATTATTATTATTATTATTATTCTGACAGCCTTGGGCGCACAGAAATCTCCGACAGGAGAGTTTCAGGTCTCTCCCTCTGAAATTCTCTTGTAAGATATTTATGTGCGCCCAAGGCTGTAAGAATGATTACATTGAAACTACGTGTTTTTGTCACCGCACGTCTAGTTAGCGCTCCATTGTGGGCCTCTATAATTTTTTTTTCAAGGTCCTAACGCTAAGGCGACATAGGTGCGACATTAAAACATCCCCAAAGGCGCACACATTTTTACGCTGTGCTGGGATTATCGGCGTCTATAAAGACTGTAACGGGGCCTCCTTCGAAAGCACTTTGTCTAATCAAAAGCAGTCGCTGAAATCAAAAGATGCAGCATTGAATTCTCAGAAAAGAAGTATCTTTTGTGCAAAAGAGAAAAGAGAGCTAAGTACCACCACCTCTCTGCAAAAAAAAAATATACTTTCACGATCTGCTTACGTAATTCGTTTCGCTAAACTGGCATTTCCATGGAACGAAACACCAAAAACCGCAGAGATGAGAACAAGAGAAGGGTGTGCATTGCATCGATACTCACCAAGTGTATCGACAGTCAGATGAAGTCCTGCCCAAGAGTGATCCCAACAGCCGATGCACGTAGATGCAAAGCGGCCGCCTCAGGAAAGCAGTAGAGTTTTTCCAAGTTCACGGCTTCACACGTGCACGGGGAGCGAAAATTCTAGCGCCACAGCACCAGCAGACGACGAAGTGCTTCGGAAGCAGTGCGTTGCAGAAGACGCCGAAAGTCCTATACGTCTGCAGACACTCTCGATGCAGACGACATGAACGACATTGCGTGCTCGTGTTACGAGCTCACGCGAACAGCGTTCGGCAGAGCGCGCACGCAGCAAGCGCACACCGTGACCGTTGCGCGTCGCAGACCGATATCAAGTCGCTCACGCAGGCGCTGGCGCTTTTCTATCCGCCGCCATGCGCTCCCGGGAGCCGCTGGGAAAGCCCTGGAGAAAGGGAATCGTCTGGGCCACCGGGGGAGGGAAGCAGACGACGTGGCTCGGAATCAGATGGAGAGATACGCGGAGTGACCGAAGGAAGGGAGGGACTGAAGCCCGCAGTTATCCGAGAGGAGGAAGAAGGTGCGGCGAGGGCATCGCGTAGTCAGCAGCGGCCGGGGTTTGAGCGCGAGTCTTCAGTAGACGACTGGCGCCTCCCAGCGGCAATCGAGCGAAACCGCGACGGGCTTCCGCTGGCCTTCTCTTTACTAACCGTTTCTCACTGTCTCTCCTCTTCCTTATCTTTCTCGAACAAGACGTCCAGACGGCTGTTGCTCTCCCGGAGATTTGCACGCGTCACGTGACCTTTCACCGCGCTTTGTGGAGTGGGTGCGGGGCGGCGAAGGCGTGAAGGAGCAGTTGTTTGGCCTTGGCCTCTGGCGCGCCTCTTCGCTACGCAGGTGTGGCCGTTAGGTGTTCCCTCAGCTCGCCTGCAAACCGAAGCCCGTCGCATAGGTAGAGAGTGCGCGTTCCAGAACGAAGGCTGGAAGGAGAGGGTGTTGCACATAGCAATGGGAAAGGGAACTGGAAAGACAGTAGGTAGAGCTGTTGCCGGGGAAGCTCAGGTACCGGACTTAGTGTTTGGTCATTTTGCTCCACTGCGAAGTTTGGCGCCGGCCACATTTGCATTGTCTCCGGCGCTTTCGCACTGCAGCACATTTGTTCGGCAAATTAAGATGATTGCGCTCTACAGATCGTGTCAGAGCAAGTAAAAGCACGCCTTACGATTATTGCCTTCAGAAAGCGAGTGCGTTTCATCTTGTTCCTTTGGCGATGCCTTGACGGTGTAAAGCCCGCAATGCGGTCACCATGCAGAGAATTCGCTGGTGACGCACCCTTGTAAGGGTGCATTCCTGCAAGCAGCATCATGTTGCGGCGAAACCACTGCCACGTGAGGTAACAACCGTTGTTCGTCTGGATCGTCGAGAAAAATACAAAATGCCCTGAAATGCTCGGTAGCGATAATGTTAGAACGTAGCAATGAGATTAAGTTCCACAACCAGAAACGCTGCTAAGCATTTGAAGGAACGTAAATCGTGGCCATTATTAAAAAAAATTCCTACGGAACTCCAAAAGGTGACAATGCAGGTTCCCTGCTGAGTCAAAGCAGAATATCAGTTCTTGAAAATTGAACGATGATTAAATGCGTAAACAATCCTTCGGTTAGTGCGTCTGTAACTCGGTGAAGTTGCAACTTTTAAACTAAATTATAAAGAACCTTGCAGATTTTTTTTAGTTTCTATGCGTCTACTAATAAACTCTTCTGAGCTGTTTCAAAAAATTTGTTTTCTTGCTAAATACGTCCCATTATTTCATTTCATTTCGCACCTCTACGAAGACGCATTTGTCTTCTTGATTAGCTTCTACTGGAAATTAAGAACGTGAAATGTGCCTATAGGAGTTGTGGTCGTCAGGAGAGCTTGTAATTTGGATTAATGTTATAAAGAGACCCACTGCGTGTTATACTGGCCAATTTATAAAGTGTTTGTATATACAACCTGTACTGAATAATAATCAATAAATGCCTTGTATTTATTGGGGCTTGCAAGAATTTTGGAACACATTCATTGTGTTATAATATATTTAATCGCTGTCCCTTCTTGTGTGTGTCACACCAATGTTTAGTATCGCTTGTTGTATAAAGCCCAAGTATGCTCTTTCCGCGCGATTACCCGAAGAGAGAGACATTACTTCCACAAATCAAAGTGCACATTTCACAAATGAAAAAAAAATTCCCGCACATCCTGAACGTGTAACCATCCTCCTAATTTGTTCAATGTGGATCTGCCTGGAGAACTCGGCGGCTGCAATTGGTAAATTGCAATGTGTAACGTAAATTAACTAATTCAAAACGAATTTGCCAAAGTATGTAATTCCACAAGTACCTATTTTCATTTATCTACAAATTATTTTCGTCTGTGGCTTAGTAATGCAACTAAAGCTGTGGAACCATCTCACACGTCAAAGGCGACATTTACAAGTTCTCCTAACTCTCGTAAAAAAAGAAAGCTCATACAGCAGCAAACCATGCTCCTACTACAAGGGACGCTTGTCTTATCTTGAGTCCCAGAGAGGGGCGCGTACCACTATGGGGGATTGGCCAAGAAGCAGGCGGTTTTCCGTAAGGTTAGAAGTATAGAGAAACTATATTTGAATAGTAAAGCGGGGGACGATAGAACTGTAATTTAGATTTGCAATGAAAATATTGTTAAGAAT
This sequence comes from Dermacentor albipictus, assembly GCF_038994185.2. Lineage (NCBI taxonomy): Eukaryota > Metazoa > Arthropoda > Arachnida > Ixodida > Ixodidae > Dermacentor > Dermacentor albipictus. The sequence goes on along the minus strand of NC_091828.1, from coordinate 85,836,385 downwards.
CTTTATAAAATAATTAAGCAAGGCAGGCGCACAGAATTAGAAGACGAAGCGTGGCAGACAAAACGAAGCCTCCGCCTCTGGCGTGCGTCACCATTGCCGCTGGCAACGCACTTTGCCGTGCTACATTCCTTAAAAATTTTCACGATCTTCTCGCCCGGGCCAGTGTTTCTCCTTGAAAATAAGCTTTTCACTCGAAAACTCGGCGTTGAATATGCGCGGTCTTCTACAAACAGGCACCCTTGTCCTGAAGAAACGGCAACAACGATACCCGAGAAGCCTTACAAGAGCTTTTCGCGTATGCTTCGACGACACGAAAGCTGTTCCACAAGCGCCTTCCTGTGGCTTCGTCTAATTAGCATACAACGCTCGCTTCCAAGAAACACCTGCGCTGAAGAACATTTGTGGCTGAACAACTTTCCTTTTAAGCACATTGTGGTTTGAAACTTCTTCGCTTCTGAGCTCGTCTTGGAAGCGGAGCTCACGCTTCTATTTTTTGTGGCTACGCTCGAGGCAAAGCGCATTGCATTCAAACCTGGCTCAGGCACGCCGGTTCCTGCGCCCATTTCAACGCAAAGGTCTTTTCAGCGCACAAAGGTCACATTCGTTTTTCCTGGAGACCTTGAAAGAATTACTTGGATTGTCAAAATTAAACGCGCAAGCGTAATGTCGCTCAACTAAAACGGCTCACTTTCGTTTTCACCTCGCACACGAGGCCGTGGCAACAGTGTAATTCTGCTGCTTGCATTTGTTTCTCTTTCCTAACTTTTCCGCGTCTGTGTAGTCAGTGCCGATGCGAACGCAAAACGCATTCAAGGCACCCGGGTACGATACGAAAGCTGGAGTTCCTTATTGCTTCGCAACCCATACCGCGGGCTCGCCGAGAGTGAGTGAGTGAGTGAGTGACGAAACTTTGTTCTGAACGCCTGCAGAACGGTTAGCCTTCCCCTGATAGGGAGGCGTTACCGTGACGCGGCCATGACGTCTTCGCGGCGTGTGGCGCCTCTACTTCGACCGCGGCCGCACTATTCCCTTTGGTCGACCGCGCCTGCCCCTCCTTTGGGGTGGCAGCCTCCCTCCGGTTTCGCTCGGTCGTTGCCTTTCGAGGGCCGCCGAGATCTGCTGGACGGCCTGGGTTTGAACATCTTGGTCATAGCATCTCGTTGCGGCCTCGAGCCGCGGCGGGATCGTTGTTAGTGTTGCAGCTTCATGCGGATTCTTAGCACAGTCCCAAAGGATGTGAGCTGCAGTGGCTCTTTCCTTTCGGCACACACAACACAGATCACTTTCATAAACACTTGGACACACGTGCCTCATCAGCACCGGGGTGAATAACGACCCCGTTTGAAGTTGTCGGTATAAAACCGCCTCCTTACGGGTCAAGCCCGGATGAGGTGGCGGCATAGTCCTGCGCTCTAGTCGGTACCATTTCACAATTTCATTGTACGAAGTCATTTTGTCCTTGGTTTCCCACCACCACGACGGGTCGGCTGTAGTAGCAGCGGCACGGTTGGTTAGTCCTCGCGCCGCCGCGTTCGCCGTCTCGTTGTGGTTAGCGTTGCCGCGATCCGACACATCACTGCCCATGTGGGCCGGAAACCACTTTATCACCACACACCGACTTTCACTGGCGAGATCGACCACACGCAGCACACGCGCGGCTTCACCACACACCCTTGCTCTGGCGTAATTTTTCACTGCCGTCCTAGAATCACAGAGCACAGTCGTGCACTCGGGGTCGGCGATGGCCAAAGCAATGGCCACCTCCTCGGCTTGATGCGCCCCTCGAGTCCGCACACTCGCCGCTGTTCTAGTTGCACCGGTCGATGCCCCGACGACTGCAGCGGCGAATGCCTTTCTGTCATGGGGATACTCTGCCGCGTCCACAAACACGGCACCCCTGTCTTTGGCATGGAGATCGATGAGCGCCTTGGCCCTCGCCGCCCGCCGCTCTTTGTGGAACTCAGGGTTCATATTTCTTGGCACCGGACATACCCGTAGCCGTCTACTAATTGCGTCCGGTACAGGCACCTCTGTATTTTCGGGTCCCATTTCCTTTGGTCCCAGGCCTAGGTTACGCAGCACTTGTCTGCCCGTTCTTGTTTCTGATAGCCGCGCGAGCTGAGCGGTCCTCTGCGCCTCGGCGATTTCCTCCAGGGTGTTATGCACTCCCAAGGCCAGGAACTTGTCGGTGCTTGTGCAGTCGAGAAGTCCGAGTGCAGCCTTGTACGCTTTGCGTATGAGCGCATTTATCTTATTGCGTTCGCACTGCCTCCAGTTGTGGAAAGCAGCAACGTATCTAATGTGGCTTATAGCGAAGGATTCCACTAGCCGGGTGAGGCTTTCTTCCTTCATGCCTGCTGTTCTGTGCGACACCCTCTTAATGAGGCGGATGGCCGTGGTGACTTTGGCCGCCAGACGGTTGACCGTCTCGCCGTTGACTCGTTTGCGCTCAATCAGCATCCCCAGCACTCGGATCTTCTCGACAGCCGGGATCATGTGACCACCGCTCGTCTTGATCTTTATTGTGTCTTGCTCTCTCGCAGGCTCGTTGCCTTTCGTCTTCCTAGCTGTCCTTTTCGGAGGAACCACCAACAGCTCAGACTTGCTTGGGGAGCAGACGAGCCCAGACCCGTCCAGCTGCTCCTCGATAGCGTCAACCGCCTCTTGCAATGTATTCTCGATGTGTCCGTCGCTTCCTCCTGGGACCCAGAGCGTTATGTCGTCGGCATAGATGGTGTGTCGGACCCGCGCGACTCGTGAGAGGCGCTCGGCCACCCCTATCATTACGAGAGCGATTTTTATGCGAAGCATACTAGCCGCACAACCACGCTCTTCCTTGCTGCGCCGCGCGCGGCCGCGTAGCTACCATATGACGTCATAACAGCTGCAAAAGCGCAGGCTCAACTCGTGCGCTCGCTTGCGGCCGCGCAGCTACATAGCCGGGTCTCAGCTCGTGCGCTCGCCTGCATGAGTTGTTTCTTCGTCTAGCCGAACCAAATATAGCCGAGCAACAGCAGTTCACCAGGCTAAACAGTGGTTCAACAACTAAAATAAAGGCTAGTATGCTTCGCATCCTGGGCTTAACCTTAGCTAAGCCACAGCCATTTTTTTTCACGGCCTTTCTTCTGAACAGCGGGTATAATGTGTTTAGCCCCTCAGTGCGGCTTTGCAGCTGCGATTTCAAAACCTCCCCACCCCCAATTTTCTCTCTTTCTTCTTTTTTTTTGACAGGCTGGCGGCCACAACTCTCTCACCATATTTTATCTGCTCCGTTGCCCACAGGAACACTTTATACCGCTAGTTGCATATCTTTTAGGACTACAGTCTGGCGACTATACTACGTTAAGCGCTCAATGAACACAGCTGTGCTACGCAAAAAAGAAAAAAAGACTGCGAGGTGTAGGGAGCCCAATAATATGGAAAGGGCAACAAATATTCGAAAAATGTAGAATGCAAAGTGAAGAAACCTAAATTTAGGGAGGGTGTCTTACGTAAATTGTAGCGTTTCCACAATGGAAGCACTTGTCACTCCTCACTCTCTCTCTCCTCCCTCCCCCCCCCCACCCCTGTCTTCGCTTTCCAGCGTCCTGCTATCACGATTTAAGCTCTGGTGTTTTCAGTACCACGACCAGGATCTGAACTTGAGGCACTTTGCACTCGTTCCGACCACCCGTGGTATTTCATCGTCCAACCAAAGCGCGCTATTCGTCAGTATTTCATTTTCTTTTCTTTTTTTCGCATTACGCTTCCGTTCTAATGCGGCAGCCGTAGCGGAGATTCGCAGCCCCGACTCGGAGCTCAGCAGTGGAGCACAATAGTGACGGAGCTACCGCTAAGGGTCGAAGCATGTGTCTGCCGCAGCAAAAAAAAAAAAAAGAAAGAAAAAACATTGAGGACTCAGCGCATTGTAAATGGACTATTTGCGCAAACGGAGCAGGCAACAGATGAAGCCGCTGCCAGCTTCAGGTGCAGGTTACATTGTAAAGTAAAGTAAAGAAAGGGAAAAATTTGGAAGACCCCTCATAGTCGTCTTTAAGAGTGTAGTGCGGTAGCATTCAAAGATCCCCGACTGCTTCTCATGTTTCCCTGCTACTGCAGCTTGGGTGACCGCAATGCTTACCGGGAAACGCTGGCGGTGGACGCGGGGCACGAAGAAGAGCTTTCTGGTAGAAACGCCACCTCTTGTGTGGACCGATCCCGGAGGCTGTGCACAGCCGCACCAAAAAAACAAAACAGAAAAACCCACACACACACACCATTTTCAGGGTTCTGTTATTCTTTTGCACATTTAATAATTCAGTCTGACAAGAAAGAAGAAGTGGTTTAATGATTGGAAAATGTAGAGAGGTCGGCCGGAAAATGGAGCATCTGGCCTGCTACTCTACGTAAGGGATGGGGAAGAGGGGAAGAAAAAGGATCAGAATGGGGGATGATAATGGGGGATTTAACACAAAAGGCACGCGCTGTCGGTGCTTCGTTTCATGACATTTGTACGTGGGCTGTCATTCTTGAAATTCGGAGTACTAACTGTCAAGAATGCAAGACAAGGTATGAGCCACTTTGGTGATAGAATTCTGCGGCAACATATTCGCACATCATCATCGTCATCATCATCATCACCACCCTCACCATCATCATCATAATCACCCTGGTTACGCCCACTGCAGGGCAAAGGCCTCTCCCATACTTCTCCAACTACCCCGGTCATGTACTAATTGTGGCCATGTTGTCCCTGCAAACTTCTTGCATCTCATCCGCCCTCCTAACTTTCTGCCGCCCCCCTGCTACGCTTCCCTTCCCTTGGAATGCAGTCCGTAACCCTTAATGACCATCGGTTATCTTCCCTCCTAATTACATGTCCTGCCAATGTCCATTTCTTTTTCTTCATTTCAACTAAGATGTCATTAACTCGCGTTTGTTCCCTCACTCAATCTGCTCTTTCCTTATCCCTTAACGTTACACCTATCATTCTTCTTTCCATAACTCGTTGCGTCGTCCTCAATTTTTTTTTTTTTTTGGGTTTTACGTGCCAAAACCACTTTCTGATTATGAGGCACGCCGTAGTGGAGGACTCCGGAAATTTTGACCACCTGGGGTTCTTTAACGTGCACCTAAATCTAAGCACACGGGTGTTTTCGCATTTCGCCTCCATCGAAATGCGGCCGCCGTGGCCGGGATTCGATCCCGCGACCTCGTGCTCAGCAGCCCAACACCATAGCCACTGAGCAACCACGGCGGGTGTCCTCAATTTGAGTAGAACCCTTTTCGTAAGCCTCCAGGTTTCTGCCCCGTAGGTGAGTACTGGTAAGACACAGCTATTATACACTTTTCTCTTGAGGGATAATGGCAACCTGCTGTTCATGATCTGGGAATGCCTGCCAAACACGCCCCAGCCCATTCTTATGATTCTGATTATTTCAGTCTCATGATCCGGATCCGCGGTCACTACCTGTCCTAAGTAAATGTATTCCCTTACCACTTCCAGTACCTCGCTACCTATCGTAAATGGCTGTTCTCTTCCGAGACTATTAAACGTTACTTTAGTTTTCTGCAGATTCATTTTTAGCCCCACCCTACTGCTTTGTCTCTGTCGCACAGGCTGTGTGTCTCTAGTTGTCCTCACCTCGTTTCAACGGAACACGGCTAGAAATCGCCAGTCATCGCAAAAAACTCGTGTGGGATCTCCTTCGTGACATGGCGCTGGTTTCGTGGGAACGATAACTTTCACTTTCCCGTTTATAAGATTAAAACGAAATTATGTCCTTTGAGTTTAACGTCCTAAGGCAACACGCGGTCTACGAGAAACGCTATAGCAAGGAGGACTTCGAGTTGCGTCTAAATAAATTAACATCTTGAGCATCACGTCCTTGAACCTCGACCTGATCAGTATAGGCACGCCGTAGCGGCTGACTGAAGACCAAGTTTTGACCACCCGGGTGTTTAATATAACGGTGCACCTAAATCGAAGTGCTAGAGCGTTTCCACACGTCAATGAATCCACAGCGGGCATCGACACTTGGCGTTACTTGATTATATCAATTTTTTCGTTATCCTCTGGCGCCGTTCGAACGTCTGATACACCGAAGGGTTAACCTCGCGTGTCTGGATGAGCTATCGAAAACTTGTTCACTCGCTCTCAGTAGGACGTCCCGGCACCTCTCTTTACAGACCGCACTGAGCCGGCTGGACTCTAGTAGAACATTTGCTTCTAACGAAAACTTCTTCGAACCTTTGCACGTCGGACACTGGCACCGCAAGTCATTCGCGAACTAATAATGCAGGTCCCGAAGTCTGATTAACCGTTTCCCTGCTTACGCGCATCTCCCCGCTCCCTGTACACGGTGTTCCCCCTCTCTCTCTCTCTCTTTTCCTCCACCCCCTGTGTAGAGTAGGAGACGGGCTGCTATTCTGGTCGACCTTCGTACCTTTCCTCTCCTTGCTTTGTCTCTCTATATCTCTCTATCTTTAAATTTTTCCTTCCCTTTTCATTATTGCCGGGCAGTGCACCCTAGATTGGCCTTTCTGCCTTTCATTTTTCATTGTCTCGATGTGGTATGCTCGTCAGTGCTATTGGTTATAGAAAGCTTTACCCCAGGGTCAACTATGAACTTTATATTGAAATACATTTAAGCCACCTAAATGTCCTCATGAGACAGCCGCTAGACAGCGATCTGGAGAAACGTTCACTGCGTTCAAGAAAGAACGTTAAGGTATAACAACTGTAGAAAGCATCTTGACGATTTATGGCCGCATTCGTTTCACAGAAGTGATTTAAAATCGAAGAGCTGGCAAAAAAAAATAAACATGAAGCACGAAGTTTACAAATACGTAGCTCCGCACGAAAAGCAACCATCCCGGTTCTGGAAGCTGCACCGGTTGGCGCATCTAAAAAGGACAAACTGCGTACATCATATTACAACTTGAAAGTCCTAGAAAGCTTACGGGGGTTTTAGAAATATTTCTGCTCACATATTAGTGGTATATCTATGAGTGCACCAAATAAAATTTCTCAGCTTTAGACGTCACAATGGTAACAGTTTTCACAATATTTGCTAAAAGAGTTACTACCTCTTTTCTTTCTTCCACGTTTTGAGTTGTTAAAAGTGTTTGCAAATGTATATATATATATATATAATGACATCAAACAAAGGTTGGTCTGCTTACTAGAGTGACTAGATTTTAACTCTTCTCTTTTAAAAAAAGAATAAAAGCCTGATGCAATATTGTGAAGCGTATTCTAACAAAAACCTATTTCTAAGTTACGTGGGCACTCCAGAGCTAAGGCTTCCTCGCAATGCCCAATTACGAGCCTCTAATATGAAATTAACAAAGAAAAATGATGTTGAAACTGAACCAAGGTGCCGTTTTGTTGTTGTCCTTTTTACTTCATGTAATATAGAAGCACGTTTGATAAAGCCGATTCTTGCTCTTTTTTATTTTCTATTCCTTCACGTTATCATATTTTAATTATTTTTCAACGCACAGTTGAGAAGCCGGCAAAATGTTAGTTTCAAGCATTTTCAACAACACTGCAACGAATCAAATAAAATTCGTAAAACAGTGAGAAAAACAATGTCGAGCATTCTGTCGATTCCTGACTGAGAGAATTCTATTTTTTTTTTAACCTCATAGCGCCAGGTGATGCTATAGCGGATATTGAGGGTGAAGAATTGCACTGCAGTAGCCATTGCTTGGTCTGGTTCGGTTATTAATTTTTTTTTCTCCACGGACGACGGCATTGGTCGATGGAAAGTACTCAACATACTATCATAAATTTGACACATGTTTTGTTATTTCTAACCCAAGTTAATTTCAGAGCACATTACACCAATCGAAGGCAGTAGTTGAAAGAACTTAGGGTTTATCACTGTTCGCCGTCCGAATTCATTCTCGGTACGGTGGGGACATTCGTTTCCAATTCACCGCTTTCTTCCTTTTCCCCAGCGAATCTTAGACTGCCTCTAAATGCATCGCCGCCAAGAGGTTTCTTCCCTAATGTGGAATATTTTGCGTGACCGAAGAAGCGCGCTGTGCGATTGCATAATATGGGGAATACTTACAGCTACGCGTGGACGCACAAGTGCTGCACACTGAATATTTCTGGCCGCCTATCGTTTCTAAACTTCTTTTATGCTCATACTAGTGCGCGGAATCGTGAATGACTGGGGAAGAAAATCCGCGAGTTATGGTCTTTTCTTGGCACAAACGCACGGCGCTCGCAAGCCAGACGACTTAGCATTGCACTTGCTTTTATAATAATATTCAGAGTGTCACAACAATATTACGCAACGGGCCGACCTGCGACGGCACTTCTACATTTGAATATCTCAATATTCTACTCTCGAGTCATATATTCATTTGCATGTAAAGTTTTATTGCTGGCTCATATGTCGCTTTTTTTACTTGATATTATGCAAACCAGTGCCGTCGCCGGGGTTTTTCGTATTTAATGCCAGTCGTCTGCTATCTTGCTTCCGTAGCAGACGACGGAGAGCTAAGACCAATCTTTCTCAAGAGTGCGATCGTCTGTACCACGCGTACGTCGCTAGAGGAAGGCTTTTCTTTTTTTTTCAGAAAGATTTGGAATAAATTTGTTGCAGGCAGACGCCAGAGGCGAGAAAAACGGTTTAACGAGAATTCGATCATTATCTGCTCGAACAGTGCTTTGTTACACGTGCCAACGAACTCGGTAAATTGAGCTTATAGTTTTTTTGGACGTCTGTCGCGAGAAATCAAGCCACTTGAGGGCTTTTACTGTATCTTTCGTTGGAGAATACGTAGGAGATAGTTTGACAGGAAGTGACACTTTCTTGCTTTTTGAAGTAGCCCGCTATATACGGTTTCTGTTTCTTATCTAGGCCTTCGGAGCCTTACAAAACTACTTAGGATCTTCACAAAACTATTCTTTTACTACATCTTTCGTTGGGGAATACATAGGAGATAGTTTGAGAGGAAGTGACACTTTCTTCCTTTATGAAGTGGCCCGCCATCTACGGATTCTGTTTCTTATCTAGGCCTTCGGAGCCTTACAAAACTACTTAGGATCTTCACGGAATTATTAACCTGCTTTGATTCTCGCTTTTCGCAGATCACGTTATTTATTCTTATTCGCTGTTAGGACTGCGGATGGAGAAACTCATTACTGCAAAGAGAATGCAACAGTTCTCTATATTAAAGTTTAGCAGCGCGGACACCATCTGCATCCCCATATTCAACGTCTTCTCCATTATTTCTTTCAACACCCTTTCTCCTTCCCCCAACGCCTAGTAGCAGGTCAGAACATTGATTCAGGCCGACCTTCCAGCTTTTCTATCATAATAAATGCCTCTCTCTTTCTCTCTCTGGGCACATAAGAAGTTTCTATTGCGCAAGCACCTTCTTGTAAAGTCTTCAGAAGCCTTTCACTTTTTTTTTTTGAAAAATAAACTACTGAAAAAATCCTCTTGTGCCAATATTTAGCTGAAAGATATTGCACAAGTGACAATTGTTCAATCACCTGGGTCTCCAACGTCTACAGCAATTGACCAATCCCGCTCGTATGAGCCTGTGCCTATTCGATCTTACTAGGGCGTCTCACCTCCGTGAACGTCACTTCGCTAGTTCCGCATAGCTGCTGAACATTCCTTTTCGCGTATTGACGATGGCGTTGTCTCCGTCGCCAGGGTGTTCCGTTACTGAGAACATGGTGGCGGGTTTCGTACGACGCCACGGTTGCTTAAGAAGGTTGCTTAAGAAGGTGCCGCGCTGGGCTAGTTGACGCTTTACAGCATACCAGAGAAGAATCTCGCACTAACCCCCCCCCCCAAAAAAAAAAAGAAAAAATGAATACCCACATAGACGAGACAGGCATTGTTGCGGCCACTTTCCGATATAGCAGGCGTTTGCGTGAAAATTCTCGCGTAACGTGCTCATTGATAGTCACGTCGAAGAACCGTATTTCGTCAAAATTGATCGGGAGCATCTCCGCTGCGACGTCTATCACTTACGTCGCCGGGCCTACATCAATCATTTGTCGTTGTTGTTTTGTTTTTTTTGATGGGGGGAGAGGGGGAATTGCGTCTATGCAAAGCGTAAGCAGCACCCCCGAAAAATTGTGCAACGCGTAAAACGAGCAAATAAGAAAGCACGATGATCTTGCGAAATCGAGGCACGTGCAGACGATGTTTGACTTTCCAGTTGCTTCTCTCTTCGACTGCCATCTTACCTCCCTCCGCAAAAGTTAAAGAACCCGTCGTGTCAAGTACGTGGAGTGTGCACTTACTATGGAGTAATATAGGGGTGAAAATAGGGCAGGAGTTCGGGGAAAATATGCAAAATGCGCGCCCTCTGTTCGCGGAACTAGTCCACGCGTTGTCGAAATTGCGAATGTCTTGATTAGACAATTCACTGACGCGCGTCAAGGAAGTGCCTTCTTCTGAAAAGCGAAATTCCGCAAGCATTCTTAGGGTGACACTAGAATGAAGCAAGCAATAGAAAGAAAGTCGGTAGGAAAGGCAGACAGACAGGAAGAAGACAAAAATATCGGGCAGAAACCCATCTTACGCTAACTGTCGACGTCAATGCGATTGGCATTCAAGAAATGCTGCGAGATATCGCAGTGTTGAAGAGACCTTTCTTGGGCACCTGAAGTGGCAATTCTGAAAATCCCGTTCCTTCGACCTGGCTTTACTTTCCTCTCTCAATTGTCTCGACTGTAGAACCTTTTGACGACCCGCCGTGGTTCCTCAGTGGCTATGGTGTTACGCTGCTGAGCACGAGGTCGCGGGATTGAATCCCGGCCACGGCGGCCGCATTTCGATGGGGGCGAAATGCGAAAACACCCGTGTACTAAGATTTAGGTGCACGGTAAAGAACCCTAGGTGGTCGAAATTTCCGGAGTCCTCCACTACGGCGTCCCTCATAATCAGAAAGTGGTTTTGGCACGTAAAACCCCATAATGTAATTTTTAACCTTTTGACGGTGATTCCGTGGGCGCCGCCATGTTTAATCACGTGCTTGACGCCTCCAGTGGTTGCCTCGGCTGCCTCCGTTGCCTCTGCGTTTACAATGGGTGCGCATAACGCTAGTGCGGCTCCGCAGAACATTTGTTTTATGCGAAGCATATTACGAGGGCTCAACCCAGCTCCTCAGGCGCGGCGGTGACCATGAAATCACGTGACACCGTGACGTCACGACAGAGGAGAAGTGGCTTTGGCTCAACTCTTGCAAGACGGGCTGGGTGGGAATCGAACCAGGGTCTCCGGAGTGTGGGACGGAGACGCTACCACTGAGCCACGAGTACAACGCTTCAAAGCGGTACAAAAGCGCCTCTAGTGAATGCGGTGTTGCCTTAGAAACGCGCTGTTTCTAAGGCGTGCGTCTCTTGCTCAGGCGCACATTTCGTTGCCGCGCCGAACGCTGCTTTGCTCGACGCTCACCGCGTCCAATGCGGGGCGCGTAGTCGCTGCCCTGTAGCCCATTGTCTTACACCCCTTGGCGGGTCGACGGGAACGCTGTCGCGTTCCACTCTTGAAGGCGAAGAAGTAATGCATGAGTTGTTTCTTCGTCTAGCCGAACCAAATATAGCCAAGCAACAGCAGTTCACCAGGCTAAACAGTGGTTCAACAACTAAAATAAAGGCTAGTATGCTTCGCATCCTGGGCTTAACCTTACCTAAGCCACAGCCATTTTTTTGCGGTTATCATCGACAGTGACTGTGTGGACGACATGATGCCTTGGCCAGAGCTTCAGTGGATATGTAACCGCTGTCGTAGCTCACTACGTCTTGTGCAAAAGATGCAAGCCGAGTATACGGTGCTTGTACTAGAAGCGGGGCTGGAAATGTATGCCAGACGGTTTAAATTCGCTGCTTGCGAAGTAAATGAAGATCATTGTCTTTTGCTCTTCGTTTTTTTTTTCATTTGCCAATAACTTTGAAGCAGCGGCTTGCCGTTTATTTTTTTTTATTGGGAACGCTTCTTGGTGGAGTTACTATCCGATTCTTTATTTTCCGCCCAATCAATCCCGGGTGCGCTGAGTTTCGATAGATCTGTTCATGCTGCGCACAAGGCTCGGAGTGTAGCTGTACTTGACAATAGCTTGCAGCAAATAAGTATTATCGCTAGTCATTTGCTTACTTCTGCGGACCGTCGCGAAGTGTGCAGCGTCATGTGCTTTCGGTGTAGTCCGTCAACCAAGCTTCGGCGTATTGATTCGAGAGCGTACCCATGGACTTATTTTCAAGAATGATTAAGCAAAACAGTATGGTATGGTATGAGGAACTTTATTTGGTCCTAAAGGTCAACCATAGGCTGACGCGGGCCGCTCCCACGTTGGGACTGTCAGGCCGAGCCCTTCAGCCACATCGCGGGCCTTCTGGACTGCCCGTAATTGGTCAGAGAGTGATTCGCTATGTAGCATTTGCCGCCACCATTCTTCTTCCTTGTCGCAGTCTGTGAAGACCGCGGGGCACTGCCAAAGCATGTGGTCAAGAGTAATGATGCCATTGCACTTATTACAGTTGATTTGAGTTTCCCTCTCAGGATAGATCCTGTTAATAAAATATGGACTTGGGTATGTTCTAGTCTGTAGCAAACGTAATGTGACCGCTTGGGCTCTGCAAAGCTTACCGTGTGGCAATGGGTACTCCCTTCTGCTTAAATAATAATGCTTCGTGATTTCGTTATATGTTAATAATCGATCCCTGTGTTCCCCGGGTGAAGCGTAAGTTGCTCGGTCTTGAAGAGCACGGCTAGAAAGTCCTCGTGCTGCTTCATTTGCTACCTCATTGAGGTTGCACTTTTCTAAATTGAAGAAAGCTTTTATGCGCTACTGTGGTCCTTATTATAATGCGTTTAGCGGGAGTACATTCTTGTTTTGTACCTGTAGGTACCCGACGGCAGCACTTGCCTGCCTCGCACAGCGGCGACGGACGCTCGACTGTTTCACCAAAGCCGTGGCTGGGACGAGAGGTGCCCAGAGACCTGCGCAAATATCTGCAGGGCCCCATTTTGAGATGGGAACCCATACGAACAATCCAGGACGGGGTCGCGGTACATCTCTATGCTCATTAGAAGACCCAGTGAATTTGCGGCGGCACCGGGATTGGAAGTCAGGCAGCAGCAGCGGCAGCAGCAGCATCCAGACGTGCCACCAGTCGCGCGATGAGACATGCGCGCCGCGTAGAATCGACACATGCAAACTTTGCATTGTGATTGCGTTGTATTACGGCAGGTGTCCCTACATGTGGTAGTTGCATGCAGCTGGACGTGGTTAACTCAACTGGGCTAGGCGACTATTTGTCACGTACCCGTATACAAGTGGAAGTCAATAAATCATCATCGTCCTCATCCTCATCATCATCATCATCATCATAATCAACAGTGTCGTATCGTGTTATGGGTCATGGAATGTGATAATTCCACCACGTAGCCTCGATACCTGTGTTTACACTTCGGTGCACATTATTACCCTCGCAAGCTACGGACCGCTGCTGAAGACGCGAATCGCAGAATCGAAGAAAAACGTGCGGGTACAACCAGGCAACCTCAGGCTCAGCGAACCGCAGTGCAGAGAGCAGCATAAGCCGTAGCGCGACGTCGACGCCGGACGGACAGTTCAGACCGTTCTCGCGAAAGAGGACACGAAGAAAGACTTCGCCGCAAAGATGTGTGTGTGTGAGTGGTTTTAAAGGGGAAAAGGAAGAGATAAGTACAGCGCTGTTACTGCCTCGCGTGCGAGGGCACCTCCATGGCGCTGTACGGGTGAGGGGAAAGGGATAAAAAGGGTAGTGAAGAAAACAGAGTATAGAAGTGCACCGTAAAGATCCTCTAGTGCGTGCGCTTCCGAAAACGGAGCCCCTGTGCCGCCGCTCCTCCGGCTTTCGACGCTGTGACAGCGCTGGGTGCAAGCCGCGCAGTCTTGCGACAAATTTTCTTTCTTCCTCTTTTGTGAATGCCGTGTCGTCCTGTCGGCTTAGGCCAGCCCGAAGAGTTCGTGATTGTTCATCGAACGATCACAACCCAGCCGGTACAATGGTATTATAGTTCAACGTCGCCACTCTTTCGGTCGTGACGAGACTGCACACACCTGGGCTATACCGCCGGCAAAGAGCGAGATAGGACAACGGCAAGGCAGGTGGGCATGCCCGATTCTCGGAGGCGCTTAGCCATGCGTGACCGTATCTTTCGGTAGTGAGTGAGTGAGTGAGTGAGTGAGTGAGTGAGTGAGTGAGTGAGTGAGTGAGTGAGTGAGTGAGTGAGTGAGTGAGTGAGTGAGTGAGGTAACTTTATTTCGGTCCAGAGAATACGCAGGGGAGACCCCGCGCCACCCGGCTAGTCCCACGTAGGGACCGCCAAGCCGAGCTTGACGGCCCGATCGCGGGCACTCTGGACGGCCAGGTTTTGGTCGTTGAGTTCGGGGCTGCCCACGAGCGCAGCCCACCTATCCTCGCTGAGGGAGTAGCCGATGGCTTTACACTCCCACAACACATGTCAAGGATTTACTCTAGCACAATCCGCTCTTCAGCTTTAGAAACAGCGGGTGGAGTATCCGTTCGTTCACATCGCCAAGATAGCTAATATTGTGCCGTGCCCCAATATACTACACCTGGCTGCTTTAAAGGAACGATACAGTAAAATAGCAAATAATTTCTTTTTTTCGTAACTGATTGACCATTCCTTAAGTGGAAAGGGTTTGATTATTGCGAGCGGAAACGGGGAGTAAATGTTTCATGTTTTCTTTTTCCAGTTTCACGTCGGAATCAAAGCACCGGTCGGTCAGTGTGACGTCACGCATTTTAAGCTAATAATAATAATATATGGGGTTTTATGTGCCAAAACCACTTTCTGATTATGAGGCACGCCGTAGTGGGGGACTCCGGAAATTTTCACCACCTGGTGTTCTTTAACGTGCACCTAAATCTAAGAACACGGGTGTTTTCGCATTTCGCCCCCACCGAAATGCGGCCGCCGTGGCCAGGATTCGATCCCGCGACCTCGTGCTCAGCAGCCTAACACCATAGCCACTGTGCAACCACGGCGGGTGCGCATTTTAAGCTGGCGGAGGCTGTGGTTTTGTTGATGACGATTGTGACAGAGAGCAAGGTATGCATAATAGTGATGATAAATTAGCGACAAAGAAATGCAAAATGACTGTTTTTGTTCTTTCGGCAGTCCAGGACAATTGGAGTTTTATTTATGTTATAATGAAGATTCGTGCGAATCGTCGAGGAACACATATGTTTTTATGCTTTATTGTTGCGATTTAACTCCCCCTCCCCCCTCCTCGCCCTTTTTTGTATTGCAGTGTTGGCGCTGAGGGTGACGTAAATATAAATACCACACTAAATAATTTTTTTTTGTTCAAGCAACATCAGTGAATTGTCACAACAATTTACTCGAAGCAATAAAAAATACTTGCTGGGCTCATGATGGGCCACTATAAAAAGAAAACAACAAGAGTGTAATGGCTACATTCCTGAAAGAAAAGAAGAAGTTGAGAGAGAAAGAGAGAGAGAGAAACACGGGAACGCACAATACCTAGCTGCGAACCGATTTGCTGCTGTCATACGCGCAGATCGCACATTCTATGCGGGCTGCCCGGCTGAAGTAGAAAAGCGCCCAAAATAGAAGCTCTACGTAAAGCTCCCATCGTTTATTTCGCCTGAACTGACAGGCGTGACATTCACGCAGTTCAATTCTATCTTCGACTGCCCTCAGTTGAGCCAACGCGCTGATGCAGGTTGCTGCGTTCCTAGCACAATACGGGCCCGCGGCTTCAATTATCTCTCTCGCTGTTATACCTCTACACATGCGTATACAGTTACGCCGCTCTACAAAAAATTTGCCGCCAGAAAAGAAGATGCAGAACGGCGACTGAAATCGTCGAGTCAGCAAAGACGGTGCGATGCGGTATAGTGAAGTGCGTGCCTTCAGGTTTTCTTTTTTTTTTGCCCCTCCACTTTTGAGAAAGCAACTGAACTTCCAGACAGCCAAAAAGTGAGTCCAGTGACGTCAGCAACGTCTTTCTTCTGGTCCTTCGATTCGCCTACTTCTTTGTGTACTTCTCTAGCAGAGCTAGCGAGCGTGCTATGATCTCCCCTTCCCCCGGCTTCCATTGTAGCCCCTCGGGAGATTGGCAAACCTCCCACTCGTGCACAAATCTCGGGCATGAGAGCGCGGAATAGTTTCCCGATATCGTTTGCCCGGAACGTCGTGAAAGGTGTA
Source organism: Dermacentor albipictus (assembly GCF_038994185.2). Classification (NCBI taxonomy): domain Eukaryota; kingdom Metazoa; phylum Arthropoda; class Arachnida; order Ixodida; family Ixodidae; genus Dermacentor; species Dermacentor albipictus. Next base: position 85,820,180 of record NC_091828.1, on the reverse strand, counting down.
GTTCTCAAAGGTTGAACGTTCCTCCGTACTGCGTTTGGCAGCTATTTTGGTCGGTGACGTGACCTTTAAGAATTTCGTGGTGTGGATATACTGTAAGTCTAAATACAAGTCAACTACATTCTGTTGGCCGCTTCTGCTAGTCGTTTAGGGGTCTAGTCGATGGCAGCGTGTATTATAGAGGTGAGTTTACCGTTTGCCTCCCCTAAAAAGAAGAAAAGAAAAACAGAATGCTTGGGTTCAAGTGGCATTGAAACGGGAAAATCGAGCTGCCGGGGTGTCAAAGACGTCGTGACGTCGCATTGCTAAACTCGAGGTTTGTGCTTTGTTCCCGGCCATGGCGGCCGCATTCCGACGAGGGCGAAATAAAATGAATGTTGGACGATGAAACGCACAATACTGCCAGTTCTTTTCCTTCGTTTATTTTCTTTATGCATAGCATTGTCGGTCTCATATAGCAGGCATATTTCCGTACGTTCCTGACTCGCATCCGCTCGGGCTTCTTGAATGAAAAAAAAATAATAATAAAAAACAAGAGTAGGTGATCATGCTGGGATTATAACTAGGGTCCCCACAATCACCAATGCCCGATGTGTTCTAACCACTAAGTTATAAATTCAGAGGCACGCGTATTTCTCTCTAGGCAACACGAACGAGCGCTTTGAAACGACTTGCGCGCGCTTCGCGCCACAAGACCAAAATTTGCTTACAGAATCGAGAGCACGTGCACAAAAAACACTTGCACGTGCTGTGCACGTGCTCTCATTATCTCGATCGCACATGCTGTCAAGGCAATGAGAGGACGTGGTTGTTTTTGGGAGGCCCGTACAAAACGTAGTGAAGGCGCGATACAAACGTCAAGCGAAAGCAAAGGGCCGAGTTGAGACACTAGAACTAGTTCGCATTAAATATACATGAAGGAACAAATAATCGCAGCGGATGCTCGGTATTGAACTCTAGCTACCCAGCACAGAGACTCGACGCTAAAACTGTTATACCACAAATGTACGCATGTCTGAACGGGTGCAACAAATTCGTGAAATTCAGCGCTTGAGATGAATAGCAAACATTTATTAATTTAAGTAACTGAACGCACGCATATTGTATACGATGACGAACAAAGAACTTACGGGACGCGTTCATCCGCAAAATTGCATTCCTAAATGTTAGGCATTGACATGACATGACAAGGACTTTATTTGAGTCTTGAGGGACTGAGATCTTGGGGAGCCAAAGCCGAAGGCTCCCGAAGATCAAGCCGGTGGCTCCGCCCATGACGGGACTGGGAGATGAAGTCCCGCCGCAATGTCGTGGGCCCTCTGGACATCCTGTGGTTGAATGTGAAGATTGCTGCTCTTGAGAGATTCCTGCCATTGTTATTTCGTGATGGGTGGAGAGGGGTTAAGGGCTGGGCACAGCCAGCGCATGTGTTGAAAAGAGCATGAGTCATAACCACATTTGGGGCCCGACTGTGAGTGGTCAGGATCTATCCTGTTAAGGGAACGAGGAGTGGGATACGAACGGGTTTGCAGAAGTCTAAGTGTGCTTGCCTGAGGTTTGTTCAGTTTGGGGTGAGGGGGTGGAAGTGTCCTCCTGCCCAGTCGATAATGGGAAACAATTTCGCGGAAAGTTCATAATGGATCTTTGTGGGTGTTGACATCGGTCCAAGCCTGGCTACCCGCGACAGTGCGGTACGTGAATTCGCGTGCTCCCTGATGGGCCTGCTCGTTAGGATTACATCCAAGCGGGTTAACTGAGCCGTCTAGATGGGCTGGGAACCACGAGAGCGGATATCCTCCTTCACTGCTTTCCCTAGTCCTTTGAAGTGCTTTAATCACAATACTGTTCACCTGTTCAGACACGCGGACGGACGAGAAGGACCTAACCGCCATGCGCGAGTCTGAGAAGACGACAGCGGGAACTTTTGAGCGGTGAAAAGCCCGAACGATAGCTGCTTGCTCCTCCACATGGGCAAACTTCGTATAAACAGTGGCTGCATTGACCAGGTTGGCCCCGGCATCTACCACCGAGACAGCGATCCTTTCCCCACTGTCATATCTGGTAGCATCGACAAAGAGGGCATATACTTTCTGCCGATTGATCTTTTTAAGGATGAACTTGGCTCTCGCGAATCTTCTACCCTTGTTATACACTGGATGGATGTCTCGCTGGACGGGTCAACCGTTAGGCGAGTTCTGGTTTCCCGGGTGAAGCTAACTTTGGTCGCCGGTTCATGTCGGGGTTGTATTCCCGCTTCTTCTAAAATCTTGATCCCTGGCTTAGTGGATGAAAGTCTTATTGTTTGAGCCGCTGTGTGAGATTCTATTAGCTTATCTATAATGCTATGGAATCCTAGCTCCAGCAGCTTCTCAATGCTTGTGGAATGTGGAACGCCGAGCATGCGCTTGAGGCCGGTTCTGATTAGGGAGCCTAGCATAATCTTTTCCGCTTTACCCCAAATAAGGTACGGCGCGACGTAGATAACATTACTCAGGAAGAAACCTGATAAGCTCTAAGCAAATTGTCCTTTTGAGACCACCTCTTTGATTTGAAACGCGGGTTACAAGTCTTAGGACATAACAAGCCTGTCCAGTGAGCCTGTTGAGGGCCGTCGAGTTACAGCCCTTGGCATCAATGAGGAGACCTAGAATCTTGACCGAGTCCGTCGTCGGTATGGGATGCTCATTTTCAGCTCGAATTTCTATCGGCAGAGTTTCCAGAGGCGCAAGCTTCCTGACCCCTTTTCTGGACTTGCGGTGTAACAGTAGCTCTGATTTAGCGCGGGAGAGTTCAAGGCCCGTGTTTGAAAGAAAGTCTTCGGTAGGCTCCAACGTGCTTTGTAAAGAGTTTTCGAGCATGGCTAGCGAACCGCCCGGCGCCCAGATCGTGCTATCGTCCACATAAATGGCGGGACCGACGTTCGGGACTGCAGCGAGGCGAGTGGAGAGTTTGTTCATGGCTATATTGAATAAGAGTGGGGAGAGGGCCGATTCCTGGGGGGTGCCGAAGGTGCCTAGTTTGGAGGGTCCTCCCGTGACAGTGCCTAGTCGGAGGTATGCCTTGCGATTCGCGAGGAGAGATCTGATGTAATCATGAAACCGCTGACACAAGTTAAGAGAGGAAATCTCCGTCAGGATGTGTTTATACGCACACTTGTCGAAGGCCTTGGTGAGGTTCAGTGCGAGGATCCCTCTCACATCGCGAGTAGGGTTATGAAAGATTGCTCTCTTAAGCAAAAGCATAGCGTCCTGTGTGGACAACGCCTGTCTAAAGCCGATTAGGTTGTGTCTAAAGAGCTCCTTGTTTTCAATATGTTCAGTGATCCTGATATGTATCGCGTGCTCCGCAACCTCGGCGATACATGATGTAAGGGAAACAGGCCGCAGATTATTTGTGTGTGGGGGTTTTCCTGGTTTGGGCATGAGTACAACTTTTGCGGTACGCCAGTCTACCGGGACCTGTCCAGTTTTCCCATACCTCATTGATTTCGGCCGTGACTATCTCGATTGCCCTATCGTCTAAGTTCCTGGGGAGTTTGTTCGTGATTCCATCAGGTGCCGGGTCTGATCTGCCATTTAGCTTGAAGAGAACGTGTCTAATCTCTGACACGGTGAAAGGTTCGTCTAGATTAGGTGCCGAGAATCCCGTGTAGGTTACTCGCTCTACCGGGCGATCCGCGTCTTTGGGGAGGGGGAGATAAGTATGTGCTAAGTTGTTGGCTAATTCCTCTGTCGGTGAGACCGATTGCGATTTGCTTCTTTATGAGCCTATATGTTGCAAGGCTAAGCGTGTCCTTAGACTGTTTATGATGGAGGAGACTTTTCAATAAGCTCCATTTGTTACCTCTTCGCGTACGCCCGTCCGTTTGGGTACACGTCAATCTCCTTTTTAAGAAGCGCGATTTTCGATCTGAGTCTACGATTAGGCTTTTGGGTCTTCTACCTGTCTGAGAGGGCGTGTTTGGCATCCAGAAGGTGAGCGAGTCGCGAATCCATTTTAGGAACTTCAAGATCCGTAATGATTTCTTTGGTTGCTCCTTTAACAGCCATGTTCAGATTGTCTTGCAGATCTGGACTGTTTCATTTCTGATTTTTCGAAAGAGGTCCCAGTCCACATACTCATTTCTAGCGGGTGGTCTGGGTTTGACACGAAACAGAATTTCAAGTATGTAATGGTCACTGCCTAGCCCCTCCTGGAGGTTGTCTCACGTGCCTTGGATACCTCGGAGAAAGGTGAGATCCGGGGTCGTATCTAGACTGACCGAATAACCGGATCCGGTGGAGAGCATTGGGTCTGTGACGAGTGTTAAGCCGAGCTCTGCAGCGTTGAAGGCCAAGTTCATTCCTTTTGTACTTTATTAACTACACCCCCATTCCGTATTGGGTGCGTTAAGGTCACCCGCAACAACGAGAAGCACGCTTCTCGCCGCTCTAGACACTGTGCCTAGTAATGTTTTGAAGACCCCTTTCCTGTCGGATGGTGCGCTGTAAACGTTGAGAATGAAAATGTTAGATTTGATTGTTCTGCTGGGTACGATCTCTATTAACTGGGCCCCTAGGCCCGCTTTGTACGCGCGGACCTCGTGCTCAACGAACGAGTTGTTTTTTCTTCTGATTAGGGTAGCGATACTTCTGCCCTTTTCTCTCGTGCATGCTATAGTGCGGTACACCGAGAAGGAAATTTCTGCTGTACATGGCGTTTCCTGTTACAATATAACTTGCGGCTTGTCCGCAATAGACTTCGTAAGCCGTCCCAATGGGGCCTTGCGCCTCTAGAAAAACTTGCGCAGTTCCAGTGCCAGATTTTGAGATTGCTGATATTCGCGTTCGTCACTTTGCCTACTGAGAATCATCAATTAGCCCTTTAGCCCCACTTTCGCGATTCGGGTTTGCCTGATTCTGCACTGTCGACACCATGAGCCTGGCTTTGGCTTGGGCCTTGGGTCTCTCTAGTTGAGTTAATCTGGTCTCCATCCCGCAGAGCATTTCCATCACGCGTCCTAGGGTCTTTTCTATGGAAGCTACCTTGCCTCTGCTGTTTATTTTGGCAGCGAGGATCGGTGGCGGTAGCTGTTAGGTGTTATTTCTGTTTGAATTCCTATGCGAACGGGCGCGAACGCGCGACCTTCATGGATTAATCTAGCGTTGTGGGAATGAGCCAATCCTCCCAAAATCAAGGCTCCAAAGAGTAATCAAGTGCGAAAATCTGACATTCGAAATCACTTTGCGTCGCTTTGGGTTCCACCGCATATGCCCTGCGTAACCAAGAGATTGCACCGAGAGGAAGCCACACTTCTATATAGACTAAGGACAGGATCCGCTAATACAGCGGCCTGGTTATTTAAAACGGGGCGAATCAATTCTCCGAACTGTACGGCATGCAACGAGACAGGAGACGTTAGGCACTTTTTGTGGTCCTGCCAACAATTCCAAGATGAAAGGGACACTCTCCTGAAAAATCTGCAAAACAAGGACCTTCCGCATGCGCGCCTGCAACACCTTATATTTCCCGAGGGATCAGTTATAGCCCGTAAAGAAACTTCACGTCTCCTCATCGAATTCTTAAGAGAGACTGGTTTGATGGACACACGGTGAAACCCTTCAGCGGTATTGTGCGAGATGCTCGGGCGGAGCAATTGCCGGCCTTGTTCGCCAGGCTAAACCCGCCTGTTGCTACAATTCACCACCACCACCACCACCACATTCTCTAGCAACAAGGAGAAATGTGCCGCGCGCCTCTCAACACACAGTTTAGCTGGTGCGCGTTTCTGTGGGCTTGAGCATGCGGTGCAGTCTAATTGAACATGTCTCCATGCTGACTATGAGTACTATTTTCTCTCCAAGGTCGACCATGGTGGCTAAGGGCCCATTCGTGACAGAAATGTGAATCACGTCCCTTGTCGAAATGCGCAACCTATATCACCTGCAAAGACATCAGTCCAAGGCTGGTGCTGAGCAGTTTAAAAAAAAACACAGCTACGTCTTGTACCGCGTTTCGTTCCGTGAGGGGTATTCCGAACTTGGAATATTTCGAAAGCAATTCTTGTTGTCCAGATTTCGGATGCAAGGCTGTCAGCTCTGTAACAAAAATGGCTGTGGCTTAGCTAAGGTTAAGCCCACGATGCGAAGCATACTAGCCTTTATTTTAACGCGACAGCGTTAAGGAGCTCGTGTCGCAGAAAAGCCGGTGTCGTCGGCGTCGGCTCAGGCGTGCGGCGCTTGCTCAGGCGCACATTTCGTTGTCGCGCCGAACGCTGCGTTGCTCGACGCTCACCGCGTCCGATGCGGGGGGCGACGCCGCGAGCGACGGCGTGAGTTGGAGCCCCGTTTCTCCTCTGTCGTGACGTCACGGTGACACGTGGTATTGAAGGCGACACCGCCGCGCCTGAGGAGCTGGGTTGCGCTCTAGTAATATGCATAAAAAAAAGCACCGACGTTTACGATATGCTCCCTAGAGTGAAATTGGAGCACAGCGGTATACGTGTTTTCATTTCGCGATATATTGGCGGGCGCGGACGATCTGTCCCGTGCGACATGTTGCAAATGGAGCGAAGTGTGTGACGCGACTGCCTCGCTAATCGGGAGATCACGAGAGGCGGCGCGTGGGGGACGCGCAGGCGCGATACGCGGCAGCCGCCGCAGACAGACCTCCACTCATGCGGCGCTTTGTTTCCGTGCAGATGGCACCCTACTCTGGCGCCACCTGCCGTGGTTGTTCAGTGGCTATGGCGTTAGGCTGCTGAGCACGAGGTCGCGGGATCGAATCCCGGCCACGGCGGCCGCATTTCCGATGGGGGCGAAATGCGAAAACGCCCGCGTACTTAGATTTAGGTGCCCGTTAAAGAACCCTCGGTGGTCGAAATTTCCGGAGCTCTCCACTACGGCGTGCCTCATAATCAGGAAGTGGTTGTGGCGCGTTAAACTTCATAATTGTTTTTTTTTTTGCTCTGGCGCCATCTCGTAGCCATCGTCGCCGCAAAGCCCATCTTGAGCGGCACGGCGCTTTCCTGCTCATTGTTTCGTCGTACCCTTGAACTAAATTATGGGGTTTTACGTGCCAAAACCACTTTCTGATCATGAGGCACGCCGTAGTGGAGGACTCCGGAAATTTAGACCACCTGGGGTTCTTTAACGTGCACCTAAATCTAAGCACACGGGTGTTTTCGCATTTCGCCCCCATCGAAATGCGGCTGCCGTGGCCGCGGGATTCGATCCCGCGGCCTCGTGCTCAGCAGCCTAACACCGTAGCCACTGAGCAACCGCGGCGGGTCCGTCATACCCTCCTGCTCCGCTTTCCTCCTTGCCCTCTCTTCGCTCTCGCCGCCTTTCATTTGGCACTCCGCTCCGCGTTCGCTCTTTCAGCCTTCGCTGCGCTGGTTCGCTCGGTTACGACGGACAACACCGACGTTAGCCGCGGGAACGGGCGCTTAAGGTTTGCGCTCTAAAACAAAGATGTAACCGCACAAGAGCACATGGCGCGCATAAGATACCCGCTGCACTTGTTGTGTGCTTCCCGTCAGAATGCATACATCGGCGCACGTCGCAGTGTGCTTTCTCAGGCGGAACGTGAAAGAACAAATTCCTTTGCAGCAACGCCATCCGGGAAGGCTGTATCAGATCTGAAGAGCGTTATCGAGATGTCCCTCGTGCACACCCTTCCTCGCTTGATAATGAGATAAACAACCCATTATTTATCATGCATCCTTACAAGTGCATTTTTCTCCGGGCGGATTTGTCTCTGTGAAACTGCAAGAGTAGCACAAGTGCTCCAAACATGCCTACCAAGACGTCATTGAAAATTCAAAATTGGCAGATGTGGATTGCGTTCATAATTAAGGTTGTGGCTATAGCATGCCCGAGCGCCGGTTAACTAATTTAATTATAATTGTGGAGTCTTACGTGCCAAATGCACAATCCAATTATGAGTCACACTGCACTAGGGAATTCAGGAATAACTAACTTAGGCCACCTGGGGTTTTTGTCGTGCATCCAAATATAGGCGCACGACCTTTCTTGCATTTGACCCCCCTCCTCCCTATAGAAGCACGTCCACCATGGCAGGGATTTGAACCCTTGACCTGGATCTGTGCAGCGCAACGCCATGTCCTGTGCTCGAGCCTACGGTTTATTCTGAACCCCGCGTGACGCGCTCAATAGCATGACATGTCTTTTCAAAATGTGTCATCTTGTACTGTCGCATTTCGGTCGAACATCTCCTTTCCTTGCGTTCACTGCATCGCCATGTAGGCAAAATTTTTGAGAGCCAACGCCGCTTAGATTGGCTGTCTCAGAGCCGCGCCAGATGATTGATGGGGTGCTTTAGCGAAAGAATTCATAGAAGGGATTGTGTTTTCTGTCGCTTTTTTTTTTCAGGCATTCCATGCGTCTTCGTGTGGCACAATAATTAGTGTCAGTTTGTTATAGATCGTTTCGGATATAAGCACACTGTTCTTCGGAAAAACAAAAAAACGATTTCAAAACGGGACAGTACACGCAACACAATTTCAAATCGTTCTCGGGTTTATGCCGAAACAGAGCTTGTTCGCCTAATGTGAGACGCTGATGGAAGAAGGACAGACCGATATTTTTTAACTTACATAGTATGCTTCGAGGAAATATAGAAAGCATTACGTCCTTTTTTTTCACAATGCTACTGAGATATGTTCTTTTACTCTTTTTATCAAATAGGTACCAAGGGTGGATGAAGCAGACCACTTGGTAAAGGAGTGAAAACACACGAGCTACTCTTAAGAGCGGAGCTCTTAGGCGTGCCCGTTCCTGGGTCGCGCGTCGGCGTCTTGTCTTGTCTTGTCTTGTCTTGTATCCTCAACAGTGGCGCGTACCCACTATGGCGGATCGGCAAAGAAGCAGGTGGTTTTCCTTACGCTTAGAAGTAAAGCGCAACTATATTTGAACAGTGGAGCGTGGGACGATAGAACTGTAACTTAGAAAGCGTCCCTCGGCGTAACCGCGTGAACGCACTCGTGCTCGCGTGTTCGTTGTCGTCTGCTTCTACAGCTGGCTCCGATGCCGCTCATCAGGTCAGCGTTCCCATACTGCCCTTCCCTCTGCGAAGGCGCTGACGTCACTGGTCCACTGCCAGTCGGTGCGGTGACTTCGGTCTCATGTTCTCTGCCTCAATATACCGCGAAGTGAAAACACATATTTTGCTGAGTTCAAATTTCGCATTAGGGAGTATGGTGATCGTCGGACAGTTTTTTTTTTTCTCTCCAAAGAGAACTCACACGGAATCTCACGCGACTTATAGAAATCCGCACGGAAGACGAACAAATGAAGGTGGTTTGCGCAGTGGCTGAGCAGGGCTTTTGGCTCCGTCACACGACTTGGGCGGTCGAGGTTACGACCCAGGGGAGCCTCCTGGGTGGATGGAGAGATGGATGGATGTTATGAGCGCCCCCTTTGGAACCGATTGGTGGGTTGCGCCACCAAGCTTTTGCTATTATACTGCCTGATGTGCTATTTACACTGCCTAATGCTATTACACTTCCCAAGGCGTTGTACCCCCTGGCGATGGTAGTTGTCAGCCTACTCCTTTTCCATTTCCTTTCGGTCTGTCTATATATTAAAGCGAAGCTTTTTTCTACGCGGTCCCTGCCATAGTTTCAAGACGTTGACTGTTTCACTTGGGTGCTGTTCCTACATCTATCTGGCTCAATAGCTCGCACGCCAGACGGCACAATCATCTGCAGCACTCGTAATGATGCCCATGCTGCTGGCGTTGTTTCTTACCAAAATTACCCAGTGATAAAATGAATGATACGTAAATATCCTCGTTTTAACAAACATACGTAAGTAAGGCGAAGCTTTTTAAACGCTTCATGTCTACTTTCCGAAACATTAGGCCACAATCCCACGCATACTTCTATCATGCCGACGCGACCAACATTTCGGAGAAGTGAAGAAGCGAGCGGTACGCTCAGAATAAATAAGACAATAGGAAGTAAGGCAAGACAGTATATCACGGCAAAAATCGTTTACACCGTCAACTGCGTTTGCCTGTCCCACGGGTAAAAGCCATACCTTTAGGGACTTGAAACAATTTATAGAAGACGAGAACGGAGCCCTAACCAGACGTGCGACGACAAGAGACGTACTTGAAAACTATGCAATCCGTTCTGACAGCCTTGGGAGCACAGAAATATCCGACAGGAGAATTTCGCTGGGACGAATATGAACCGTTATTTAACGCACTCCTTTATGTCGCCTGTCACAGCTGTCCTCACTTTTACTTGAAAGAAGAAGTCGGCAAGCACGATGCCATCATTGGTTCCCACCAGCAATTTGATATTACCCCTTAAACGGGAGGCCGTTAGTCATGCGACAAGTGAGCACCCTTTATACACCCATAAAGGTGTAAAAAAATTAGGGTGTATAGAAGGTGTCCGAATGGGTTGCACGAGCACACGTTAACAAATGCGCGCCTGACTGTTTCCTCGAGGCCGGAGACGCGGCAATAAAATGTCTAAGTTTATAGTCACACAGTCGTCAACATGCCGTCATGCCAATTGGCTGTCTTGGAAAGCTAAAGCTAGTACCATAACAGGGTGCGCCGTTACCGGAGACAGTGTGTGTCACACATGCCCGAAGCAATGAAAGTCTCAGAATGACTACTGCATGTTTTTAATAAAGGTGTTTCAACAATGCGCTGTGCCACTATATTGCGTGGCTGCTAATCGCATTACTGCCAATGGTCGTCGTGAGATACAATTCCTGCCGACACTTTTTTTTAACGATTGCCAACCATTTAGTATTATTACAACATCTAGGCGCTCATTGGTCATCATTAACCCTTGCGTCACAAAACAACCCACCACCACCACCACCACCGCCACCACCGCCATCATCACCACCACCACCACCACCACCACCACCACCACCACCACCACCACCACCACCACCACCACCACCACCACCACCACCACCACCACCACCATCATCATCATCATCATCATCATCAGCAGCAGCAGCAGCAGCAGCAGCAGCAGCAGCAGCAGCAGCAGCAGCAGCAGTATCATCATCATCATCATGATTTACATTACTTTACTGTCTGTAAAGTGCATATTGTCTGCAAGTCAAAACAGTTTAGTCATTCATGCTACATGCTTACGACTTTCAGAATTTAGGACTGCCGAGAATCATCGCGACGGCCCTGACATAAAAAAAAATTGAAGGGCGCATCTCAAAGCGCTGCGTCCTCCCCCCTCACACCCCCCAATAAGCTCATCTTAAATGCTTCCGAAAGTATGCTATGAAGTTCTCCGCGCCAAAGACCATCTGTAATTTTCGTACGGACTTCCTCATGCTTCATTGCCCAGGGTCGATGAAATGAAATACTTTGCTGCGTATTTCGACAAAGTGCCATGCTCCCCTTTCCACGCTAGATATATGAAACAACGAATGCTTCGCGCTCCTGAAGTTGTTTGTTGAACTTCGAATGACTTCCATTCCCCTGCTGTCGTTATAATACTTTATATTACTGTGCGCCGTGCTCTACTACAGTGCCTCGGTAATTTGGCGCGGAATGTGGGATCGGACTCTAACCTCGATGAGCCAGTCAAAATCAAATTTACAGCTCATATGAAGCACCGCTTTATATATATATATATATATATATATATATATATATATATATATATATATATATATATATATATATATATATGCGTGTGTGTGCGTGTGTGTGTGTGTAGTTCAATGCTTTTAGTTGGACCTCAAGTCTAACCTCGAAAGTGCAGACATATTTACATATTACATAAGACCCATGCTTCCTTTTAAAGGAGGTTCACAGAAATATACAACCGCCTGGATCATGAACAATATAGCGTACCGCGAAAAAAAGAAAGCATGTAGCATTCAGCGTTTTGTGCGCAGCCTTGTTGCAGTAGTCCCTGTGCTACGAATTCGTCTGCAAAGAACATATGGTAACAACTCTTCCAGTATTGATACATTGCAGCGTTAATTCCCTGTGTTCTGACCACGCGCAGATAATCATGTGCGTGAATAACTTTCCTTTAGGCTAGCATCATCGTTTTCTTTCTCCCTGTTTGTTTTTCTTCCTCAAATTTTATGAGTGCATCAGTACAAAGGCTCTGTAGCTGTTCGTTGGCAGCCCAAGAAATGTTTGATTGATTGATTGATCAATTATGTATAATTATTTATACAATTTTTTATAATTATTAATTATTTAAATAATTACTTCTTTTACTCACACGTTCTTATCCTAAACCTATAGGTCTTAATTGTTTACCGTTATTATTTTGTCTCTCTTTGCGCCAGTATGTACATCATGTTGTTGTATGTAACATAGAATAAAGATTGATTGACTGATTGATTCAATCATTAATTGGTAATAATTAGTTCCGAGGTGAATACATAGTTCCTTAAGCCTAAAGGAAACTTCTCGCTTTCTTCTATTACACTTCAAAACGAGATTAGGATAAACTATTACGCATGTCTGTGTCCAAACAACATTTAATAAGCTCCTTGACAATATTTCATTTCGGCAGGCACGCAAAGTACCTTGCAAAACACGAGGGAATCTTTCCGAACTTGTATTATTCGTATAACAATTGTTTGGATAGATTGCACCTTGTTTTGTTTTCTCATTAATTGTGAGCTTGACCTATGTCCTTCTTTTAACTTCTCAATTGTAGTGATCAGTGGCAGATGTTCTCGCAGCGATAATATTGCTGTCGTTTTGCTGCTTGCCGATGAGCTGTGCATGGTCATTCAGGTTACTTCTTGGCTTTGACCTTAGCGCTTAAAAACAATGCACGAGACCCAATGCATACAAAAAAAGCCAGCTGTGGCAGACAAAACAAATGAGGAACGGGAACAAACAAACGAGAAAGGTGACAAAGGTAAAAGGTGTGAAATCAAATTGATCGAAGAACACGTATATTTACACTCGTATAGAACACAGTAAATGAACTGTGAGATATCTCAATACAGCTAGAATACTGCATTGCTAGAATACAGCTAGAATACTGTATTGTGCAATCAACTGCCTTAAAGAGGAACAAGAAAGGCTTGACTTTACACGCATTTGTTTGAGAATTATAAGCTTAGATACATTTGAAAGAGCAAAAATATCAAAACTTCACAATTGTCGCTTGAAAATGGATGTCGTATGTCGGCTTCCAATTCAATAGTCATGACTACGATCAAATGCAACAAAACTGGCAACCACTAAATATTTTGTCGTTTTCTACGCGAAGACCAAGCAAGCTACAATATTTCCTCGCGTCCGGTGGAGCAAAGTTTCAACTGCCAATTATTACCTCGTACAGTACACAGGACTAAGCAAGCTACAAGTTGTACTTGAGCGATGGACTTCGGCGAATGGAGCGATGACATTAGCTGTCCATCGGTTAATCTGCTTGACAAGGAGTCGAAGTGTTTGGATGATTTAGTAGTCTGAGCACGTCAGAGAAACTATACAACACCTATGACTTTACTTTGACACGTTGCCTTTCGGTATCACATTTTACTCAATTCGATTGCCCATCTTTATCTAGTATGTATGCGTATATTGTAGGTTGGCGCACATGTTTTCTATCTCTTGACTGTATTTATATTTGCGCTGTTTTGAAATACCAGCAGTTTACAGCCCGTTCACAAGTTGTCCTTACCCGAGGCAGAGCAAACTTTCAACCAGAAAATATTGCCTCGTGCTAAACACAAGCCGAAGCAAGTTAGTTGCAAGTTGTCTTCACGTCAGGTAGCGTAAACTTTCAATCACCAGATATTGGCTCGCGCTGTACACCAACACCCAGCGAGTTAAAAGTTTTCCTTATATCAGAGCAAACTTTCAATGACATTTACGAGTAACAAGAGGCGAAACGAAGAAATATAACCCTCTGCACCCCACAATCAACGCGTTCTCCTGCTTACTAGAGCCCGTCTTTCTGTTCGACAGCATGTCATCCATCCTCCGGCTCTCTTCCTTGAAGGTCATCCAATTGCTTGAGTGTTTCCTTTCTGCGATACAAGTGTTTGTCTTTCTGATCATTCGAGCAAAATTTTATTCGCGCGTGTTTTTTTTTCTTCAATAACAAAGGGGTACCAGCGACAAATTATGGAAGCATACCGCAAGCGGACTAGAGACAGAAGAAAAATCCAAACTTGCCCATGTGCGTCGTTTGCCCGCTGAGACAGCAGACGACGCTGAAGGTTTTACATGTTTGTTTTCCCTCGTGACACGAAGATAGAGAATACAACTTGTTTATAACGAATGAAACTGATTAGTGCAACATCAAAAGACCTGGATTGCTGCTTTATTTATATTTTTTTAGCCCCCTGTGGTTAGTCATTCACTGAGTGTAGTACCATAGTTAGTACATAAGCCTGGAGGGTAAAAAAAGGCGCGAAATTTTCCAGTAAGACTTAATATTCACGGCAAGACGCAGAGTTCAAGTGGTCAACAGTGAACGAACAAAAGACACATCAAACTGAAGCAGACGGCTTCGAGGTTATATTCTAACTTAAGGGCAACGTCTTGACATGGTTGCCGTAATGAGGAAAATACCCTTGAAGACGTTTCTTAAGTCTTTCTTCTCTTGTTTGAACATTTCTGTGAGGTTTGTCATAGCCAGAGCAACAACTTGATGTTTCCCAGATGAAATGAATCCCAGTGTTGAAACGCTGGCTTCTAAAACTTGTCGGTTTCATTCCTGCATGTTTCATTTCGGTGAAACACACACACACACATGTATATATATATATATATATATATATATATATATATGAAGCTATCTGTTTGCCAGTCAATCAGCGCATACGTTCCCAAAAACCACGTGGCAGCGCTTCATTTATTTTTCACTTCATCTTCCTTTAGATGTATTGCAAGCTATTATCCTGAAATTCCGTTACAAGATACAAAAGAAGTGTAGTCTCAGCGCCCATTTTCTTCGGAGAATAATGCGTCTTTTGCTTTGCAATTTGCATACAAGGAACGTCAACAAAAGGTTCCCTTCGTTCCCGATCACAAACAACGCACCATATATTTAATCTCCCTAAAGAAGGAAAAAGAAAACCGCGTACAGCCAGGTTGTTTTCAAGTTTCAGGGGAACGTATGCTGCCGATGCTGCGCACTGTGGAAATATGGTCCTAAAAAAAAACAAGCAAAAGCACGCCGTTGTAATATCTGACGGCGAAGCACTATGATAAATAACTCCATCTCTCTCGCGACGCGGCTAGACCCATGTCGCCTAAAAGGTGACGAATTTCTGTTGGCAAGCATGCAGTGGTGGTCGCGGTTCCACATTTATGTGGTGCCACCACTGTTCTTTTCGCATGAACTCCCGCGCCGTGACAGTACTCCGTCTGTCAGGCGATTTCGTCTGCACTATTGCGTAAATTCAGCAACGTGCGAAGAATAAGGCACCCGTTACCTTTAAATAGCGTAAACCACCCCGGTGAGGGCGTAAACATTTCTCTTCGGCAAAGCGAGATGAAAAGGCCATTTAATGTGAAGTCTTCAAGCGGACATCTTTGCGTTACCATCTTTTTTCTTTTTTTCGCTCGCTCTGTTAGATGGCGAGGACAGAGTAGTCTGGTACTATATGCCACCGCTGTGTTTTCATTTGAACGCCGCATCGGGCCGTTCCCTCGGCCCTCCAATTTCGTCCGCGCTTTTCAGTAACCTTCATCTGCCTTTCGAGAATAAAGCACACGTCGACTTTTCAACGCTAAAATGTCCGGTAGCGGCGTCCTCGTTTCGCTCTACGGCTGGCGTAAAGTGGCCATCTTTCTTGGTTTTATTTTCCTTTTTTTTTTCGTTCGTCTGCTAGCAGGCATGCGCAGCGTCGTCTGCTGCTGCGCAGGTGCGTAGCAGACGACAGCCGAGCCGGCACCAGAGCGCGGTGTGCCGTGGTTATCCGCGAAGTGGCCGGGTATAGCCGGGGCCCCGGCAGGAAGCTTTCACCACTCGCGCACTCCATCTTCTTTCGCAACCACATGACCCAGCTGTCGCCACATATCGGGCGAGCAAGATGCAGGAAATAAAAAAAAACGTCAACAACATGCCGCTTTCATCTGTCTTGCTCAATCTTTGGTTGTTTCCTCTTCTAAGCCTTCCCTCAAGGACACGGAGAATCAAGAGCTTACGTCTTCTGCTTCTAGCGTGAGAACGCCGTCTGCTTTAGACGCGTGAAGGCTTGTTTATCATTCTAGTTGCCTCAGTGTTCTGATATTTTCAGATAAGTACGGTAATCAGCTTAACGAAAGCGAAATTCCAAACGGTGCAAAGAAGTGCCCTTCCGTGCCAAAAAGATACATTTACCGCTGCAAAGACGAAGCGAGAGGAAACAAAATATATATGCAGAACCAACGCACGTTTTCGAATACATGTGAAGCGAAATTTTTGCAAAGCAATTACATTAAAGGTTATAAAAACTGCAAATGCAACATCTATTTTAGAAGCTGCGTGAGGTGAAGATATCGTGAAGGTGTTCAATTAATGCTATATACAAATAAGTGCAATGTCTATAATTGTCCTTCTTTATTTTATTGCAGCGTGTAATCTCATGCCATGTTCATGCCGCCGCACATGCAATAACTTTAATGCTTTGCGACGCATATGTTTTGGCACTGCACTGCGCGCAATAATGTCAAAATGCAACCACCAGTTAATGTGGATATAAACTGAGAAACGTTGTTTATGTTTGAACCTTATCCGGAGAATAATTCTGTGCAAAGGTCTGTGAAGACAAACAACAATATACATGTAATATTCCCCTTTTATCACAGTACATATGTTTAAGTACTATTAATGCTTCCCTACCCCGGCGTCACTGTGCCACATGACAATCCTGGGTCATTTGTCAGGTATGGGCATCATAGGCAGCAGCCCGAGAATGGGACAGGCTAAATCTCAAAAAAGAATTCAAAGACACCATCCAGCAGCATGCAACGTTTCATTAAGATGGCAATATGCGCTACGTGTTTTATGTCGTCACGTACTGTATGATTACGCACTGCAGAGGCGGGCGAACTAGCCCGACATTGAAGATCAACATGCTGCTGTTATACAGGCCTCTGCACATACAACATTTCATTATGTAGGCTGCGAGATATTGACAGATGCGACACCGGAGTATACGGCTAGGCAAAGAAAAGGTTGCTTTGAAAGAAAACAGTGCGTTTGATCTCTCTAGCGGTAACTATGCCCTGTGGTAAACACCGCCTATGCAAAGAATAATTCCTTCCCGACTGTCTTGCTTGCTTCTCTTCTACTTCTTTTACTTGCGTCGCACTAACGCTTTTTTCCACCTTCGTCAATAAGATTTCCGCCGCGTCTGTTGCTGTAGATGCAAGCTTGCGTGATA
Organism: Dermacentor albipictus; assembly: GCF_038994185.2. Lineage (NCBI taxonomy): Eukaryota > Metazoa > Arthropoda > Arachnida > Ixodida > Ixodidae > Dermacentor > Dermacentor albipictus. The sequence goes on along the minus strand of NC_091828.1, from coordinate 85,802,835 downwards.
GTAAACAACTCCAGGCAGCGTTTCGCTGCTTGCATTCGTCATCTTTGTGCATCGATCGTCGAGCTAGGCTAGGCATCGTGTAACGGCGTGTGTAAAGCTGACAAATAGCCCCCGTCCATCTTGAAGCTCGCAATATTCCTTGCCCCCCCCCCCCCCCCTCCCTTTTCTTTTCGCTTGCCGCGTTGCAAGAACTTGCGTGAATGTATTTCCTTGCCAGTCGGCAGCAGGACACGTCCGGTTCCAGACGAAAGCAAAGCTGCCGAACAGAAGTAAACGAAGTCGGCAAGCTCAAAGGAAGGACGAAAGAAAGAACGGAAGGAGAGTGAAATGGTGCGCCGCCTAGCGGATGGAGACGCAACAGGTTTCGCTAACAGGTGTAGCAGAAGAGCAGACGCGCACGAAACAAGCAGAAGACAGATCAGGTGGGGGCGAAGTGGAGGAAGCGGAAGAGGAGTGAAAGGAGGCGCCCCGCTGTGGACGGAAACGCCACGTAGCGCGCACTTTGTCACTCTCTCTCCTAGGCAGGAAACCGCGCTCCCTTTCTTCTTTTCCTCTCAACTATTCCCGGGGCAGCGAAGAAACCCAACCCACCGCTGCGCAACTAACGACCTTGACCGCTCAGGCCCAGCTATGGAAGTTCCTGATGATAGGTTTATTCCCTTTATTTTTTTTTTCCGCCCTTCAAATACCTGCAGATGTCCTGGTTTTAGACCTTCATTCCTCGGTACTCTATTCGAAACCGGGTCGCTGAAAAACGAGGAAGTGGTTTGGAACTGCGTCGTGGCTTTTCGCCAATCCGCGTAACTACCTCATTTTCTCTCTTTCTCTCTTTCTCTCTCTCTATTTCTCTTTGCCTGCAAGCAACAGGTCCTGGAAAAAAAGGCTCCTCCAGACCACCACGTAGCAGTCAGCAGCGGTAAGTAATGGACAAAATATATATATAATGCAACAACTGAAGAAAAGGAGACCGTGCTAGGTGCAGGTTCACCGTACAAGACCTCGCCATGTTGGTTATCGAACGGTTACTTTCTTGACAGATATCCGCTTACATGCCCGGCTCGGAGCCGCTTTCATAGAAATGCGCCGTCTGGACAGTATCGCCTACGTTGTTTGGATTCTGTGTAAACAAGTGTACATTAGGCGCGGATGACAGAGTCGATGTTGCTTTCTATTGCACCCCCACCGATTCCGATATGAAGCACCGAAGCCGAGCATAGCATTCGCGTCTTTATTGACAGTGAGTGCGTCGCAGAAACATCAGTTATTACGGAGTAAACAAGCTCCGTGTCCGCCCTATATGTAGGATGAATTTTTCTCTTTCGTTGTTGTCGGAACGCGATATCTTTGAATGGATGAACAGGAGGAGCGCAGTTACCGGTTTGTGAACGAAAATATGCATTACGTCGTGGCACAGTTGGTGCACGTGAGTGTGATGGTGAAATGATACGTTTACATCGGCAGTAACAACGCTGATGGGCTCACATTTTCCTCTCCCATCCACGGGTTTGCTCAGCCTGTAAACAACTATAGTCGTAAGTATCGATGCTTGATTCACGCTCTCTATTGAATTCTGCTTATTATTCGAAACATTTTGGCCTGACACGAATCACATTCTTCATAGCAAATCAACTTGCCTTGTAATCGGTCGCACTCATGAGGAAAAAAAAAAGATTGTCATCCACCCCTGAGTATACAATAAGCTACAATCAAAACGCAATACGGGTTTCTCAGAAAAAAAAAGCTTTCATTGCTGAGGATAAATTTGTCCTGTTGTGCGACTGCTATGGTGACCTAGTTCTTTCCTGGGAAGTGACTACCGAGCTAGCCAGACAAATATAGCAGATTCCAGAGCGAGGGAGAACTAATCAAAACTCCAAGCGCAGGAGCACTGACTGATGATGATGATGATGATGATGATGATGATGATGTATAATCTATTTCGGCATTACCTTCGAAAGCGTGCGACGGAATGTAGCCATGGAACTAAAGTGGTTTAGCTTCTATACATCTATTGCAGTTTATTTTATGCCTGTCCGTCCTGGATCTCCTCCTTTCTGCATTGAAACGTCGATCCCTCGCTATACTGCGCCGTTACCTGTGAGTTTAACGACGCCAGTTCTATCGAACCCTTCCCTGCTTTTTTTTTTTCACCGATGCTGTAAACATATCTTGCACATCTCTATCGCTGACCACTTATTATTGCTACTATTGCGCCGTCGCCGTCGCCATGAGTTCCATATAAAGTCCAAGGGCGATAACCTCGTCGACCCGCGCCGTGTGCTGTACGTGCGAGTATAAGCGCATGAGGTTGAGCCGACGATGGTCGCTCAATCTCGCGCGCGCATGGGAGGCTAGTGGGGAGAGAGGGGAGAGAGGGAGGAGAGGGCGTTCTACACGGATGGTGGCTGCGGTTGGCGTGGCCCCGCGGAGCTGTGCGGGCCTATCTTGAAATATTCAGAGACCTGGATTGGGAAGAAATGGGGATAAAAGTTAATGGAGAATACCTTAGTAACTTGCGATTCGCTGATGATATTGCCTTGCTTAGCAACTCAGGGGACCAACTGCAATGCATGCTCACTGACCTGGAGAGGCAAAGCAGAAGAGTGGGTCTAAAAATTAATCTGCAGAAAACTAAAGTAATGTTTAACAGTCTCGGAAGAGAACAGCAGTTTACAATAGGCAGCGAGGCACTGGAAGTCGTAAGGGAATACATCTACTTAGGGCAGGTAGTGACTGCGGATCCGGATCATGAGACAGAAATAATCAGAAGAATAAGAATGGGCTGGGGTGCGTTTGGCAGGCATTCTCAGATCATGAACAGCAGGTTGTCATTATCCTTCAAGAGAAAAGTGTATAATAGCTGTGTCCTACCAGTACTCACCTACTGGGCAGAAACCTGGAGGCTTACGAAAAGGGTTCTACTCAAATTGAGGACGACGCAACGAGCTATGGAAAGAGGAATGATAGGTGTAACGTTAAGGGATAAGAAAAGAGCAGATTGGGTCAGGGAACAAACGCGAGTTAATGACATCTTAGTTGAAATCAAGAAAAAGAAATGGGCATGGGCAGGACATGTAATGAGGAGGGAAGATAACCGATGGTCATTAAGGGTTACGGACTGGATTCCAAGGGAAGGGAAGCGTAGCAGGGGACGGCAGAAAGTTAGGCGGGCGGATGAGATTAAGAAGTTTGCAGGGACGGCATGGCCACAATTAGTACATGACCGGGGTTGTTGGAGAAGTATGGGAGAGGCCTTTGCCCTGCAGTGGGCGTAACCAGGATGATGATAATGATGATGATTATTATTATCTTGAAAACGATCTGCGATAGGGACAGGGTGCGTGGAGTGCTGATAGCTTCGTGTGCGCTATGTTCTCGCCGGTAAGTTCGCGTTGGAGAGAGACGCAGCACGATGGTAAATTCGCTCGGTGCTGCTGCCGCACTTTCACACTCCAGCATTTTTGCAGCGAGTGAGCGCGATCACCAAATGAGAGGTGTGTATGCTCGCTAGTCCGCGCGTACACCATGTTTGCTAATTTAGTAAGGAAGCGAATGTTTACAAGTTTACGCGGCTGAAAAAACTACTATCCTCACATCTTACAGCTGCCTACTAGTACGCAACCGTAATGAAGGCTTCGCTTTCGGGAAAACTGGGACTTTTTGCTTGCACCGCTTGTCTCCCCCAGCGTTTCTGGACGGGGGAACGTTCCCTATGGGCCTTGAGGGTGAATATCGGGGCATTTCATTACGATGCGCTAAGTCGTCTCTGGTCTTCTGCTGCAGCAGTCATGCTGCTCATCTTGTTTGGAATATTTGTTCCTCTATGCTTTTGTTATCAGGTCGCTAGGTCGGGCCTGGAATATGAAGGCCCAGCCTTTTGTGTTATTGTAAAGATTCATGGTTTCCTGATTTCTTTCCTGCCGTATATGTAAATCTCCAGGGTCTTTCGTGTTGTTTCCACCTTTTGCATCCAATTTACCGTGACTATTTCTGCCACTTTCTCATTCATTACTCCAGGTTGTATGCACACTTTCAGTTGCCTCGCATATTGTTGCCAGCGTTCCTGACCTTTTCCTCCATTCTGTGTCCCCGCTTTTGAGGTATAGGTGCTCGTGGACCTTAGCCACCCACTTATTTTCATCCATGTTCCTCAGTATTCCTTCAAAGCTAATTTTGCCTTGCGCTTCTCCGACTTCAAAAGAGGCAGAAGCCACGTCTGCCTACGCTCCCTCATTTGTCGTTTTACCGCACTGTCCTAAAGCCAACCCGCCTATCGATCTTTGGTTAACTTCCCACCCCAACATTATATCCGATTCTCAGCACAGAATGGCAATTTCGAACGTTAGTGTTGCGCCATTACTCCTTACTTTATTTCCCGCACGACCTCATATTCATTGTGTCACCAAATTGCTCTATGTTTTCTTATAGCTTCATTCTGCAAATTTTTTATATTCAGTAAGTATTGGTCGGTGCTTCAGCAAGTCTTCCCTTTGGTTGGGTATACGCCAAGGTATTCATATTGCTTGACTATGGGTAAGACTCGCTGTAGAATTGACACCACTTAATTACTCGTCTCTTCATTAAAGATCACAATTACCTATATTTCTGTGCCGAACTTAAGGCCTACATTTCTTGCTGCTTTGCCACACATATTCGACACATTCGCAAGTGTTTGGAAATCGCTTGCATTGTCCACCATTGGCAATACGTCGTCCGCATACATTAGTGCGGGGACCTTCTGTTGTACCCTCTGCCAATTACGAATGTAAGTTAAATCAAACCCTAATTTAGTGTTTTGCAGTTGTCTTTTGAGCTCCTTAACTTGAAGCGTGAACACAATGGAGGCAGAAAACAGCCTTGCTTCAGTCCTCGGCGAAGTTCTACGCCTTTTGCATTTCCTGTCTTCCCATACTTTCTACTCGATTGTCTACGTATCGCTAGCAGCTCGATGAAATCTTCACCTATGCTTTCGAGCTTCAGAATATCCCGTAATAATTTCCTGTCTACGTCGTCGTAGGCTCTCTTAATATCTAGAAATGCTATTCCTAAAGGTCCATTCTGAGCCAATGAAATCTTTATGCATTGAGTTACTACAAACATATTACGCTCTAAACGTCTTCCTGGTCTGAACTATTCTGTAGTCCCTCCAGTATATCAATTTTCTCCGCCCACTTCGACAGTTCTAATTTTATGGCTTGCATTGTCATTCTACAGATAAGCGACGTTACTATAACTGACCTGTAAGAGCTCGTCTTATCGTTATCATCTTTGTCTTTGAAGATGAAATTCACCTCACGTTAACGTCATCCAAACGGTATTTTTTTTTCTTTGTAATCCCTTGCTGCATGGCATTAATCAGCCATGCCTTGCTGTGTGGACTGAGCTGTGGATGCGCGCCTTCATAACTACTAGTAATACCGCCTGTACCCATTTATTTAACTCAATAATATCGCCTCCAAGGCAATCAATCAATAAGATATTTCTGTCTGTGCTAGCTCAATCTGCCCATAGGTGAGCTACTCCAACCACGTGTTTTTGCCCTCCCATGTGCAGCTAATCCAGGAATGCTCCTTAATTGTCTCTTTTAGTTTTTGCCACTCCGTACCTCGTCTAATTAGCGTGTCCACGTCTTCGCCTTTGCCTGACCCAGTGATTCTGTTTCAACCCTCCATTACGAAATCGCTAATAACAAGCGGCCGCTGCGAATCTCGTAGATGAGTTTCGGCCAATCGAGGCGTATACGCTTATAGTTTCGTCACTCAGCTGCTTTCGGATTTCCAGCAATTCGTCCTGCTTGCGACCACCGTGGATGCTTACGTAACAAATTTTGCCGGCCCTATGCCCATCATTTTGCGCGTTTTCGTAACTCCTATGGCTTTAATTCTGCTCCTCCTCCTGCCTGTGTGTATACGTTCAATGCTTATTCTACCTTCCCGACTACCTGGGAGCTGCCTAAAGCAGCTCTCTCTTTCACTCCCCATTCTCCTCCCCACGTGTAGGGAAGAAAAGTGGACTCAGTCTGGCTAACCTCCCTACCTTTCCTTCTCCCCCCCTCCCCCCCTCTCTCTCTCTCTCTCTCTCTCTCTCTCTAAAGCAGCTACTTTCGTGCTGCAAATCGACGCCCGGCTGGCATTGCTACACTACCACGAAATGTATCCCATCACGCACAAAAGCGCCTTCGCGCCTGTCGGTGTACTTCTCGGTTGATTTCAAAGACTGTGAAATCCATTTCCCCAGCCAGCGTCTAAGTCACCCTGTTGACTGCAAGCACTGCCCTTTCAATTCCATACACCTGCTGCCTCTCAACCTCTAGTGCCGTGCACAATGCCGTTCTGCACTTCCTTTGAAATGTTCCGCAGGTCGGCAACCACCACATCGCCATTTGTTTCGCGATCCCGCGTCCTTGCAATGCGTTATTCACTCCGCTCATTATCCCCACTAGATGCATGTCTTTCATTGTGGCCCTCATGTGTTGCTTGGCCTTATTGCTTGCATGGGGGGAGGTGAAGTGTCTGCTCTAGTAGGCACTGGCGCGCCACAAACTCACCGCCTGCCAAATACTCTGTGGACAGGTCAACAAATAAGAACGGCTGGAGGTCAGTTGGTGACCCCGACAGGCAAATACGCTGCAAAGGTTACTACAGATGAATCGGGCATTGTGGCGAGTGTCGTCATTTTGCTAGTTACCGCTCATCCTGTCCACTTCTTCATCACGTCCCGTCGGAAGCCGCGGTTCTTTCCCCCTTTAAACAAACCATTTTGCCAGATTTCTGCAAAGTGCTGATTTTAGGAATGGATTTTCTGTTTCATACATTTCAATGTTGCTATCGTTCAGGTTTTCTCCTCCAGGGAGCAGTGCCTGCCAATTTTTGCCGTCAAGGCGGCAGCATGGGCGCTCGTCGTCTTCTCTTGAAAATTTTCTTCTGGTCACTATATTGATGCCGTCTGCTCGCTTCGTGAACACTAAAATTACGTACAAAAGGAGAAATAAAAAGAATAAGTACGCATGATCATCATTTGATGTACTGGTCATTCCTTATGAAGGTGAATCATTCGAATTCGTGTTCGTGACCATATGATAGCATGACGCAATAGTGCGCATCATCTGGGTTATTTTTTTAGACGTTGTAAGTTTCGAATCTTTTTTCGCATTTCTTGCTGTCTCTTAGCTACAGGCATTCTGCATGCAATGTTGTTCGAGATTGCAGGAATCAGAAATACAGGCACGAATGTTTTTACAAAGCACGAACTAGGAACTCACGTTTGCATCTGTGACCGATGGGTACCATGACGCACTGATCGTTCTAACAGTTCGATTTTTTTCACAAATGTTCCTAGTTTCGATCCCTCTACTCTGAATCAACGCAGTCCATTTTCTTATAATGCGTTTAGCATTCTCTGGGAGCTCACCCAGATTTCGCGTGACTGTCTAATCGATTTACATGGGCCCACCCCGAAAACAATGCGGTATAAAACCGAGCCTAACCTGACTCGCAGGCGGAAGACGACCGGTACTACATCGAGCACCACTTTCTCAAAGAGCAATTCGAAACCATGTGCAGCGTCTGCAAATTAAATGAATAAATAATGCACTCAGCATACTCCACCTGCAAAACCCACAACATCACCTGTAGCACGTGATGCTACATTGTGGCTCATGTAAATATTTAAAAAAGTGTTTATGGGGCTTTACTTGCCAAAGCGACGATATGATTATGAGGCGCGCCGCAGTGGGGGACCCCTGAAAAAATGGACCACCTGGGGTTCTTTAACGTGCACGTAAAGCTAAGTACACGGGCGATTTCGTATTTCGCCCCCATCGCAATGCGGCCGCCGTGGCCGGGATTCGATCCCGCGACCTCGGGCTTAGCAGCCCAACGCCATAGCCACTAAGCAAATGCGGCGGGTAAATAAATACTTCTGGGAGCAGTCTACGCGCAATATTCGATAGCAACGTGAATTGCTTCTCCATAGATTTTTATAGTGAGAACGGCGAGGTTTGCTACAAGCGGCGATATAGATACGCGTTCAGCAAGCACGTAGTGAGAGTGATGAGCCTTTAATTTCAATACATTATGGTGCGATGCTACCAAAGAGTAGCATAACAAGTTCTCGTTTATCTATGAAATAAAGGAAGTAATTCTTGTCCAATGATTGACAACTGGTTCAGTAAGTGCAATGAGACAGCCATAAATATTTTCAGTTATTTCCACGATATATGAGAAAATATTGTCTCGGGCTCTACACAAGACGAAGCAAGTTGCAAGTTCTCCCGATGTCCCGATGTGAGGCAGGGCAAACATTTAATCACCAAATATTGCGTCGCACCACATATACACCAAGACCAAGCAAGTTGCCAGTTCTCTTCACGGCAGAGCAAACTTTTCATTACATTATGAGCAAGAAATAACAAAAAGAACAAAGAGTAGACTCCTCTTCAACTTTCCATCGACACCTTATCCTGTTTACCAGAGGCCGTGTTGTCGTCGAAAGCACGGACTCCTTTGGCTCTCCTTTTTAAAGGTAATCTCATTCTCAAGTGTCTCCGTTTCTTGGAACCACATTACTTTGTATTTCTTTTCATTTGGGCAAAATTAAATTGACGCCTGCGTTTCTTTTGAACAAAACGCGAGCAAAGAATAGATGAAAAACGGACTCCTGCATATGGCAAGCGGGATATAGAGGCAGACGAAAAATTCAAACTTCCAGACGTGTATCGTCTGCCAGGTAAGAAAACAGACGACGCTGAGAGTTTTTAACGCTTGTTTCCCATGGCTACACAAATACAAGGAATACAAATAGTTTTTATAGAATGACACCAATTCGTTCATGGTCTGGGAAGCTGCTATATATATTTTTCTCTTTCCAATGGGTAGGAGTTAGTCGACTGCACTGCGCTCCTCGATACCTCCACTTGAATTGAAATATTTGTTGCAAATGGCTTAAAGAAAACAAAGTACTCACAGCAAGATTGAGACTTCAAGTCATCAACAGTGTACGAACGAGATAACCCTCAAGCGGCGTGTTCAAAGGCAATGTTTCAGCAGTATATGGGGTGATCATTTTTAAGTTTTAGTGACTTTTTAAAAACTGCCTGTGACAGATGGCATAATTCTTCTCCTTTAGATGCATTATTCGAAGAGATGGGCATTACTGGGACGAGAAATCGAGACACATATTCAACTAATAAACGAACATGCACCAACTAACTGTTTAATTAGTTACGTTATCGCACATATTGCACTTAACGAATTGTAACTGGTGAGTAGGCAAGATGTATCTATTTGAATTTAATCTCCACGATTACAGCGCTTTCGAGACTTTATTTCCCAAAGAGTGTGGGCGTTCTCGTAATTTTGTGCTTCAATGTATAAACTAAAGCGTTTAGGTAAAGCAAAGTAATTGAAACAACATAGCACTTTTACGGCGAATTTTATGGTCCATATCTCCAAACGGGTCTAATTCTGGAAATTCTTTCCAAGTGGGCATGACTTGGAAACTCAGCGGCTACAATTGGTAAACTTCAATGTGGGCCGTAAACTATAAGTTGGGAAATTAACAAACGCATTTTTTTTGTTGATTGAATCTGAGTTTTTATGTCTTCTGCAAATAAGGTCTGCCACTCCGAAAAGTCTAGCCGAAGGGCTGGAATTGTGTTATCAGCATCAGGCAATTTTTCGAAAATTCCGGAAAACTGAAAAAAATATCATCCCGCATGTGGGAATTCGTAGGAAGCACAGAGTAAATGGCTTCAATCGAAACTGCATGCGTAAGGCGATAACAGGGGTTCGGATTCTACTTAACAGACGTTATTGTTTCGTCTGCTTTCAGACAACTTTAATTTATTATTTCTACATTTCAATTAAAGCAAATAACTTACGCTATGATTGCCTAGGTTTTATTGCCTGCAGGACTCGTACGATGGTGAACAGCAAAAATCAGGCCCACGGGTTGCTGTTCCCGTTCGTGTATAACACACCTTTTGGTGATATTTCTTTTATTTCTTTTCTTTAGTTTGTTTGAACTTTTAGTTCATTTGAAAGATGCGTTGGTCCTACTATAGATGTAACCTATTTTGACAAACGTCCTACTGCGTAGGTTCAAAGGAGCTTGTTACGTACCTCCACCCTTACAGCTTTTAGGGCTAGGTAGCTCACGAGATTCGGGAAAATGGGTAGGATCAGTACAGCAGAAAAATGCTACAGCATATATAGCGTTCCTGTTCATAGAAGAATTGGGCGTCCGTGAAAGCAGGCCTACAAGTGCACCATCTGTTTTCCACGCGAATGCTATAAAAAAAAATGAACTGCACAGATCTGCGTCCAGTTGGCTATCAAAAGAAAATAAAAAAAGCTTATACCTTTTGCGCGAGGCTATCGGCGCATCAATATTCGCGCCGTGTCAGAAAAACAGAAAGAATCACTTCTCTTTTTTTTTTCATTCACGAGGAACATTAGGAGACTACTGTCGCATCCCCAAAAAGCGCGAGGAGGCGCGAAGTACTCCAGTGAAGCAGCCACTCTCCCCCCGAAGCCGCTCCACTTCCCTCCGGCGCCAGGGGGCGCCACCGACACTCCCGTTTCGCAACCGCCACCCCCTCCTCGGCGTAATCGAAAACCTTTTGTGAACGATGTCGGCGCCGGCAAGCGAGCTGTTCAGCATGCGACGAGCGCTGGCGCGTTCAAACGGCGCCTGCTCGTGTAAAGCCACTCGTATAGAAATCCTAGAGCCTCACAATGCCGGAACTGCCGGTGTGTTCGCATTTATTTATAGTCCCGGGCAGCAACGCAAACTAACCGCCCGTGTCTCTTCCGGCAATCGATGCACGAGAAAGGACGGTAAGGCAACGGCTCGGCATCGACTGGAGGCTAGCTCGCTGCTACATGCCTCGCGCGCAACTATATGAGCTAACTTGCCTAGCAACAACTTTCATTTTTTTGTTGCTGTAAAGAGAAGAGAACGGACTTCCCGCTGCTGAGTGAAAATGCGTGTGCTGCACACAGACTCCGAGAGTGCTGGCATCTGAGCATGAATTTCGGGGGCCACGACAGGCAGTTGTGTCGCAAAAAAAAAGAAAAAAAAAGTTACGGGTTCTTTACGTGCCGAAACCACAATTTGATTACGAGGCACGCCGTAGTTGCAGGGCACCGGAATAATTTGGACCACCAGGGGTTCTTTAACGCGCACCTAAATGTAATTAGACATGTCTTTTCGCATTGCGGGCAGTTATGCAGCAGACCAAGACGATGTAGTGGGCGTCGCGTGAAAGTTGTTCTTGAGAAGAGGGCGGCATATTTGTGTGGTCGAGTTCTTCGTCTACATTGTTAACATGCACAGTGTGTTTCCAGGGAACGTCGTAGTGGAGGACTTGAGAGTAACTTTAACGACCTGCGGTTCTTTAACCAGCACCTATACACCTCAAAGAACACGATATTTTTTCTATTTTTCTTTCTTTGCTTGTTATTTTTTGTAGGTAGCCACTCCTAACATCGCGGTACCGGGCAGCTGGTTATCGAGCCACAATCGCATACGGCACAATCGCATAGACACAAACTTATAGTTCGCGTCAGAACGCACTGCAAAACACTTAAATGCTATCGAATCCTCAGATAGTAACCTGGCATGAGCTCTAGAGTAATGTTCTTTTTATCTTTTATTTTAACTTTGGCCTCGATGGAATTCTAGCCTCTATTGAAGTCCAGGACAACGGTGTCCAGGACACCGGTACGGGTGATTTCGTGCTGAGTACGGTATAACTACTTCGTCACTTAGCCAAGCTACTGCGGGCCCGTTGCACGGTGAATATGGTCGCCTAGTGAAGCCTAAAAAAGCAACGTAAAAAAAAAAAGAACGGTGATCGGCAGTTCTGCATTCCCAGCGCATTCGCATCCATAAAACCTCACGCGGCGCAAATTAGGCTTCAGGAAAGCCATCTGGGAGCAAGAGGCGACGCATTACACAGTGTTAGCATGCGGTATGTAGGTCAGCGGACCCTACGCCACTTCAATTAGTGCTCGTCGCCTCGTCCGGTTTCAGTGAGCCTCATCGGCAGTTGTTCCAGTTACCCAGATATTGCCTAATTGGGTGGCTGCGTAGTTTCCAGCGAGCCGCAGCGAAAGCCACCCGTCTGCTGAGACGTTGCCGATGGCGCAATATTCCTTCGGTTTAACGAGTGCTTCTTTATTATTATAGTTTCGGTTTTCTTATCTCTTCCTTCTTTCGTGACCCCGCTATGCGCCTCTCTCTGACACGGTTTATCGCAGTTTTCCTTATCACCGCTGTCTCGGTTCGGGCTTCGTTACATTTAGCAGCTTGCGCGTAACGAAGTTTGGCGCCTCGCTTCGTGATCGAAGTCATTAGCGCGACCTGGTTAGATAGCAGTTTATGGTGACTTGGACGTCTTATTCCAAACATCTCTTGAGATCTGACCCACGAACCTCTATAGTGCCTGTAGTACGGTTTAACGAATAAACTAACGCGAAGGAGGAAAAAAAAACAAGAACAACGAAGTGACCCGATAGTGACCTATTTTTTTTTTTTTTAAGAGGCAGCCGGTCGCAATTGGGCCACTTGAGCAATAACAAGCCCAGAGTATGTTCAGCGTGTTCCTAAACAAAATGCTCTACAATTTTGCAAGACCCGCCGTGGTTGCTCAGTGGCTATGGTGTTGGGCTGCTGAGCACGAGGTCGCGGGATCGCATCCCGGCCACGGCGGCCGCATTTCGATGGGGGCGAAATGCGAAAACACCCGTGTGCTTAGATTTAGGTGCACGCTAAAGAACTCCAGGTGGTCGAAATTTCCGGAGTCCTCCACTACGGCGTGCCTCATAATCAGAAAGTGGTTTTGGCACGTAAAACCCCAAATATTAAAAAAAAAATTTGCAACGGCTGACGCTGTGTCTCAGAGGCGACGGCATTCAGCGAATGAGGACGAGGTGGCCGGTTCGAATCCCAGGGGCGACGGGCGCCCGACGCAAGTCAACGCTTCCAAGTGGATGCGCCTTGCAAGCCCACCCGCTGCAGCTCGTAAACTGCGATATCTGCCGTTAGCTAATTATTTCAGAAGACAATTCGTGGATTTTTTTGTTTGTTAATTGGTTGAACGCGCGTTTCGATTTCTCGTCGCAGTAATGTCCGCTTTTGTGAATCATCCAATTCAAGGACTAGAATTATGTCATCTTCAACAGGCTATAGTGTTTCTAAACATTCCATAAATCTCAAAAATGATCACATTGATGTCTTCACCCTTCGGGTTATCGTGTTTGCCACTGCACGCAATACACTGCTACTGCACTGCAATATAGATTGAATCCGATAGCGACACGTGGAAAGAAGGATGGTTTTCTTCTCTCCAATTCTGTAGTTTTACGTCCGACAACTACGATGTGATTATGACGTATCGGGTAGTGCGGTACTCGGGAACAGTTTTGACCACCTGGGCTCTCTTAGGGTGGGTTTACGTTTAAGTACATGAGCGTTTCTCTCCCCCCCCCCCCCCCCCCTCTACCCCCATCTCGCCGCCTACGAAATTGCGGCTGCCGTGGTCGGGAAGTGAAACAGCGACCGCGTGCTTTGCAGCGTCGCACCACAGCTACTAAGCCACCCAGGCGGGTGAAACGAAAACCTTGGCAGAATCGCGTTTCCTCGTGGCCCTCATTTCTTTCTTTTTTTTTTTGCCGACGTCCCATCGCAGCGCTGCATTTGTGTTAAAAAATAGCAACATCACTTCGCATGTGGCAAGCCGCAGTGGTGCCTCCATGAATAAGCAATGCCGTTGTTTGCCTCGAGGTAGAATATGCGACAACCATTTGTGGCGGGCGCTGAACGCAAAAAAAAAAGAAGCTCGTATACCAACCTACTTTCATAACGTAAACAGCGTAACGGAACGCATCGTAAACTTCATCGCGCGCGTTCAAAAACCCCAAAGTGTTTCTGAGCTAGGAAGCGAGCGGGTGTTTTCCCTCTCACCTCCGCTGCCCTGTCCACCTATGCTTTGTCCTCCTTGTCGCGTACTTCTCCAGGAGGCACGCGAAGAACACCTCGTTTCCGCGAAAACGTGTTTACACCCTTTTTCTTGCTGCAGGGCACCGTGAACTATCGTTTGTCGACACTCCACGTGTTGCCGCCGTTCACAGTCTACAGGACGTGACATAAACTCGATTTCTCGCGACGGGCAAGCGAGAGGGCGAGACAGAGCGGGCGAGGGACTGCATCACAAGGACGTGCCTATATAGGAGGCGGATCGGTACTGATGACCTTCGCGGACGGGACAATCGACAACAGGAAGGAAGGAAAGAGAGAAAGCAAGGACAGGAATGGCAGGGAGGTCCACCAGAGGAGCACCCGGTTTGCTACCGTACACTGGGGGTGGGGGAAAGGGGAATAGAAAGAAGAAGAAAGGGAGAGAATAAACACTGAATGCGTGTGGGAGGGACACTATAAACGATCTCTTAAGCCGGTGCACTTCAAGTATTGCATACTAGTGCACGAATCGCTTTTCGTGCCAGTGACGGGTGTGGCCACGGTCCGAGTATCTTATACTCGGTGAACGGTCTCGAGTCCAGTCGGTTCAAAGTTGCCCGCAGAGAGAGGCGTTGTACAAGGAAGGAAACAGAAAAGCAGAAGGCAGCGAGGTTAACAAGAATAACGTCCGGTTGGCTACCCTAGCTAGGGGGAAAGGGAAAGGGGAAATCAAGGATAACCAGGAGAGAAAGGAGGGAACGAAAGGAGGAAAGGTCCCTGATGTGTGTGGACTAATAGTTATTGCACTAACAGTCACAGACGTTCACAGAACCACACACAATCGACAGTATTTAACCTGAAAACGTTACGTGTGCCACGCTGCTGGTGTCACAATGATGGAAGAAGAGGCACGAAAAGTCCGTTAAGGGGAATTCGATTCCAACATTATTTTTTATTTGTGGGTTCTCCATGCGCATTCCATGCTCGCGAAAGGTAGCGATTATGGCCTGCTGCAAACGACGAACGTGCTTATGAAAAAAAAAAAGAAAAATTGGTTTGCGAATGCAGGAGGTGGTTCAGGAGCCTCATTTTCCGAGCTTCGGCTACGGTCGTCTGTCATATTCAAGTTTATTGTCTTGCGGCGGGAAACCCCATTACGTAACGAGATTACGCATACATCATTCACGAAACTCCGGAGAAGGTTAGAAAAGGGCGTATAAAGGGCACAGAGACTTCGTGGTGTATTTTGCTTACCTACGGAAAAGATTCGCGTCATTTCTCTTCCTTTTTATATTTTTTCTGGGTGGCGTAACCTTGTGCACACATGAAAATAAAAAAAAAGTTACTGCAGTACACTCACTCCCTTTCACAGCACGCCTGGGATAATATATGGTCTGGCCTTCAACCAACGTCCGCCATAAATTCACGATATGGCAGCGCCTTCTCCACGAAACAATGCTCAGCCCTTTTATTCAAGCACGCGATTGTGCCTATCACTAAAGTTTCGGAAGATCCCAGGAAGAGAAAAAAGAGCTGCCCGTTTTTCTTTGCCTCCCGATTTTATCTCTGCTAGGTAACCGAGCAGCCATCGCATGGTTCTTCAAGTTTCGCGGAAAGACAACAAAAAGTTTAGTATGGAGACGCACCTTCGCCTATGTGCAGTTAGGTTCTTGAGGATCTCTGGATTGAGTAAGACGCTATTTTCTCGGCCCGGACATGCGCATTGGCATCATTAATATTCCGCAGTCTATGAACAGAGGATGAGGTCACTAAAGGCTTCGATGTTTTTTTGTTCCTCTCGTACGCCTGCGTCTCTTATCTCAATCGCCCAGTTCGTTGTTCATTTGTATTGTTCAGGGTGGAGGGCGCATGTATCGCATGAACTCTTCCAAGAGGTAAGGAGATGAACCATTGTTACGGGCATGGTTCTGACGTAATATCTTCGAACCTATATGGCCGACCTACGTCATCATTGACTGTCTTCCGGAATGACGTCAACCGTTGGGTCAATCGGCTGGGAATGTAGTAGGGGTGTGCGAATATTGAAATTTTCGAATACGAATCGAATACGAATAAGGCGAAAAACTGTCGTCGAATATCGAATCGAATATCGAATATATGTGTAGTATTAAAAAATTGCAAAACGAGGTAACAATAGCTTCATTACCCTTTTAAAAATAATATTGCATTTTACGAGGCTGCTTCAGGTTAAAGAGGCACTCATTATAGGTAATGCACTCAGGTAATGTCAGGTAATGCTCTGTCAGGTAAACGCTTGTTACAGATTATCACGAAGGAAAATATACTGCTCAACATGTTCAGAAAGTAAGGGCTCTCTATGCACTGTGACATTTGTCCAGGTAACATTTTCTAGGTGCATATTTTATTGCGCATACTTACAAAGCCCGAAAGTACATCATATATTGTTATGAAAGAGCCCTGGAATAAAGCTTGGTAAAAAAAGAAAAATCGAAGCTGATCATGTCTCACGGGCCTGATGCAGATAGACTAGAACAGAGCGTACGCATTCATAGTAAGGTTCGTTACAGCACTTAAGATCACAGTGCTGTAACGCTGTGTCGTCGTTTTGTACCTTTATTTGTCCCTGCTTTGTGTTGCGCTGTAACGAACGTTACTATGAATCCCAACAAACTGGCCCAACTTTCCATCTTGATGTAGAGCATACAGATAATGAGCGGATCATGTGAAGCTCTCAGTGAATAAACATGTTTTTAGGAGAATGTGGAGCAAGCATATAACTCGTTAATTGCTAAATTATTCACAGTCTGTCCGAATATTCGCCGTTTCGACCATTATTCTGCCGTCCTCGAATATTCGGGAATTTACGAATATGCATTTCTCGAATCGAATACGCTTCGAATAAGGAAAATAATCGATTCGTATTCGAAATTTCGAATATTCGCACACCCCTAGAATGTAGCTATGAAAAGTTGCGAAAGACATGATGAAGAAACGCCTGCGTCTCTGTGACATTGCTACTTATAGACGGAGATCTTGAGGTAACGGAAGATCTGCTGGAGTTCGCGAATAGTTGAAATTACGAAGAATACTAGCAGAATAATAATTGCAGTTACAAATTTTGCGTTGCACTTGAGATTCAAAAATTTGGAGTTCTGGTGGAAGGAAGGAAGCTTAGGAAGGAAAAGGGGAAGAAGGAAAGGAAGGCAGGTTAACCAGTTTAGCTCAACCGGCTTGGTACCTTATACATGGGAGCGGGTGGGTGGGGAATGAAAGATAGGGAGGAGAGAGAGAGATAGAGCACATAACAGAGCATACATATCGTCAGTTATAGTCCGTCACTATTGCGGGGTACGTGAAATCACTGTCACAGCCGCTAGTACAAGCCCGTTTCTTTCAAAAACCGAAGTAGTCCTTTCGTCACTTTCAGCTGCGATGTCTTCTGTCGGCGACATGTGAAAATCATTTCAATTGACAATGGTTTATGGAGTGTTGGTGGCGACCCAATAACAAATTACTACCTGAATTAACAGTGGTTAGGCGGGAGACGGGAAGGATGTTATTTCATTGCGCAATGCGTGTACGTGCGTACACGTAGGACAGTTTTGCATGGCGGGTGACGGTGGTAACAACTTTATGATTGCACAACCGAACAACACATGTCGAACAAACCTGAAAAAATAATGAAATAGAGTGCAACTAAATTTCGGATGGCGCTTACACATTGTTCACGGAAAGATCAAATAAGCGCACAGTATGCTGAAGAACGCACAATTTGTTCAGGCAGCGAAGTGAGCACAAAAGAAGTTAAAGAAGGAGGATATTGATTCAAGTGCAGTCGCTGGCCGTTTTGATCCAGGTCGAGTAAACAGAATCTACAAACATCGACAGCTGCGGAGCTGGCTGCTCTTTGTAGCGCACTGCGGTAAATTCGCAAGGAACCACCTCCCAAATGGAGTCATTTCAGAGGCTCCAAAGCCAGCTCTACATTGCTTGATTTCCGCCTTAAATCGTGAACCCTATGGACAACTACTTCTAAAAATCCGATAGCTTCTTTGTTGCCTCGACGAGCAAGGACACGACGTCACATGGCACTGGCTCCCTAGCCACAGTGGCCTAATTTGCAATGAACATGATAATAAAGTGGCTCGTTGTGCTCACGAAGACGGCGTGCAGGAACCAATCCCGCTGTCAAGAACAGATGTAGCAGCGAAACTTCGATCGCTACCGAATGATGCCACAAAATGGTTGTAAAACACACCTAGTTTCCAGCACAAACGTCTGCATCGACTGGGCCCGTCTTCAACTTCGTCCTGCATCTGGACCGTCACGACCCGAGACAGCATTACTACGTCGAATGTGGTTTGGCGTCGCTATAACAAAGTCCTTTGCTTTCCGCATCGAAAACGAAGGTACTGCCGCCTGTGACAGACGTGGCAGCGAGGAAACTATTGAACACCTTCTTTGCTGTTGTCCCCAATACAACGCACGCAGGCCGTCACACGTGACCTCGCTGGCCCGTCTTGACGACCAGCCGCTTTCGGGGCATACAGTCATGGAACTCCAGCTTATACATACCTGAAGGTAGACTAAACTCCGCGAGAAACGAGGACAGCGAAAGAAACACGCAGCACACCATGAGCGCAGTGTACTGCCAACTGTTTATTCATGAAATCCGAGCATAGACTATTTCAAGCAGGATCCCAGGCACACGACCACATCGTCACTCGCACTTGTGCAGGTAACATGAGAGAATGCTGCAGACTAACTGTAACACAGAGTGTACGGAATAAACATGCGTAAAAACAAAACGAACCAATTTGTTATGCGCACCAACATTGAGTGATCGAAAAGGAAAACGGCACATGTGAGGACAGTAAGCGAGGTGTAGGCAATAGGTGAGGGAATAGAAAAAGCGCGATGGTACCTGTAACACGTGGTTACAACAAGGTCAGCGCTAGTGGCATAAAAGGGACAAAAGATAACGAAGATGACAGAATGAAAAGACAACATTTATGTCCGCGTATTTCGCGCAGTTTAACCTACCTTCAAGTATGAACCAACTAGCCCTCAAGAACGTTCTACGAAAGTATACATACCACAAGTCTGCCAAGGCAATTTTGAAGTCTTTGTGTTCGACTGGCCTTTTAAAGAGATTACACTTCTCACGGATGGTGCCCGACCTTCCCTATTTTTCTTCTTTCAGGCCTTCTCCGCCGCTTTTCTCGCCTTTCATTTCCCCTTACCTTGCCTCCACCGCAGGGTAGCAAACCCGAACGTTCCTGGCTAACCTCCTTGCCTTTCCCACTCAATTGCTATCTCTCTCCAGAACACAAGTGCCACGGCGCACCACGTGCTATGTTTTGGAAGACGGCCACGCAGTATATATATATATATATATATATATATATATATATATATATATATATATATATATATATATATATAGTAACACCCCCACATATATATGGGGGTGTTGTATATATATGTATAACGCCCCATATATATATATATATATATATATATATATATATATATATATATATATATATATATATATATATATATATATATATATATATATATATATATATATATATATATCATCAGGCTAACTAATGTCCACTGGAGGACGAAGGCCTCTCCCAGCGATCTCCGATTACCCTTGTCCTGCGCCAACCGATACCATCTAGCGCCTGCGAATTTCTTAATTTTATCAACCTCCCTAGTCCTCTGCCGTCCTCGACTGCGCTGCTCTTCTCTTCTCTTGGCACCCATTCTGTATCCCTAATGGAACACCGGTTATCTAACCAACGCATTATTGACCTGCCCCACTCTCTTAACATCAATTAGAATATTGGCGATCCCTATTTACTGTCTGATTCACACCGCTTTTTTCATCTCAGCGTCACGCCTAACATCCTTCGTTCCATCGCTCTTTGCGCGGTTCTTAACTTGTTTTCGAGCTCCTTCGTAAGTCTCCAAGTTTCTACCCCATATGTCAGCACTAGCAGAAAGCCTTGATTGTACACGTTTCTGTTTGATGGCAATGGTAAGCGTCCAGTCAGGATCTGACAATGTCTGCCGAATGCACTCCAACCCTGTTTTATCCTTCCGTAAATTTCTTTCTGGTGATAGGGGCTCTTGTGCGTAATTGGCCGAGGTAAATGCACTCCTTCACGGGCTCTAGAGGCTGACTGGTGATCCGGAACTATTGTTACCTTGCCCAGCTCTTGATCATTGTTTGTTTTCTGCATCCTACTCTTCAATCCCACTCTAATACTCTCTCTGTTAAGGTCCTCAATAATTTGTTGTAACTCGTCCCCAGTGTTTCTGAACAAGACAATGTGATGTACAAATTGAAGGTTGCTAAGATATTAGCTGTTGATGCTTCTTCCTAAGCCTTCCTAGTTTATTAGATGGAATACTTCTTCCAGGCACGCAGTGCTCTTGTGATTAATTGGCCGAGGTAAATGTACTCCTTCACGGGCTCTAGAGGCTGACTGGTGATCCTGAACTATTGTTACCTTGCCCAGCTCTTGATCATTATCTTTGTTTTCTGCATCTTAATCTTCAGTCCCACTCTAATACTCTCTCTGTTAAGGTCCTCAACAATTTGTTGTAACTCGTCTTTAGTGTTTATGAACAAGACAATGTCATGTACAAATTGAAGGTTGCTGAGATATTAGCTGTTGATCCTTCTTCCTAAGCCTTCCTAGTTTAATAGATGGAATACTTCTTCCAGGCACGCAGCGAATAGCCTTGGAGAGGTTGTGTCTCCTTGTCTGACCACTTTCTTTCTAGGTGTCTTCCTAGTTTTCTCGTAGAGAATTAGGGTAGCTGAGAAATCTGTATATACTTTCCAAAATATTTACGTAAGCGCCCTGTACTCCTTGATAATGTTATGCCTCTATGACTCCTGGTATCTCTACTGAATCAAATGCCTTTTCGTAATCTATGAAAGCCAGATAGAGAGGCTGATTGTAGTCTGCGGATTTCTCGATTACCTGAGTTATGACATGGATGTGATCCATTGCAAAGTATCCCTTCCTGAAACCTGCATGTTCCTTTGGTTGAATAAAGTCCCGTGTTGTCCGTATTCTATTGGAGATTATCTTGGTGAATATTTTATATAATACTGGAAGTAAGCTAATGGGCCTGTAATCTTATCATTTTTGACATCTCCCTTTTTGTGGATTAGTTATAATGTTGGTATCCTTCCAAATCTGGGCCCTTGAAGCCGATAGACACCTCGTATAAAGGGCCGCTAGTTATTTCAAGCGCTATGTCTCATCCACCTTTGATTAACTCGACTGGTAGTCCATCTTCTCCTGCCGCTTTTCCCCGTTTCTTGTCTTGCAACGCCCTTCTAACTTCATCGCTAGTTATAGAATGAGCCTTTATGACATGTTGATTACTGCTTATAATGAAGATATCGTGGCTGCTTTGGGTACTGTACAGGTCAGTATAGAATTCTTCCGCTGTTTTTACTACACCTTCGAGTCAGTCGCAATACATATTGCGGCGGAATGGGGGTCTGCTCCGGATCATCGTCAGTTGCACTTCGCTCCTCAAGAGGCAGTACGTGTGTTCAGTGAGCTCCTGAACAGCAATTTGCAATGTGGAGAATGCGGTTTCAATAACCGATCCGGGATCTCAAAGAGACGCGACGTAACGCTACCGCGTTTCTCTACCATGTATCACTAAACCTTGAGCGAGAAAACTTTATTTCGAATCAGAGCGATTGGCGTCCGGTGAGTTAGTGGGCTGGGGCACCCGCCAAAGTTACGGCCAAGAGTTCTTGTCTCTCGGCGGCTTCCTTGACCCTCTGGATGGCCGAGAGTTGGTTTTCTAGGTTCGAGCTGAGCAGCGGTATCTGCCATCGCACGCGGAGGCTGTCGATAGAGGTATCGCTCTCATTATCGTGTATTAATTGCTGGCAATACCATAGCATGTGTTCCAGTGTGGCTCTGGTGCCATAAATCTTGCGTTATCTGCTGTATATATTTCTGGATAAATAGCTTGCCTTAGTGTGGGACTCTTGTATGATTTCGTTTATAGTTGTCGTCACTGGACAGCTTGCCATACATTGGGTTGTGGATGGGGTGGTGGATAAGTGCACCTTTATATCTTGTGATGGTTGGTGATGTCGTTGAAGCTGGTCATTCTGTCTTCCCATTCTCATACCTCGGGGGACCCTGTCGAGAGAGGTCTACGTTCGTCGCAGCTCGGCAAGTGAGTCTTCGAGCTACGTTGTGTGCTGCCGCGTTAGGATTCTCCTCTCCCGTTGAGTCGGGGGTGTGGGCTGGTATTCGTAGGATTTGGACGTGCCTGTCTTCCCTTATTAGTTTGCCTTTTCTGCGTATGTTTAGCGCCTCGGGTGAGGTACGGCTGTTCGCGAAGTTGCGTAGTGCCGTTTGCGAGTCGCTGATTGTGTATTATGCGTTTGTTTGTGTCATGGCTAACGGTATAGCCGCTTCCTCCACCGTTGTTTCGATGCGTGTCGTGTTTAGTCAAACTTGTACAGCATTGTCTATTGCTGTTAAGTACTGGTGCGACAAAGCTACGGTTGTTTTTGTAACGTGCAGCGTCTACACAGACCACGTCCTTGTCTCTTCCGTAGTTCTTAACCATGTCCCTTTGCCCTGTTCTTCTCCTGCCCTCGTTCTGTACAGGGTGCATATTCTTGGGTAGTGGGGGCTACCGTGAGTTTGTCCCCTATTTCCTTGGGTGTGTCCTGTTAGTCTCCTTCTTCTCTGTGGTAGTGGATGCCTAGTTTGTCTAGGATGCGTCTGTCTGTCGTCGTCTTGGAGGGGTGTTCATATTGTGCTTTACGTTGCACCTCTATGATGTCCTATAGCGAGTTTGCTGTTCCAGCACTAGGAGGCTCTCCGTGTTCGTGCTTAGCACGAGTACAATCGCTTGTTTCTATACCGTCCTGTTTAGGCTGTCTAGCTTCTTCTTTTCTGCAGAGTACCATCTGTGGTATGCTGCTGCATACGTTATCTGGCGCGTGTTCTTTCTTGTCCTCGTGCCTGTTGGTGATTCTCTTGATCAATCGAATCGTCTGAGAATCTTTGGCTTCAATTTTGCGAATGGTTTCTCCGTTGGTGCCCTTGGCTTCTATGATCATTCCTAACACTAAATCGTCCCTGAAGTTCTTTTCGGGCGCACGTCTGGTGCAATAAGCTCAGGTGCAATACTTGAACGACACGAGCCAAAACAAAAAGTGCACATCTGAACGATTGAGATCGTGCCTATCGAAAACCAGGACAGCGAGTTCCAGCCTTGCTGCATAGAACATTAGGTTGAGCTCATCTTATATGAACTCGTGCACTCATTCAAGTAATGCCATCGGTATGCCCTTAAACAAATGGTTTCCTTCATCTCAGTTTCGCGCTTCTTTTGATTTTGTAATGTCGCTGAAGGTTTACAGTGCAGAGAAGAACGTTTGGACAGGAACGGATGGAGGCAGTAGCACACCCTGTGGAGAGGTGCTTGCGAAAGCTTTCGTTAGCGTTCGGGTAGACGGATACATGGAACGAAGTCTTTATGTGTTGTCACAATGCCGAACTGCATATAACTGAACTCGAAAAAAGATCGCCTATATTGCGTCGAACAGCGGACAATGCAGACAAGGGCAAAGCAAGGAATTCTGCACAAGCATATTGCGTGCCGCTGTGTTGAAATGAGATGAGAGCCCTCGTCTCCATCTGCTTGTCGTCTGCTTGCTGTCTGCTTTCCATTTGTTTGTCATCTGCTTGCCTTCTGTTTGTCGTCGGCTTGTCTGCTTGTCTTATGCTTCTCATCTGCTAGTCGCCTTCAAAGTTCAATTCGGAGAGATTTTACAGGAAAAGTGGGCAAGAAGAATACGCGACGCTTAATGAAACGCTGGAATGTTTGCCTGACAGATGGCCTGGCATTTCTCCAGATATTGGTTCACAAATATGATATTCAGCGTGATAACAAATGGTCAGACAGAACAAACACACAGGAATACAAGTAGACACCCTAACTTTTTTCACGATGTCTCATTAAGTAAACGGCTTCTCCGCGCGAAACACACTGAGAAACGAGAATGGACACTCACTGTTTGTTCCTGTATGTCGCGCTGGGAAACGTTTAACCCTTGCGAAAATTAGTCCAACGACCAACTTTGGTGAACTTGGTTACTGAGCTTTGAAAAAACATTGAAGCGCTTTCTTTTATCTTTATTTGAAGTGCGCTGATTCACTGAAATATTTATTATGGATTGGAAATGTCGGCAACAAATACAATATGTCGCCGGCTAATCCAAATGGTTAAGTTACTAGGTGACTATATGATCAGGAGTCGTGAATTCAAACAACTTAGCTTTGTAGTCGTTGAACCGGCAAAAGTGGAGCAGTTTTTATATATATATATATATATATATATATATATATATATATATATATATATAGATAGATATATATGTATATATACATATATAGAACTGCTCCACTTTTGCCGGTTCAACGACTACATAGCTAAGTTGTTTGTCTATATATGTATATATACGTTACGAATAGGCTGACGTATGTACTGCAGAAAGTACTCTTGTAGTGTTTATAGGCCTTTCGCAGAGGTTTGAACGATAGTTTCAACAAAAATTGTGCATTGGCAGTTTTATAACACAAGGGACAGCCTAAATATCACCAAAGCAATACACGCGGAAACGCAAAATCACGCCGGTAAGAAGAAGTGTAGACAAAAAGAACATGAGGTAATGAATAAAGAAAACATGGAATGAATGGAAAAAAGGTTTAAGTTTTGCGTATACTATCATTATTTTCTCACTATTCCACAATACCTTAGTTCATTACTGTGCACGCGTTGCTACAAAGTTTAAGAAATTTTCGCTTGATAAAAGGGCGTTCATCATGTTCCTTTGGTGCTGTTTAAAAGAAGGAGGGCTGTGCCTTAATCACAGTAATAAAAGAAAACTGAAATGAATAAATGCAATCCCATTTTGCACCACGATGTACAGTGTGATATATGATGCGCCTGCGGCCAGTCGAATATACGAGAAGTGTGCATGGTTAAAGTACAATGTGGGGAAATGCGCGCAAAGCATAGCAGATTCTCTAATAAGTTGGCATATGAATATTATCAGCAAAAAGAGCAGTCGTGAAACTAGCTTGTGCATAAATACAGTAGGTATACATAGAAAACAGTGAACGCAAGTATAGTGAAATCGTGAGCATATGGGTTGACCCCCAACCCACATTGGTTCAACTGGTGCGTTATCAACTGCAAAGTACGTCTTTGTTGGCGTGTCCACGTGACAACGACGAGATAGCGTGTTATTTCAGTAGGATGGACTCTTCTTTCCCAAGAAGCAGTTGATCTAGGAAAAAAAGCAGCTGGGCTCCATGCCTTCTCCTTCAAAGCAAGGTCGATCTTCAAAATTTTGTTTTCCTTTTCCGTATAGACATCTCACCTAACTGCCACGCTTTAGCATGGTTGCATTGACACTGGCAGATTTGTCTCATTTGTGCATGTCATGATCAAAGATTTACGCGCGCGATTTTTTTCGTCTCTCGCCCTCCTCCCAATAGGGCCGTTCTCTACCCTATACTCGTCCCTCTGCGAAGTAGCATGCAGACGCCTACATAAACGTCGCAATATATTTTCGGATTTCGCTAAAACGATTTGTCTCTCTATCCCAAAGTATTATAATATGTAGAATTCGATGAACGCAGAACCATTGGCACGAATTACTAAGAATTACGCTACAGAGCATGTGCAAGCAATGGCATAGAGAACAAGAAGTTTCTGTATTCCAAAGTTCACTGGTGCAAGTAACGGGTGGGGATAGCAGTATAAAAAAATTACATAATGGCAGCTTGACTGGTCCCACCATATAAAATTTTAAAAATTATACCCAGGTAGACCAACGAAAAGCCAGGCAAATGCAAGAGCTCGAATTTCTCAAAATTCAGTGTCGATGAACAAGCCGTTGTTATGGAAGGATAAATTGTCCTCCTCCCGACTTCTTAATGAGACGTTCCATATGCACTGCGTAATTCCATATGTTGCCCACAAACTTTCGATAAAAAGCGAAAAGAAATCAAATGCAATATATACAGATTCCATTAGAATTGTATAGAAAATGCACGGAAATGTGGGAATAGCATACGAAATGTTTCAATAGTGGTGTAGTATAATTGTACTAAGAAAACCCATACGGGTGAGTCCGAATGAAAACTTAGCAGCTGAAGCCATTGTCCGGCGATTCAGCTCAAAGCCAACACCTATCTCTGGTGGTTACTGAACCATCTGAGCTAACGGGAGGCCTTAACACTGCAGAATGAAGGCAAATTAATCCGCAACTCCAAGCGCACTGGCAACGAACATGGCAAACCAGTTCCGCGGAAGCGCGCAAGGTCGAACAAAGTTCTTCAAAGGGAAAATCGAGAAACGAGATAAGTCGGGTGAATGGAAACTTTCGCTTCAATGAGACCACTCTCGCTTTCGCTTCTTCCACCTTGCGGCTTTCCGGAAAACTGATTTGGACAAAGTGCTGCAAAGTGAAAAAAGATATCCGCACTGAGCACGAAGTCACCTAATGAAGAGAATAATTCAATTGAGCGAAGTCGAACAAAACCTTCCGCAGCTCAAGAATCTTCAGATGGTGATGAGTGTGCGTCTTAATTCTCCTCAGCCTGTACTTTACTGACTTTTTTTCTTCTGAACGGTAAGTTGCTGCACTTCCACTCTGATTATTTGACAAAAGAAGACAGACAGAACGGACAGGAACTGCCTTCTGCTTCTGTCCGTATACTCGTAAAAGTGAACGTACTAGTCAGTAACAGGCTTACGGCTACAAATTAAGAGTGCGCTTTGTTCGATAGGTAGAGCAAAGGAATCGCTACCATCGAATGTACGTGATTAGCAAGCATGGTCGAGAAGAAAGGGAACTGAGGGGCCAAGATTTTCATTAATCACGTCATAAGAAGCCAGCAAAGAAGGACACCAAGGACAACACAGGGGACATTACTTGTACTTACTAATTGAATTAAAGAAATGAAAAGGTAATGGAAATGAAAGTGGATGAAAAAACAACTGGCTTCAGGTCGGATACGAGCCCACGCCTTTCGAATCCACTTTCTGGGGTATTTATGTTTCACGACTGCAATTAACCCTGGGAGTGTTAGCCAGTGCCACCACTCGCAGACGTTTGCGGCGGATATGGAAAATTTCTTCTGTCATAGGCGTCGCGAGCACATGATCTATTCTCCATCTATCGTGATCCATCTACCTTAATACCCAAGAAAGTGGATGGGAAAACGGCGCCGCGGTAGCTCAATTAGTGAAAGCATCGCACGCGTAATGAGAAGGCGTTGGCACGTATCCCACCTGCGGCTAGTTGTTCTTTGACCCACTTCCATTGCCATTAATCTATCATTTCTTTAATTCAATTAGTAAGTACAAGCAAGAAGTATTTTAATGATTGGAAAATGTAGAGAGGTCGGCCGGATATTGGAGCATCTGGCCTGCTACTCTACGTAAGGGAAGGGGAAGAAAAGGGTAACAATGGGGGATGATAATGGGAGGACCGAAGTGAAGGACACATTACCCCACTGGTATCACAGGCGTGAGTCCAGGCCCATGTCACCTAGAAAACGTGAAAATGCACGCATTGTTTCTGTCGTCTGCCAACTCTGTGGCCATGCGCCTAGCAAGAGGTCCTCCGACAGTGGTCCACTTTGTAAATGTTTCAAGCTATGTCCACTATGTTGCCTTTGATGTCTTTGTTTGTTGGCTTCTTATAATTAGCAAGCATGAAAGTTACAAGATACATGGTAACCAGCATCAACACCAGTTCGGCAGTAGTCCTACAGCATTTGAAGGGGAAACAGCTAACCTGGCTGACTATTTTGCCACTGATGCGATGAGGAAGGCCGACACGTCACTGGACAACATCGACATTAATTCCGAGCTGCCGAAACACAACCAGACAGCATTGCAGCGAGCTCTCACCTGAATTCATGGAGTGATTTGCAAGTTAGCTTAAGGTACGCCAGACTTCAACTGTGAGACACAGCATCATCATGTACGACGTCGCACGCCCAATATGCCAGCAGCCGTACAACATTTCGGCAAAAATAAACGCGAATGAATTCTTACGTAAATAAAAGATATGCTTGAGTACAGCGTCATCGAACCTTCTAAAAGCTTATGGTTGTCTCCGGTCGTTCAAGTCTAAAAGAAGGACGGAACGCTAGGCTTCTGTGCCCACTACTGGAAGCTCTACAACGTAACTAAACAGGACACGTATACACTTGCACGGATCGACGACTTGTTAGACAGGCATCGGCGCAATCAGTATTTGGTTTGTCACTCGATTTGAAAAGGGCGTGCTAGCAGATCGAAGTCACTAAACAAGATCAAGAAAAAAGTGCATTTTTTACTCCCAGTGGCCTCTAGGAATTTTGAAAGCTTCCTTCTGGCTTGTGTTCAGCCCCAGCAGGTTTCTAGTGACTAATGAACACAGTGCTCGTTGGACTGAAGTGGAATGCTTGTATCGTGTATCGTGATGGCATAGTACACCTTTTTTAAACGCTTGAGTAACATTTTCAGCGCCTGCTATATGTGCTAGAAGCAATCAGAATGGCTGGTCTCACGCTTAAACCAGAAAAGTGTCACTTTGGGTACGAAGAACTCGGTTTCCACTCACATGTCGCAAACGTCAAAAGAGTGCGACACGATCCCGATAGGCTTGTCGCGGTAGGAACATTTCCTTCTCCGACCGACAAGATGGCCGTGCGACGCTTCCTGGGCTTGCGTGCGTATAATCGCAATTTCATCGAAAACCTCTCAAAGATAGTGAAACCCCTGGCACTCATTACACGGGATCACACGCCATTAGCCTGGGCGAATGAGCAGCAGGCAGCCTTCCTTGAACTACGACAACGCAAACCCCACATGAAAAAAAAAAAAACTTCTTGCTAAGTTAGCGCTTCACCTGGAAGCCATCGTCTGCTGCAGCTCAAATAAAGCCCCCTTTCATCGCTTCAGTAAAACAAACCATCGTGTTATTTCGGTAACGAATGCGGGTATCAAGGTTCCTATGTATGCTTGAAAAAAAAATATACAAACAGTGGTACAAGCAGCGCAACCAGGCCAGCCGAGCTCTCAACACCGTTAAATACACACAGTGCTAGCTTCACAATTGCTTTCTCGAAAGATAAACCATCAAAAAGGTACAGGCGAAGCTGAGTAAATCATTAGGCGGGCACCGCCTGTAATTGGTATAGCGCAGCGCGGGGTCCTTCACGTGTTTACGGTCGAGGACCTTCACCTCTTGTCGCGATGATAAGTGCAACGAGCTTTGGGGAGCGGGAGAAGGGTTGTGCGTACAAGACCGGTGAGAATCCGCAGAGCGAACTTCTCACTCGCATTTCGTCAATTACCCCGCGCCGCGTCGGAGGTTCATTAACGAACTTCGCTAAATTGGCGTCTCGGAGCGCCCTCCAACATTCGAAGACAGGCCGTGCGACAAGAAACAAAGCGCCGGATTCTAAGGAAAGAAAAAAAAAGCACGTTGTATGGTTTTGCCCGGTGACGGACGGGAATAGAGTAGTGCCCCCTGGAGGAATTACGCGAGGAACACGAGTATAGCTACCACAAAAAAAATAATAATAAAGAAAGAACGAGGCATACGGCGCACGTTTGCTATTTTTTTTTGTGACACAACACACGCTGCCCCGCATGAAGGAGCGCCCTGTCAGGAGGGTGGTAGAATGTGGCAAGCGTTGCGACAAGCCGAAGAAATGTTTCGAAATTCCATTCCGAATTGAATCCAGTCGTTTTACGTGCGCAAAACCGGGATCTGTTTAAGAGGCGCGCCGTAGTAAGGGGCTCTGATTGACGAAATTCATGTTGGAAGCGACATTATAGGAGAGAAGGATGAAATAGCAAACAATCTCAACAATTTTTTCCAATGTGTATTTAACGTTACCAGAAACTACTGTGAGTTTAGAAGAAGCCTTACATATGCCCCCTACTGTTCCGATGGGAACACTTGAAATCGCCCAGCAAGGAATATTTCAGCAACCACTCACATTAGATACGAGAAAAACTAGCGGACCCGATAATATACCTGCAGTATTCCTCAAACGACACGCAGAATGGATGTCACATTATCTGACTATCATCTTTCGAAAATCTTATACAACTCGCTCTCCGCCGCAATACTGGCGCACCACATACGTGATACCTGTATTTAAAGGAGATAATCGAAGACAGGCAATAAATTACCGTCCAGTGTCATTTACTTCAGTTACTCGCAATGTCTTCGAACATATAATAGCAAAACACATACTCAGGTTTCTAGATCAGAACAATTTACTATATCCTTATCAACATGGGTTTAGGAACGGGTTATCAACTGTTACACAGTTAATAGAAACGATTCTTGATTTTGCGGGTGCAGTAGATTTAAGACAACATGTTGATGTGGTTTGCGTGGAATTTGCGAAAGCTTTTGATAAAGTAGCTCATGTCCAATTCATCTTCAAATTACGTAATGCAGGAATAAATGAATTTGTAATAAGGTGGATTGAATTATATTTAACAAACCGTACGCACGTAGTTAAACTGGATGCTTATGTATCAGATTCATTAGCTGTACTCTCAGGAGTGCCGCAATGCTCAGTATTGGGACCATTATTGTTTCTCCTCTATATCAATGACATCAGTAGCCTGGCAGAAATGGGTGTTCAGGTTAAGCTCTTCGCAGACGACTGCTTAGTTTACACCGCAATTACTAAACGAGACGACCAGCTTAAAATTCAGAAATGTTTGCAAAATTTAGACGATTGGTGTAGGAAATGGAAAATGGAAATATATTATCCCAAATCTACATATACACACATCAGAACAAATAAAACTATCTATTCTTTTTCCTATAGCATTGGAGGACATTTATTGAAAAATGCGCACCAGTTCAAGTATCTAGGGGTAACAATAACATGGAATTTGACATAGAACCAACATAAACATAACATCTGCATGACTGCCTATCAAAAGTTATACTTCGTGAGAAAAAAAAACTGGAACATGCATCACGTAATGTAAAACTGATTGCATACATCACCTTCATTAGGACGATACCAGAATATTCAGCCGCTGTTTGGAGTCCCCATCAAGTGACGCTTAAGAGAAAGTTGGAAACGATACAGAGACTGGCGGCGCGTTTCATTAGTTCGACGTACCGAAGGAAGGTACTTGGATCTTCTTGAGGTACGTAGAAAGAAATATAGGCTGAAGGTGCTTTATGAAATAATGCAGAATCAACTTAAGATTGATAAGCTCAAATATGTACACGCTCCAGGCAAAAGAAACCCGCGAACCAACCACGACTACGACATAAAGCCATACCGTACCAATAGCGATACATATCGATACTAATTTTTCCCGGATGCGATAGAAATGTGGAAGAAATTGCCAAACACTATTGTTAGCCTAAACGATGTCACCGACGTTGAAAATGCTGCTGAGGCGTACTTACGGGAGTTTTCAATTTAGTTTTGAAGTGGCAAAAGATATGTGCGAGCTGATGTTCGTTGTGCGTATTTTGATAAATGAAAGAAGTTTGCTGAACATCATTCAGGTGAACAATTTATTCACTGTGAATTTACGAGTGTTAAGCTACTTTACCTAAATTTACATTGTCCATATTTGATGTATGTAATGGTATTGTCCTCTCTGTTACGAACCTCTATGAGGGTTGACAGTACTAATAAATAAAAAATAAAAAAATTTGACAGATCGGGGTTCTCTAACGTACACTGAAATTGAAGTACAACAGGGCTCTTGCATTTCACTCCCCACAGAATTGCCGCCGCCATGTCCTGCGTCAAACCCGAGATCTCGAGCTAAGAAGCAACGCTCAGCTATAATTCACGCCAAGTACACGGGCATTCTATCCTTCGAGGCCTCCGCCTTACGCAATGTAACTTAAAGTCACAGGAGCATTACAGTTCTCGTCTATCGGTGGCAAAAATCATTGACTAACTAAGTATAGTAGGTCCAAGTTTAGTTCAAGTTCAATCCCCAATACATAGATTTACGTGCGCTACGTCATACAGAACTGTGCATGACTAGTTACCACAAATGCTGACCGAACTATGTATTCAATAAACAGAAAGTCCTTTAGGAACTTGTTTTGTTAAGGTAGATGACTTGCTTACAACGCTCAAAGTAACTTTTTTTAAAAGGGGCTCTTGTCCAAGCCCGCTAGATTTTTTTTAGTGTTTGTATAGATGCGCCTCCAGGGAGTAAGAACAGGTGGATTGAAACAATGGTATCTGCAGCCGCCGATATTCTATTTACTGTAGTGCCATTTCTTTGGGACAGTTGGCACGAAAACAGAGTATAGGGAACCTTTTGATCCTGAAATGCCATCGTCCGTCACTTTTATGAGCAGCTCATGTAACGTCCAGGATCTCCCACCGGTCTACAATTTGCCCTGTCGTGTTTCACGTGACTAAATCCTATGAATGCATACTTTATAATTTCATCACACTTATCACCTATGCGCTATCGTTTACTGCATATCTCTTCCGTTTACGCAAATCCTGTTGCTGCTATAGACCCTTGCCAGTTGCACAACTATACACATTACTCATTCTCCAGTTTTATCGCCCAATAAATTAGACTATAATATCAGTTGCACCTGTCCGATTTTCAATCCACATCGCCGTCTCATCATATAATTTTCATGCATATCATTTTACGCTCCGTCCCTAGTTCGAAAGCTCTTATCTTCTTCTTAAAATCTTTATATTCTTCGAATTTCCATCCAGCATGCTTGAAATGTTACGTGTTCTAATTCTTTAGTGGTTTGGAATACTTATGTCCCAACTGGGTCAAACTCTACCTTCTTTATAAAACTTCTCGAGGAAGCCTGATTAATATATATATATTTTAAGATTTGCAACGCGATTTCTCCGGTGAGTTTCGTAAGAGCTCAAACATTTCAATTTCTTTAAGTCTTTTCCAATAATCTGCTCTAATTCCCAGCTAAAGTGGGCGGCGCAAAAAATCCACCGCTCACTCGGCGACAGGTGAAATAAAAAGTGTAAAACCTCGATGACATTGCGCAACATTGCCATAACCCGAGTAACTTCGACATTCTCTTCCGTGAAGCTTTCAAAACGTGGTCCCCTTCAAACCCGAGCTCGGGTGGAACCGTGCGGAGCTAATTCGCCGTTTATTGTTTCGGTTCAAACATAGTAGGGCAGAGGGCATGTCGAAGTGTGAGCACTTCGGCTTGCTTAACGAGCATAAAATGTTGCAGAATAAGTTTGGACGCTGAGTTCGTCTGAGAGCAAAGAAAGACCACTTCCAGCTGAATATTTTTAATCCCATCTCTATAGATAGATGGTTGCTAATGGACTCAAGAGAGAGGACTAATCCGCAGACATGGTCCGCCGTCCCTATATTATGCAGAAATAAAATGTTTATCTACAGCAGTGTAGTTGTACTCGGCATCGTGTTAAGCCCGTGAGCCAAACCATTTTTTGAGGTAATTACATATGCACATATTTCACAAGTAAACGCTACCACAATATCCACAATAAATTTGAGATCACTTGAACGATATTGCGCGACAAAAAAAAAACGACACAGACTTGAGAGAAGACGACACACCTTGCGCAAGCTTTCAACTAAGTTTATTCTAAGATATTTTGCGGCGTTTTTGTCCAAACGTGGAATAGAGGATTATGCGGAATAGTACATAAATGTTTTAATTTCATTCGAAACGCAATTCGATGACTCGGACAGTTACGAAATGCTGTTATAAATTAAGTGCACTCGTAAAAGAGTTTCATCACACTTGCGAAAACTTATTCAAGAGTCTCCAAGACCGGGGTTGGGGGGGGGGGCACATGCTTAACTATGTAAGAAAAATAGAAAACCAAAGGAGGCGGGGAGATTACCCAATCACAAATTCTAGACGCTTCGAACTTCCTCGTACGTCTTCAAAGAATAATCGCCAAGAATCTCGCGTTTTACCCAATTTATTCAACGTTCTGTGGCTTCGCAACTTTCCTGTCACGAATAATACATGTTACGCTGATAAGGAGCGTGCCACTCCTGGACATTAAAGTGCCGGGCGTATAGGTTAAATAAAGGAACGATGTGCAATATACGGGGTTTTCAAACTGAAACTAACACTAATTTAATCAAACATTCGGCAGAACCCAGCTCAAGGTGACTTTTACGAGCAGCTCATGTAACGACCACGGCAGAATGAAAGCATCTCCGACAGGTCTACAATTTGCCCTGTCGTGCTTCGCGTGACTAAATCCTATGAATGCATACTTTCTAATTTCAACACACTTATCACCTATGCGCTATCGTTTACTGCATATCTCTTCCGTTTGCGCAAATCCTGTTGCTACTATAGACCCTTGCCAGTTGCACAACTATACACATTACTCATTCTCGCTACTGATTACTCATTACTCGCTATAGCGACACGACGTATTGGCACCATCGAAACGAGTCATGCAAGCGGTTTTTACGGAAGGCGGTACTCGTCTATCGCGCTTCCCTAAGCACCCTCGGCGCGATCTAGCGCCGACCCCGCGAAGTCTGTGCGTGGCCTCCAAAGTGCGTGGCGCGCCGATGAGTGGGAACGCCGACAAACACGTCACGTGGTATCGGTCTCCTCTCTCGCGCTTCTGTTGAAGGACAAGAAGAAGAGGAAGAAGAAGATGCTGACGATTATTTTAGAGGAAGCTTTACCTCGGGCCCAACTCCGGCGCGGCCTATTCAAACACATGTAAAACGCGAAAACGCTTTTGTGAGATAACCCCTTAACCGATTTTAATGAAATTTGTTGCATTTGAGAGATAAAACTAAATTCTAGTGAGGGCTGGAAGCGTAATTTAGATTTAGGGCCTAAATTTTGTAGAAAGAATATTTAAATATTCGGAAGTTCGGAAAATATCACCAACAAGAATCATATCGCATTCATATCGCAAGAATCATTGTGCAGCACGCTTATCACTGCTAAACAAAATTTATTATTACAATCCGGAATTAAAATGTGAACTTTTGTACGAACCTGCATATATATCATCTCGTACTGACCATCGGCATAAATTGAGTGTTTCACACTGTCGCACGAACCTATTTTTTTATTCATTTATTCCTAAAACTACCTATGAATGGAATCATCTGCCGGCCTCAATTGTTAACATGACCGATACATCTGCTTTTAGAACTACTATTGAAGAATACTTTTGTTAATCCGCATTTTCTAATTTTTTCCTTGTTATTATTATACCCTGTTATCTGCACATGCTATATATTTAGTTCCACTCCCTTCTGTAACGCCTTCGGGCCTTGAAGGTACAATAAATGAAATGAAATATATGCATATCATTTTATATATATAATATATCTGATACGATATATGATATGATATGATATGATATATATCATACCATATCATATAATCATATATGCAACAAGAATAGATATCGCGGTTCTGTCAACGGCATCCATTAGGTCGTTCAAAGCGGACAAGTTTGATACGCGAATTTATATCTTACTTGAATTTTTTACGTTGTGCACAAGGGTTCTGCAAAAGCTGCATTTCCATAATAATAACCTTTTAGAATTGATGTGTAACTTACAAATTTTGTCCACTTTCGATGTACTATTAGATGCAATTCACAGAATTGTGATATCATATTTCAGTGCTGAGTTACAGAGTTGTAAACGTAATATCTTTGTTTTCTTAAAATGTTGGATTCGTGCCAATTTTTAAAGAAAGAATTGACAAGCTAAATAAAAAATCCAAAACCAGCAGTCACTAGGCTATAAGTTTTCCTTTTAAATGCAACCAACCTCGTCAAATTTGGTGCAGTGGTTGCCGAGAAAAACAAGTTCCGCATTCGCATGTATTTAGATAGCAGCACCCGAGCCAAAGCTTCCCCTTAATGGCATCCCCTTTGAAAGAGGCCGGTGACAAATACTCACCTAGCCTGCTTGATTTAATCATGGCACGCTAGGTACGTCTTGGCTTCTTTCTGGACACACTGCGCCACCTAGTGGTGCCACCGAGAGGTACGCGTGTGGCCTCCAAGACCAGAAGCGCGGCGCGCCGGTCCAGGCGAACACGGAGGATCGTTCCCTCAATCGCTTGCAGCCCAACCAGTGGCACATCCTCGGTGACGCTATGGTTAGCGAAGGGCTCATTGAAGATCGACACATACTCAGTGTATACTCAGTGGTGCAGCTTGCTAAGGCATTGGCGCGAAAGACGCTCATTGAAAAAGCGGCACGCAGCCGCTTTTACAATGTGGCGCAGCCTGCTGAAGCGCCGGGTCGCGTCGTTCTCGAGGAACGCTGGTGACGTGGGTTCCACTCCGCTCAGCATCGGAGAAACTTGAGAGATCTTTTTTTTTTATAATTGTGGAGCGGCACTTGTCCGGTGTCGCCGGCCTAGTTAACCAAGTTGGCGTCAAAGACGCCCATTGAAGAGGGGCACGCCCGTACTGGTACATGCCACGTGAACAACGTCGGCACCAAAAGGGTTCCTGAAGGCCACCAATGACCGAGTGCCATGTGCCGAATGCGCCAAGTCGGCGTCAAAGAGTTTCATTGAACAGTGGTACATACTCGGCCGCGCATCTACAGTGGCCCGTGTCGGTGTGAAAGAGGATCGTTGAAGAGTGGCACGTATGTACGGAATTGCCGCCAAATCAGTGAACCATGTTGGCACGACTGTCGGTTTCGAAGCTTGATTCCTCAGTATGGGACCCAGACCCATCACGGGACCCAGACCCAGCACGGGACCCAGCCGTTCTAACACGAACTACCCAGTAACCCAGGTAGGAGGGAAAATTCTTACATTCAAGCCAAACCCCAGGAAAGTGCGCGGAGTATGCCCTAAAAATGGGAACTCATTAAAACGCGATGTTTCCACTCAAAATCTGCTGACAGAGGCAATTGATGTGTTTTGGCAGACACAATTTTCTTGAATAATGAGCGTCATTAGACGCATATATGAAAAAAAGAAAGCCCAAAAGAAAAGGATCCTTCGCCTACTTAACTTTGAGAGCACGTTAAGGAAACCGAGATAGTCGTAATTAATCACGCTGCCATCATCTATGCGCCTCTATTAGCCTCGCAGCTGTCTAGGGACTTTGAACGATGTGGAACAGTTGGCTGTTCACGTCCAGCATGCTACCCATCGTATCTTCAAGTTATATGTCATGCCATTTCACCTAAAACTACACTCTGCTCAAGCGCCCTTTTTATCACGATTTATTTCAGTTCGGTTCCACAAAAACGTATTTCGTCCGTCAAAACTGCGATTTAGACCATCTTCTCAACTTGAGACATGTTCAGACATGTTCCGTCACAAGGTATACGTATATGTACATTTGTCTACGCGAAGGGATTCTGCTAGCTCATTCCATTGGTTAAGGTGAAGAGGTTAAGGTAAGGTTAAGGTGTTAAGAGGAAAAGGTGAATCGAATCACGTACATGTTCAACGTGTCTTAACTTCACTTCCATGCCCTACGTAGTGCTGCTGAAAAGCGCTTCACCCCGCCGTGGTTGCTCAGTGGCTATGGTGTTGGGCTGCTGAGCACGAGGTCGCGGGATCGAATCCCGGCCACGGCGGCCGCATTTCGATGGGGGCGAAATGCGAAAACACCCGTGTGCTTGGATTTAGGTGCACGTTAAAGAACCCCAGGTGGTCGAAATTTCCGGAGTCCTCCACTACGGCGTGCCTCATAATCAAAAAGTGGTTTCGGCACGTAAAACCCCAATTATTATTATTATTATTAAAAGCGCTTCGCCGAAGACACTACCACCTTTGACCGGATGTTCGACGTTACGCGTTTTGCAAGCAATGTGCAAGACATATTTTTTTTTTTCGTGGTGCTCGTAGCCACTAATAAACACGTGCACGAACTTTAAGCCCGGAATTCATTTCTTGCCATGAAAGAACGCAATACGGTTTGGCTGACGGCACAACGAGACAGCAGACCTGTACGACCTTCAAGAATCGCAGCTGTGTTCGCTGCGAAACTCTGGCTTCTTTTTTATTTCTCTCGAGCAGGTGAAATAACACTTTTATTTGGCTGTAGTTAAACGACACAGTTGCCCGTGTACGACTCACTTGCTTGCAACCTTGTCCAAGTATGACGCTTTCGAGAGCTAGTTAAGAATTTTTTTTTTTTACGAACGTGTGACTTTATCTGCACAATTTACTTCACGAGAAGTTTGGCTTTAATGCCTTTCCCATTCTCACTAAACGTAATCATTAAGGGACTTATATTTGCCTAAGGGCGGCAGATTCAATTCTGTGCCGTTTTTAAGATGCACCTATAACGTTTATGTTTCGCAAAGGCCGCAATAAGGCCCGATGTCTTGAATACCACCCCCGCCTTGCCCATAACCTGCTTCTATATTTAAATAACTACAAACAAAGTGCGCAGTTAATATCGCTCAGAAAACCAAAAAACCTATTGCAAACGTGCTATAACGAACGCAACTGGTAAGAAAGAAAGTTTAGTAATTATTCTCAACGCTCTTAATAAAGTCGGAAATATTGAAGTTTCGCAACAGATTACAATTACAATTCCCCCGATTTCCGCCGAATTTAAACTCGTTGTCCTCCGCAGTTCTTTCCACATTCTTGGAAACAATGTCGATATGGTGGTGTGGTACTCTGGAGCGCTTGAAAAAGTAATGTTCTACAAAGAGTGTAATTACCATAGGATGATTAAACACTTGTCGTTCGTCAATCACAACATGCTTCCTATTTCAACTAAGTATAGGCAATGTTAGTCACATCGTTCGCCGAGGATACCGGAAAAACAAACTGCACGACTCGAACACAGACAAAAAATAAGAACGAGAACTCATTTAAATTTTGAAACTATGTAATTAACCCAGACACTTCGAAATGACATCACACGTCGTCCATTCTACGGTGTCCATATTACCGAAATATATTATGGCTGCCATTTGTAGTCTTCTCAGGTCAGTTGGGAAACTTTCTAAGCGCTTCACATAATGCATATAAAAGGCCGAGAAGGAGGGTTTGGAAAATTTCATGTAACCCCTTATCATTCCGAAAAACAATTGCCTGCTATCCACCGTTACATTTTCTGTATTTCATCAACTTATAAGCTTCGATAGTGATTAAGCTTTCCCGGAAAATTATCGAAACGAGAGCGTAATGTTTCTCGGTGCTGTAGCCGCACTAGTAGCTTCGTTGTAATTTATATAACTATGTCGCAAATATGCAGACCATCTAGTTGCTCTGCAAACAGAACCCGCTCGAGACGTAATCACACCAGCACGACATTCCCGTAATGCAGTTCCCAACACATTGCAAGCAAATTTTGTAAATGTTTGATAATTTAGTGACGGTCCATGTAATTCCTGACTCATGCGACCTACATTAAGAAACTATGCTATTATTTTTTATTTCGTTGAGGTGCAATTACCGGGCACACACGTGCTTGATTTCACCCCTCACGCACGGTGGTGGCTAGGCCTGAAAAAAAAAAAACAGCCAAATCAAGACACGTGCCAAACTTCACCATCAACGAACTGAAGCTAGAGCTACGCAATCAGCAGCGTATTCACCGATACTTACACAACACTCCCCCCCTAATCGGGACCGTGTTCCTTTCGCCCATGCTTGTTTCCCGCATCCTGTTCGGCCCTGGCATGTGCCTCCTTACCTTAGGCAACGCGAAAAGTGAATCACAAACCTAATTTTCTTCCCGCCGAAGCTCCGGCGTTGTTTCCAACACGAGCAATGTTAAACTGTTACGAAATGTAATGTAAGGCACCGCGGACCTCACCCGCGCTGCATACACGTGCCAATTCGTTGCGTCATCGATCACTTCGCCGGGTTCCTGCAAGCCGAGCGCAATTTTCATTCGAACGTTGGAAGCCTCGTGTGTCCACTGGCACGCGGCGTAGACGAGAAACAAGGGCAAGATGCAAGTCACCCGTGAGATGAGAATCGAACACGCGGGTTGCGCAAAAAAAAATAATTATTATAGAGGACGGCAGATTCGTGCACATCTCGAGCTTGTCGGAACGGTGCACGTGGTGGCACGTTTATCGATCAACGCCAATGGGCCAATCGGCCCGTTCGCTCGCACTGCCAAAATTTGAAACAATATCGATCATCTTCGGATAGAGGCGCCCGCAGGCGCGTCCAGTGTAGACACGCCAACTTCACTCGAGACCGAAATTGGGGCTCTTGCGTTTCTTTCTTTTTTTCTTTTTGTTTGTAGGGATTTCCCTCGAGGCATGCGTTGTAAAAGAAAAGAAAAAGTAAGAGGGTATCAAGTCACAGCGTGTCGTACTGCGTG
Source organism: Dermacentor albipictus (assembly GCF_038994185.2). NCBI lineage: Eukaryota > Metazoa > Arthropoda > Arachnida > Ixodida > Ixodidae > Dermacentor > Dermacentor albipictus. The sequence continues at coordinate 85,762,501 of NC_091828.1, read as the reverse complement.
ACTGATGAAGTTGCGTGCGATTCCTCGTAACACCCGCAATACTTTAATTTTCGGTTAAGACTGCTCTTTAGCTGATTGCACCCAGTCGACTGTCCGTAGACATCGCACGCGCTGTGGATATTCGACCGTCCTTCGCGACCGAGATTGCGTCTCGTGTAAGGGTAAGTAAATAATGAAGTTGAGTGTAATTTATCGAGGCGTCTTCAAGCTTTATCCATTTTCAGCGGTATCGGGTCTCGTTCATTTAATTGGCTCATCGCGGTGAGCCGATGGCAACGTGCCGGAACCGGCAACGTACGTTTCTAATTTGACTTTCGGGGAATTCGAAGAGACAGGTGTCTGACACAATGTTCGTCGCACTCCTTCGGATTCTTCCCATATATAGCCTGTAAGCTTTAGGCGTGCGGTATGCGCAACGATGAACACGCGACTTCATCGAGGCTATTTTTAGTCCCCTGAGTGAAGATTCTAGAATTCCCTGATTTTAGGCGAGGAGCTGCAGCTGTTGCCTTTGTGTACGTTTTATAATAATAATAAAAATATTAATAATAATAACCTTTATTCATAGAAACAAGTGGTACAAAGTGTCAAGGCATTAGGAAAAAAGTTGCTACGGAAGCAACTTGACTGGTCCTAATAACCAGAAGGTCCAAAAGGCAGCAGACAGCAAGGAGCGAGAAAAAAAAAGAAGAAAATGAAAGGAAAAGAGGAACAACCAAAATGGAGAAAGGAAAGAGTAATGGCATGTAGTACATAGATCTCACTTAAACAATTTGCTTCACACATGAAAACAGCTCAGGAAAAACAAACAAATAGGTATATAGATACACAAAACTCTTAAGAAAAACATTAGGTACATGGTTAAACCCAATTAATTCATGGGGCAATAGAAATTATACAGGTCTCTGCCAGAACAATTTCCTACATCGATGGACGCAGATCTGAGATTACTCAGCAGAGTGGGGAGAGTGTAACAAGTCATTTGGTTACCATAGGTTGAACGCACATGCGGCACATGCCAGTATTCCGGGGACCTGGTGTTATAACATGGGATGTTGTGTTTTAATCTAGCCAGAGATGAAACAAGGCTTAAGTTCTGTTTGGTTTCATTTAGGTATCCAAAATTTGTTATAAGCGCGGGACCCAAGGTAGAAACAAAATTTAGGGGATGTGACCAGGGGGATGCATGGGTGCGGACATTCTTGATATTAATTGATTCATTGATTCATTGATTGATTGATGGGTGGATGGGTGGATGGATGGATGGATGGATGGATGGATGGATCGATGGACTGACCGATCGATTAGGCAGCGAGAGAATAATAACTCTTTATTAATGGAACAAAAGTTTAAAATAATACCAACGCATTCATTATCGCTTGCTAGCTCGGCACTCATTCATCCGTGGAATAAATGATTGACTTATCGGCAGTGCAATTGATAACGCAGACAAAAGAGGGAGAGTACTCTATAAGGGAAAGTCTGCATTTCTACATGAGTATGCGTAAAACCGGACGGGCTTTACATTTATTTATTTATTTATTTATTCATTTATTTATTTATTTATTTATTTATTTATTTGCTAGTGTAACGTTTAAAGCAACCCAGCGATAAAGATAGACGATATTGTGGAGGGACACTGAATTTCCCTTGATGGCCTCGGAGGTTTTCGACCTGCATTTACCACTTCGCCTCGCAGAAAAGTATACGAAAATTCGGATTATGTTTAATTGTGTTTGAGGAGTGATAGGTTTGATCCCTGACCAAGAACAGCGTGCCGATAGGGTTGTAGGTCCCAAGTTGGGCAACAGTGTCTGTTGGCTGCCAGATACATGCAAGTATAGTCCAGAGCTTGAACAGCGTCCCAGAAGGATGACGCAACCGCAATGCTGCTTCTTTGACACTGAATGTGCACGTGTTACCCTGATGAGTATCTGTATGAGTGGCTGCCTGTGCCTTGCGAGATTTTTCCGCAATGCTAAGGTAAAAAAGGAAATCTGCGGGTTTGTGTTTTCAATTACACGTGTTTGTATTTAGTTTTGAGGAGCATATGCGAGACTCCCCTGCTGCGCTCGCTTACGAAACCGAGACTTTTCTTGAGCTGTCGCCTTAACTAAGTACCTTCACTAACCAACGACACTACAGTGAAATGAAATGGCGCCGCCGGTTGGGCTGCTGTTCCCGAATTCCCCTTCGTCCAATGTGCGCATGTTGAGAAGACAATCGTCTTTAGAGCGTAACATTCACATTGTCGCATGTGCAATTTTTTTTTGTGTGTGTATGGGGGGGGGGGAGGGGGTATATTTCCTTTTCTCTCTCACCCAATTTGGTAGGTGCTTGCGTCTTGCTCAGTAAATACAAGCCCATTACTCGCTGGCCACTACCAGCATCCAGACGCGAATAAGTCGCCAAGGAGCCTCCTCCCTTGGATACTGTAATAACAACGCTCGCTTTGCCCACGGATGTAATTTTGGTCAACTTCAAGCTGATTTCATTCAACAATTTTCGTACGTGATTTTTCATTCAGTTATTTCTCAAAATTACCGGGGTTTCGTTTTCTTTTTTTTTTCTTAATAACTGAGCTTCTTTCCTAATACCATCCAAGTCTTGGCCGATTCCGCTTAGCGGCTAAGGGCCTCATCATATAAGAATAGGCAATCAAAAACCAAGCGACGGATAATGCGAAGAAAGCGTGCACTCAGTGTGGAAGGGACGCAGGACCCAAAGGAGTGTGAAGCGAAACCAAGAACGACACATGGTGAAGAACACGAGCGTTCTCTTGCACGCAAACGATGGATGGATGGATGGATGGATGAATCGATGTATGGATGGATGTTATGAGCGTCCCCTTTGGAACGGGGCGGTGGGTTGCGCCACGAAGCTCTTGGTGGCGCAAACGAAAGCGAAGTAAACGACGCCGACGCCGCCTGGCGGCCGAGAGCAACGAGAAGCGGGACGAGCGCCACCTTGCGCACAAACCAGGAGGCCAGGCGCCAACCGTTGGCGGCGTTGCGAGAGCAGCGCGCTTCGGCTGTGCGAACACGTACTTGGCCCTTGTTTGTACTTGTACTTGTGTACCTGTACTGCAGGAACAAGTACTATGCACCTCTTCGTTCTCGTACCTGTCTGTGCACTTGTGCTGTACGAGCAAGCAGCTTGAAAAGCAGACAAGTATACCGCGTGCGGGAGGTGTTCCTTTTGTTGTGCAGCGCCTGCGATATACGCTACCGTTCAAATCCAATGGGTCGCCGAAGGAGAAGCGCCACTCGTTTAAACTGATCGTTATCTTTTTTCTGAGGAAGAACTTCACGAGGATGGCTAGGTGGGCTAGTTGGCAAAGCATCTTAAAGGGATTAGCAGCGCACACAGACGGGGATAGAGTGAAGAACAACAGAACGCGACGCTAACGTCTCGAGCTTGGTTGTGTTCTGCCCGCGTGGAGGGATCGCCGGACAGCGTCAGCGCGTCTCGATTTTCGCGAAGCAATTGGCTTCGCGTAGCACAGCCTATGTCCTTTGGCTTGTCGAGATGGGCGTGTATTTTCCTGCGCTCTCGGATTCCATTTATTCGCAAAGAACTCCTTATAGAATATCACATTACGCTTTGCGACTTCTCTTTGTAGGACTACCTTACCACATCTAGGGCCACTGTGTACCTATTCCCAGATGGATATGTGCAACTGCAACGGAATGAGTACAGAAGCCTATAATGCATTTGGATGTGTGTCGTACATCTCTGTGGCACAGTGAACCTATCACCGACATTCTTTACTTGACAAGCGCCATAGATAGCCAGTGTCGTCGTGACGCTGAGAGCTAACAGCTACACCCGCCCGAGACCGTGCACGTCTCATTCCCGGTTCTTGCTACATCGCTAGCCCACAAAACAATATGTGCCTTCCACTGGTACTACTAAGATGGCGCGGAAACTTGGAGGTTAACAAAGAAGGTTGAGAAGAAGTTAAGGACCGTACAACGAGAGATGAAAAGAAATGCTAGACGCAACGTTAACACAAAGGAACATAGTAGTGCGAATGAGATAGTACGTGGGTGCAGCCGATACTATAGTTGTCAGTAGGAAGAAAAAAAATGATACCCAGACTGTAATGCGTAGGGCAGATAACCAGTGGACCATTAGGGTTGCAGAGTGGGTGCCAAGGGAGCGGAAGTGCAATCGAGGACGGCAAAGAATTAGGCGTGCGATGAAAGTAAAATAAAATGGCAGGTACAACATGGAATTGGTTACTGCAAGACTTCGATGATTATTAGACCAAAAGACTTCGATCAACTACCAAGCCACAACCACACGTCTACTTGATTTGTACCAAAGTTGATTCTTTTTCCTTACCCAAAGTGTAGGGTCGCAAGCAGGAAAGTCGTCAGGCTGACCTCCCTGTCTGTCCTCTCCTTGCCTTCTCTCTCTCTCTCTCGCCAACTTTGCTCACTCGGACGTTTGCTGAGTGCGTCATATCCGCAGCACACGCACGCGAGAATCTACCTGTTCGTAAAAAACACGCGCTCGTGCACCGGTTTTCAAGCGGCTACAAACGCTAGAACGGAACGGGCGAATAGTTATCAACCTTACGATTGTCTTCCGCGTCGCACCTCTCCCGGCCTACCACTCTCATCACCGCACGTTAGGGGTGCGTTAAAGAGTCCCAGCTGGTTACACTTAATCCGGCGTCCCCACTACACCATACCTCATAATCATATGTTGTCGTTATGGTGCTTAAAACCCCGGAATTTCATTTTAATTTCTATATCGCCCACCTTAAGCAAGAGGCACAGAAAAAATGTTTCATCTCGAGTTGCTCGCCTATTTTCGTTGGCCCAACCTTCTTCATGATTTTCAGCATGGCTACATGAGTAGGGAGAACCGCACAAGCGAGACAGCACTTGTAGCAAAAAAATAAGCAATAACAGAAGGCTTTACAATATGGCAGATGATTATGCAAATCTGTTTAGGTGTTTTTAAGGTGTTTTATCCGATAAAACATTCGTTATTGCTTCCCAAGCTTTACATATAAATGGTTCAGAAAAGAGCGTATGAGCTGGTCGAATGTTATCACACCAATCGCACAGCATGTACATATCAGCAATTCAACTTCTATACCTAAAGGAACAACAAGAACCGAAACTGAGGGCTTCAGTTTTGGTAATCACAATCGTACGAAACCAACAGATATTGTACCCAAGGAAAGCGTATAAGAAACCACAATTAACGCATTATGACCAGGATGTGGGTCCGGCTCCCACCAGCGTCAGGTTGATTTTCCGTCCCCTTTCATTTCTCTTTAGCTTATGATTTCTACACTTCAACTGAAACTACGAATAACTTCCGCTATTCTTTCCTTGGCTTCATTATCTCTTGACTTAATATACTTTCATACCCAACCTATTTGTGCAGCCTGGTCTGGTGCAGCCTGTGCAGCCTGGTATCAGCCTGGTTGCGCCCACTGCAGGGCAAAGGCCTCTCCCATACTTCTCCAACTACCCCGGTCATGTACTAATTGTGGCCACGTTGTCCCTGTAAACTTCTGAATCTCATCCGCCCACCTAACTTTCTGTCGCCCCCTGCTACGCTTCCCTTCCCTTGGAATCCAGTCCGTAACCCTTAATGACCATCGGTTATCTTCCCTCCTCATGACATGTCCTGCCCATGCCCATTTCTTTTTCTTGATTTCAACTAAGATGTCATTACCTCGAGTTTGTTCCCTCACCCAATCTGCTCTTTTCTTATTCCCTAACGTTACTCCTATCATTCCTCTTTCCATAGCTCTTTGCGTCGTCCTCAATTTACAATTGCCTCCTCCCAAATACGATTTATCTCACCTGTGAGAAACTCGATCGATGCGTTCTCTAGGTTTCTGAGAGCCTTGTTGGTAATGTGATCCGGGCCTGTTGCTGCGCCTACCATTGAGGTCGTGTAGGGCGCGGCGGATTTCACTGACTCTGAAAGGCTCGTCCAGCGTGGAGTTCGGCTTCCCTTTGTATACTGTGTATACCACCTCATCGACCACAGTGTTGAGCGGCATGTACTTCTTAGCCAGCATCTCCAGCACGTCCTCTTCTGAGGATGACTTCCTGGCTTCGTGGAGCGCTTTAGCGAGGACACTTCTCTGGTTTGACTTGGTGCCGGAGTCGTCGAGCAAGTGTTTGAGAAGATTCCACTTGCCTGCAGCGCGCATCTGCCTGTCGATTGAATTGCAAATTTCGTCCCATTGCTGCCTAGACAGGGCTTGGCAGTGGTGGAAACGCACATAAAGCGCTGCAGCATTTAAATGCGTTGGCGGATGAGATTTCCTTACCTGTAGGCTCCAGTAAACGAATTGTTGTGCTGCGCCTGCCATAAAGGGCTGAACGTAGCTAAGTTTACCCTGTCGTTAGACAGCAGGGGAATACGTTTTGTTGACGCGTGAAAATACCTTGTGGGGTCTTTTTCAAAGCATTTGACATTGAGTAAACGCATGGACTATCTAAAATCAAAAGTCTGCTGCGCTGAAGGCGCTGTAGCACGAAGACGTATTCCTATAATGACAGTAAAATCTAGCTTTAAAAGACAGTAATTTCTTCGCAGCTACAGTACTGTAATTTTCTCTGGGGTACGACAAGAACTATGAATATAAAGAAAAGTGGCATTTACTGCGGAAAAAAAAAAGATTCGTTGAGTAGCGGGCGTAAAATCGTACAGTACAACTTATTTACGCAATGTGACATTTCATCGGTGTTCCTATTACACAACTACAGACTTTCATTAAAGGGCTAGTCTTATATAAAGTATAACGATGTCGCAATGATAACTTTGCCGCAGTTACATTAAAATGCTTCCGCGCGACAGACACGACATGAAGAACTATGAGCCGTTCTCTCATCTCGAGTATATTAGACTACACCAGTCTAAGCATGTCGCGTTGCCAGTATACTGTTATGTAAGTTAAAACACGCTGGCGGGCTAGTTGGTTAGAATCCATGGTAGAGTGTACAAGCGCGACTTGGACGAGGACGAAGAAAGAAACAGATACACAGACACAGCGCTTCACTTTCAACTATATATTTTATTTTCGCACGCATCGATAAATATATACCGTGCGAGCGGAAACAAACGTGACAGCAAAAAAGAACATTGATTGGTACATTTGGTTGAACCGGACATGTGTGCAAGGCAAGGGAAAAAAAGGGGAAAAAAATCTACAATTGTCCCGAAGACAAGCCAAGGAATCGTATCTCCTTTTCCGAAAGTGATACCGAAGGTTTGCTTACGCACTTTTGCTGTAATTTTGCTATCTCGTGTGCCTCTACAATCTCCCTCGTCATCCTGCTATGAGCCTTATACAGAACGGAAGTGCTTTCAAACATGGGCTTGCAGGAACAATCTCGGCAGTGAATGCCCAAGTGACCCGAGATTACCTTATTGACATTGTATTGATGCTCCCTTAATCTATCGTTGATGCATCTGCCGGTTTGACCAATATACGTATTTCCGCATGAAAGTGGGATGGCATAGACGAGGGAGATTGTAGAGGCACACGAGATAGCAAAATTACAGCAAAAGTGCGTAAGCAAACCTTCGGTATCACTTTTGGAAAAGGAGATACGATTCCTTGGCTTGTCTTCGGGACAATTGTAGATTTTTTTCCCCTTTTTTTCCCTTGCCTTGCACACATGTCCGGTTCAACCAAATGTACCAATCAATGTTCTTTTTTGCTGTCACGTTTGTTTCCGCTCGCACGGTATATATTTATCGATGCGTGCGAAAATAAAATATATAGTTGAAAGTGAAGCGCTGTGTCTGTGTATCTGTTTCTTTCTTCGTCCTCGTCCAAGTCGCGCTTGTACACTCTACCATGTTATGTAAGACTGACAAAGTGAAGTACGATTTTATTTCTGAGGTATATTCAGTGCTGAAATTATTTTACTCCACATGACAGATAATTTTGAACGGTGTTTCCTGTCTCAGCGTTTTTTTTTATTTGCTCTAGTTGCTGCTGCTCTGTGTTTATTTTCATTTCTCACGGGTCACAGGTGGGTGGATGACGCCATGTTGAACCCATCGTAATGATTTGGTGTCTTCGGGGTGAGGACACGGGATCGAATCCCGGACGCGGTGGCCGTATTTGGCGGCGGCGAAATGCAAAAATGCCCGTGGCGTTCTGTAATGGGTACCTTTTAAATAATTCCAAGTGGTTAAAATTATTTTGGAGTTCCCCACTGCGACGAATCATAGTGTGGTTTTGGCATGTAAGACCACACAATTTAATCATTGCCTTCTTGTGATGTAGTACAAAAGTCGACATGCATACACGTTTTATTTTTGAACCTTCTCGTACAATTCATTTCTGTAGCTTTAGTATCTATCACATCAGTTAAATGTGATTGTCGGCGATGGCTTCTGCATGCTTTTCTCTTTTTTTATTCCCCTTGTGTTACGATGACTAGAAGGGATTCGTTTATGAGCGTCGTTATGTCCTACGCTGCTGTTATCACCTTGTATAGCACCGTAACCGTTTGTCAAGCTGATTACTCAGCCTTTATGGCGAATTGCCATTCCTGGCATTGTCAGACCAGTTTTATTTCGGCTATCTACAAACAATTTTCGTGGGACGAGCTCGAAGTTAGTGCAGCCTAAAAGTGCCCGCCTAACCTCGTTCAGGGCGCTCTCTTCAATAAAAAAATAGGTCCTTTAAAATTTCTTCGAATTGATAATTGTATCAAAAAATATAATTTGCATACTTGGATAGTCATCGCAGATGAGTTGTGCCAAAATTTTCAGTTGTGGCGTCTTCTTTCATGAAAAACGATATAATTTTGATTTGACACGTTTAATTGAATTTCGCCGTTTTACGTGTACTTGAACAAAAAAAAATCAGAGTTGAATCTGACGTAAAGTTTTCTCTGAAGACGGGGCAATAGAAGACAAGCGCAATGCGACTAATAACCCGCAACTGATGCTTAATTGGGGCAGACCGCACATACCGGACTTACTCACGTAACGCCAGCCCTGGTGTGAAGCCTACCACACTTTAGAGTGCGAGAATTCCGACAAAAAATTGCTTCATTACATGTCCCACGCATAGTCGCGTATACAGGTTAATTAACGCAAGCCCCCACAAGATCGCACTAGTCCATGTCCAAAAAATTAGTCGGCGACTGTGAAGCGGTAGCCTTTGCTTGAATATGTGCAAACTGCGCGTCTGAGAGCGGCTCGAGACTTGAGTGAGTAGCCCTCAACGTGCCTCGTGTAAGGCCGCTCCCGGCACGAATTCAGATAAGCAAGTGCGGAATTTACGGGAGTAAATGCGGCATATTTATTGATTTATTATTTATTTATTTGTTTATTTATTTATTTATTTACACACACTGCAGCCCCTGCTGGGGCTATAGCAGGAGTGGATAATACAATACAAGAAAGAAATACAATAGGCAACAAAGCTTAGGCGCAATGTTGAGGGAGTACAGACAAGAATACATTAAACGGCAGAGAACGGTTGGTTCCTGGTAGCGAATTCCATGTTTCAATTGTGAAGCGGCAATCCGCGCGTACTGAACACACAGTGCCCAAGTTGAAAGTAACAACGCAGTCATCCTAGCAATTTCGTGAACCAACGACATCAAGGTGGTTTTTCTAGAAACCATCGATAACGGCGGCGCAATGTTACGCATGTCTCTCTAATACAAGCATTCTCCTTCTTTCTGATGTATAAAGGTTCCAATTACCAGTGCGCAAGAGCGTCTCACCCACCGTGGTTGCTCAGTGGCTATGGTGTTGGGTTGCCGAGCACGAGGTCGCGGGATCGAATCCCGGCCACGGCGGCCGCATTTCGATGGGGGCGAAATGCGAAAACACCCGTGTGCTTAGACTTAGGTGCACGTTAAAGAACCCCAGGTGGTCCAAATATCCGGAGTCCTCCACTACGGCGTGCCTCACAATCAGAGAGTGGTTTTGGCACGTAGAACCCCATAATTCCATTCATTCAAGGGCGTCTCCAACCTTTCGCAGCCTTCTCGTTTCTGTTCGACCAAGAAAGGATTCGCGTGAAACGTCATTCGCCTTTCTCTTTGCTTCATTTACTGGTTATCTTTCGCTGGGCAACTTAGTGGTAGCCAAGGTCACTGTAACTGTGAGAGCGATGACCATGTGTTCGATTAGGCAAATTTGAGGCCGCTGACCGACTTGGCTGTGGCGTCCACAACGCGTCACTTGAACCCTGGCCGGACAACTCGCGAGGTCGCGGGAATCTGCGTTACGCAAGGTTTTCGTGGTCTTACGATCGGCATATCTTACTTAGTTCCGAACTTTCACGCCCCCGCGCGAACGACCCCTCTCGCCCAACTCGACATCAAGAGATGTGACGTGGGACGGGCTGATATATTGGTATCGGGTAACAGGTATTGTGTTAGTGTGTTTGCGCGAGTTTGTTTTTGTTATTTGTCTTTTTCCTTCTCGGGCCTAAGCCTCGCGCGCGAACATTCCTCGTCGCTGACACGCCGATTCAACCCGCAACTCGTCTTGGATCTCGCGGGTTTTGTCTCGGGAAACATCACGCCGGTTTTTTTATTCTCCGACTTCAATACAATATTAGATCGCGGATTCGTCGCGGAAGAGAATCCAGTTTTTTCTTTTTCACCTTCTTTGCATTTGTACGAGAGCTTGCGTGAAAATCCGAGAGATCTGCTCAAAGCAGCGTTAAAGAGATGCAACAGCTGTCGTCGGTCTCAGGTGCTCCGGATGGCGTTCAAAGGACAATGACCCCTTCCTGCAGCTAACTGTCTAAAGCCCACTCTCGCTATACACTGGCGGTCGCGTAAAACGGGATTACAAAGACAGGAACGGTTTTCCACGCCTGTGGCTGGGAGTTCCTGCCCCCGTAAGCTCGAGATGCGAAAAGGGCGGCGCTGTTTACCTAAACACAATTTCTCTCGACTCATGGAGTTCTCTCGGCTCATGGATTTCAGGGGCCACTAGGAAGAAACATTCCCCATAGAGAAATAAATTCAACAAGGGACACTCGGCGAAAACTGGCAACAGGAAAGAAACACGTCACGCCTAGTGTTAATCCCATCCGTTAGTTGACGCAAGCATCGGACAAAAAGAATGTGAAATGAACTTACAGACAACGTTTTATTTAATTCTTATTCTTTCCCGCTAAAACTAAAAAATGTTTTGCGTATAAGTGAACTTATACTTCGCGACCTGTTTTTCTTGCGTCACCTAGCAACAAGCTTGCGGCACGCCAGACGCACCATGTGATGCGTCATGCACCAGACGTGCCACCCAAGCGAGCGAGGCCGGCTGCGCATGTGAAGTTCGTCTGCTCGGCGACCCGTCTCTTTTAAATGTAGCCTGTTTGTTTTGTTCCCGGCATTTTCTTGCGTTCCTTCTACCTTTCGACACGGCACCACTGCACTATTCGACTACGGCGAGATGAGAAATCTTGTTGGAGAGTCTGCGACGCATTCCAAGCAAATTTAGGCTCGCGACACAAAACCGAGACTATAGTGACGCAGTTAGCCAATAACAGCTCGGCCGTTCTGGCGCAGTTAATCTGAGTTAATGACTCGTACTGGGAAATTTTTGCGATGCCTTCTATGAGCCCCAACGTTATTGTGACATATTTCTGTAGTTTTTGGGCACACTTGCCGCACCTGGCTATGCGATGCAGTTAGAGAAATGTAGCTCGACCGTAGTGACGGTTTCGCGTGTACTATATCTTACTGGGACAAGTTCGTGGCGCTTTTCCTGAGCCACCTCCACCCCCCCCCCCAAATAGTGTATTTGGCAATTTTTTGGGATACTTCTGAGGTACGCGCGCCCGGCCTGGCATTGTGCAACAGTTACCGAAAAGCAGCTCGGTTGTGTGCCGCAGTTTCGCATGCGCTGAATCTTACTGGGACAAGTTCGTGACGCATTCTCTGACCCGCAAAATTATAGCAATTAATTTCGTAACTTTTGGGATACCTTTGAGGTACGCTCGCCGCGCCTGAGGTTGTGAAGCAGTTATAAAAAAAAAATGCAAGCCGACCGTGGTCACAGTTAGTTTGGCGTGTACTGAATTTTAGTGGGTCAAGTTTGTGACGCTTATTATGGCGCAGCAACAACATATACCTTCTTTTAGCGCTCACGCTTGTCGAAAACACAACTTACAAGAGTGACAACAATGTTCACGTTTTGCTCAACACGGGAGTGTGTTGCTTGCTCTTGCAGGATGCGTAAAAGGTAATGCCGAGGAGCTCAAAAACCAAGAACTTGACAATTCTGTCTTTTGAGCGGCTGAAAGCAGTCTTTGCAATCACGAATTTGTCTTGAGTGTGACTAGAAGACATTCTGCGAGTGTGTAACTTGGTCTGGCTGAGAGCCTTTGTTGTGGCCACCTCTGTGAACTTGGCGTGCCATCGCGTCGACTGAGGCCAAGCTGTTTTGGAAACGCGAGGTGACCCGTGTATTTGTGCTCTTAAATAGCTGGAAATAATGCCCGGGAAGGGAGGGAAGCTTGAAAATAGGGTAATTTCTTCATATATTGTGGCAATGTTTTGGAGAACCATGTGTCTAAAGAATGTATGTAAAAGTGAATTTATCTGTAAAGCTGCCTATGCATTCACCACATACGCATGTTTCATCTCTACACACAGTACTCCTGTTAGATCAATATACCAAAGGGATGCATGCTTGTAATTTACTTTTTTACAGCTGGTGGCGTCTGGTGGAGGTTCGTACGGCAACGACTGCTGCTTACCTGGTGCCACAACTTTGGATGAATGCACAAAACGCCCGGTACGAGCATTTATATAGAGCAAAATAAACATTTCGTCATTTCAGAAGACGTCTTGCGCTTATGAAATTGCACGTGACACAGATTCAGTATAGGCTTGTAAAGATCATTCGCAATCATTTTTACTGAATAATAAAATGATTCCGCGCCAAGGCCACGAGTGGTTCTGCAGTATAAACGAAAAAGAGAAATAAATGCCGCGCCGATTAGCGGAGCCGGCGTGGCGTGTACCAGCTGGCGTTCAAAACGCTTGCGCCGAAAACAGAAACAGCAATATGCTAATCCCATCCGCTTGGTGCGCCAAAGTCGATTCGGCCACTGAGCTCTAGGGAGTGTCCGCTCTTGTTGAATTTCTTTCTGTATGCTTTCCCTGTGGTGCATGGTATAATTTCTCACAGTAAAACAGAGGGCCTATCTAGTTCGTATTGCTCCGTTTTTTTAATAATAACGAGGTGCGCACGCCTAAATATCAATAGATCACGCACAGTTTTGATCTAGAACGCTCCTAATACCAAAAGTGGCGCGCCGAAACTGAAGAGAAGGCCCAAACCATGGCTTTCGTGAATGCCACGTACGTCACCACTGCTGCTCATAAAGTCCGCATCACTCACATCGACTGCCCGAAGCCGGAGGAGCATTAGTGGTAGCACTCTGCGTTCCTTACAGATTTTAATCTATATGGGAGTGCACCTTCTTCAGAGTAGGTTTAGTGTTCTCGTATTGTAAACTACTTTCGCCCGGCCTTACGCAAACATGTTGCGTGCCCGTCGTCCAGCAGTCATCTTGCCACCGTCATCGTGCCGTCATCGTGTCGTCATTGTGTCGTCATTGTGCCGTCATTGTGTCGTCATTGTGTCGTCATCGTGCCGTCATTGTTGCCGTGATTGTGTCGTCATTGTGCCATCATTGTGCCGTCATCGTCATCGTGTCGTCATTGTGTCGTCATTATGTCGTCATCATGTCGTCATTGTGTCGCCATTGTGTCGTCATCGTGTCGTCATTGTGTCGTCATTGTGTCGTCATCGTCGTACCGTCGTAGTCGTCGTCACGCTCTCGTCGTCACAGTGTCATCGTTACACGACCACCACCATTCCAGAATTGTCATCTCACTGTCACCGTGTCGTCGCCTTCGTCACACCACCTTCGTCGTTCCGTCATTGTCCCTACGTCGCGATTCCGTCGTCGTCCCTTTGCAGTCACGATGCAGTCTTCGTCACGGCCACGTTTGACACACGGCGAGCAGGTGACACGGCAAAATTGCCCGGTACCGTGTATGTCGCACGCGTCCACTTTCTCCGGTATTTAAACTTGCGCGCTAGAGTTAACCCTGGGACTGTCGGCGTATTCGGCGGTGAGCTATTTGCTTTCGGCAACTGTTTCACGCTAGCCGACTTGACTGTTTGCATTTCGCCTCAGTGGAATTTAAAGACAGCGTCCATGTGCTGGACCGGTGACTTCGCGCGCAAGAGAACGTCGAATTCACTGCGTCAGCGCAGCGGGAATGGCTCACAGAGGAGATCGCGTCTCGCATAACAAAGCCACGAAAGCAACATTACCCAGATATCTACAGAATTCTTTAGTTCTAAGATGCAAAGAAACCGTGAGATGCTAAGATGCAAATAATCCGTGAGATGGTTCGCAGAACGCGGCCGATTCTTCGAATTGCGTGCACAGTTCTTGTCTCACTAATTCGCATGAAATACACATGGTAACGCGCATTTGACCCGTGGCTATTGTAAGGGAAGAAACGATGCAAGCATTTTTCCGACGTGCGCGATCTCACGTCTGAAACGCAGTCGATGATGTGAGGCAGCTCGATCTAATCAGTTCCATGAAGACAAGCCCTGCCGCCGTGAATGCCTCGCCTTCAATCCGATTTCTTTCCTTAGTCGCTCTTTTCCTTTCCTTCTCTTCCGCTTGTGTCTTTCGGCACTTCGTCTGCAGCTTCACCTTTGTTCACTGTGCGTAACGACGCCTTGCCTACATGATCTCCAATCTGGCCGACTGGCTCCGGTGCAATGTGTGCTCCTTCCCCCGTTCCCTATTCCTGGAAGCGTATCCAAGTACTTCCCTTGTTTATTTTCTCCAGTTTGTGTCTTCGTGTTCACTGTTGCTTTTGTTGTTTGCACGATAGTAACAACTTCTTGACATCGTATGCTCAGTGCCCTCGTTCACTTTGTGCAAAGCTCTCCTATTTATACAAAGAAAGCTGTATATGACTAACCTTCCATAGTATTTCGGCGTCCGGCCACAGGAACGGACTTAGGCCTTTCTAACAAACCTATACGAGTGCAATGCGGTGGTGCCGATGTCAAAATGCGCGCCAGATTATAACGCTCGCCGTGAACAATAGCTTGTCGCCAAAGCTACCGCAGTATATAAGCAGAAGTAACGACGCTGTTTTCAGCACCGACATCGATGGGGCGGACACCTAGTACGTGCACCCGAAGAACAGCATGCGCACGAGGAGCGGCGAAGAGAACAGCAACGAAAATGTAAACGGCGCCGGCGCGATATAGTTCGCGCACCCGAAGAACAACATGCGCACGAGGAGCGGCGATAAGAACAGCAGCGAGAATGTAAACGGCGCCGGGGCGAAACGACCACCGAGGAAGAACGTTACCGCGATGCTCGACGAACACGACAATCGCGGTGAGAACAAATGACGACTATTTCACTCTGTTAAGATGGAATCTGGACAGTAGAATGTGGAATGAAAGCTGACGACTGTCAAAGCTGTCAAACAAAACGCAAAGTGCTTTCGCTGCCATTCCGTCTTCACAGAGTGGAATGGTTGTCATTGTTCGTTCAAACTATGAAGAGCTCACTCAATCGCTTCAGATAAGGATGAAAATATGTTCGACTGACAAGGCCCTCACCGGAGGCATGCGAAATTCTTCTTCCGCGAGTGCACTTTACTGAGCCGTTTTCCCGTCCAAGTTGCCATATATTAAAACAAGAAAGAAGCATCCAAAAAAGAGGACAAGCTAAATATTGCTTAAATGTGCGTTGAAGCCCAACGAGGATTGTACGCTCTCGCCTTTGTGCGACCTTGATTGGTGTTTCATGGAATTCTTTCTACCTGTTAAGAATTTGCTATTGACCTTTCACGGTGGCTAAGCCCGCGATGCCGTCATCATTCATTCATTTACCAGAGCTAAGGAAACTAATTTTTTTTCTTTTCCCTCAGCCCTTTGTTCACATAAGGCAGCCCAGATTATGCGCCTTGGATTGCGATAATCCTCGACAAGGGCAGCACCGAGTGCCTCGCAAGGTCTGCAGAACTGCCTTAGAGTTTCGAAGCGATAAATCCTCTTGCTTGGCTAGCGAATGGAAAGAAAAGCTGTTTGACGGACTCTGTGTAAATGAAGCCTCGTACCTATCTTTCTTTAATTTGCAAGAGTAAACAAGAACACCGTCAGGACGTATAAATGACATTCAATTGAAGTCAAAGATTGTCTCTGCAAACGGCGAAAAAATGGCGTGGCTAGGTAGAGTCACGAAGTCATTGCTTGAATTTGAGCCCTTCGTCTTACGGGCACGTGGTTCAAGACATTCAAATATTCAAAATTAAGCAAGCGAAGACATAAAAGCTTGGCTTAAATGCGCTGTATTATAATAAAATAATCCTAGAAGGACCGTATAAGCTCGTCGTACTGCAACAAAAAATTGGCGAACTAAAAACAATCCCATCCAAATTTGAACAAACATCGTTTCTACAAACGAATTCTGAGCAGCTAATTTAATTTCGCAGCACTTACAAAACCTAGATCTCCTGGCAGTATGCGTGCTCATTGGAATCCAATTCTTTTCAATAATATTCCACGCAGTAGGTAATTTATTACGCAACTCCGTACCATACACACTCTATAGGCGGTGCATATAACGATCAATAGAGAACTCGGAGGGAGATTTGTGTTGCTTGCGCTTGTGGAAATAAGCTTCGCAAGAGAGTCGACGTCGCTAGTATAGAACAATGTGAGGCGCGAATAAATTAACTTCATTTTTATCCCGCTAAGATCAAAGAGCATGCTCGATTAATAAAAGAAAATGAGACATCCACCCAATCGTAGCAATTAGGACAAAGGAAGCCCGTTCGGATTCTCCGAAAGAAAAACTCGCCGTGGTCCGGGACTCGAACCCGGGACTACCGCTTTTCCGAGGCTGCCCCTCCACCATCTGAATGGCAGGGTGAAGTCGAACTTATCAACAACTAGAGGCAATGTTTTGGCAACAGTTTTGGTAACAACTTTTCCTCAACTGGGAGGCTTTTCTTTCGAGGAACCCGTATGGTTTTTTTTTTGTAGTAAGTACTAGGATTGGGTGGATGTCTCATTTTACCTTTATTAATTACTTCTGTCCACCATGCGGGTTTCCGCAAAGCTATTACGTCAGAAGCATGATCGATTGTTGAAAGTTTACCTTTCTCATAATGACCAAGAGAGAGAGAGAGAGGGAAAGGCAGGGAGGTTAACCAGAGATCCTCTCCAGTTGGTAACCCTGCGCTGGGGGATGGGCAAGGGGATGCGATAGGTGTGAGAGAGAAGGATAAAAAATTAAAAAAAAGAAAAGAAACACGCACGCATGCACACACACACACACACACACACACACACACACACACACACACACACACACACACACACACACACACACACACACGCACGCACACACACACGAACTGTTTCTGTGGGCACTGTCACACAGCCCGCAAAGGCGTTACTAGTGTTACGCAGTGTCACCGTACAATCCTACGTCACACAGTGTGCAGTCACAATTCGACAGCAAGTCCCGGGTCTTTTAAGTACCGCAGCAGCGCCTTCATAGCGGATCGCGCTGATGTTCACGTAGGACAGTTTCCAAGGTTCTCGTTTCCTGTCCCTGGGCACTTGTTCAGTTTGTCTAGGGTGGTTGAGAGGACTGCTCTTTGAGGATTGAAACGAGAGCCCTGACAAAGAAGGTACACGATTTTTAATTGCACCCGCAGAAGTCACAAAGTGGGCTGTTGGCCAATCCGATAAGAAAAGAGTACGCATTTGAAAATGCTACTCTAACCCATAAACGGACTAGAAGGGTGTAGTCACGTCGTGGAAGCTCGGGCTGAATACGGTGCTGTAAATTAGGGTCCAGGGTATGAAGGGTATGCGTGCACTTGTGAACTCGGATGAATTGCATTGAGCTAATGTCAGGTCACGCGCATGTGCAAAATGTTTTTTCGCTACGTCGGCTCTCCAAAGAGGAATGGCAACGCAGTTGACGCCATCATGGGCAGATCGGGCAGCTGCGTCTGCTCGATCATTGCCATGTATGCCAAAGGGACAAGGCAACCACTGATATTATATCGCGTCCTTTGTCAGCTACGCGATGGTGGACTCCTGATCTCTGCGATGAGCCGCTCATGTGATCCGCGGCGCACTGCTGAGAGTACACTCTGTAGGGCTGCCTTGGAGTCACAGAAGACTGACCATGCAAGGGGTTGTTCCTCCTTAATGAAATGAATAGCCGCACGGCAAGGCTACCAGTTCAGCAGCTGTCGTTGATGATACATGTGACGTTTTTAGTTGTACTTTAACGTCGTTTTAACGTAGCTGTTTTAACGTTTATCTTGTTGGTATCACCACAGCAGCAGCTGAAGTTGCAGATGTGATTGGAGCCATCGATGTAAACGTGTACGTGGCCACTGTGCACCTCATGTAAAAGTTCTAATGTGGCCTGCTTCAGGGCAAATGACGAAATATTAGCTTTCTTCATGATTCATGAGACGGTGAAGCGTATTTCGGGTCTGTGCAGGCACTATGAAGGTGAAGATGGTCTTGCTGCAGGCATGTAGTTCGATGGCAATTAGGTACGATTGGCAACAATTATACGACTGAAAGTTGCGTGTGGCCTCTCTGCGGGTAGAGCGGCAAGATGGCGAGAAGGTACTCGGGCAACGTGCCGAATATGCAGCCTGAGAGCGTCGGTTGCCAAGTACGTTGATATTGGGTGATCGTGAGCTGTGGCAATCGTTGCCGCTGTAGACGCACACCTCGGAAGACCGAGACACGCCCTTAGGGCTTGAGCTTGTAGTCCCTGGAGTATACTGGTTTATTTTGCCGGTTTTACCAAGCACAGGGAGACTGTATCTTGCGAAACCGAGGAAAAAACCGTTATAAAGATGCAGCATTGACCGCACCGATGTGCCCATGACTTTCTGCGGAGAAATTTGAAGAGATGCATTACTGTCATTAACCTCTTCTTTAGGTATCAAACGGGTGGGCTCCATGATAGGTCACGGTCGATAATTACCCCTAAAAAGCGGTATTTCTGTCCACTTGCAACTGCTTGTCCATTGACACTTACAGAGTAACGCTTCATTGCCTTCCGAGTGAATGTAACAAGGCAGCATTTCTCTGAAGACTGCTCTAAGTTCTGTTTTCGCAAGTAGAGTGATTTTAACGTAGCTGCCTTTTGTAGCCATGCTCGTACTTGCAGTCGGGTTACAGCAGACGCCCAAATGCAGAAGTCGTCTGCATAGATTGATACCTGAACTGTGTTGGGCAAGCATCTGACTAGGCCAACGAGCACTAGGTTGAATAGCGTCAGGCTCAACACTCCGCCTTGCTGTACTCCACAGAACGTTTGGTGCTGAGTCATGGCGCCATCCTCGGTCATCACGAAGAAATGCCTATTGGTCAAATAACTGCGTAGCCACTGAAAAGTGCGGCCACCGATTCTCGCTTCAATCAGCCTTTATAATGGCATAATGTGCTATGTTATCATCGGTGCCTTTTATGTCAAGGAATAATGCCGTAGTGGGTCGTTTCAGACGTTTTTGATGTTGAACAAACGTGATGAAATCGATGACATCAACTATGGATGGCATTAACTATGAGCGCCCACGCCAGAAGCCAGCCATAGCATCTGGGTAAATGTTGTAATTTTCCAGGCACCATTCCAGGCGCGGCAAAATCAGTCTTTCGGTGTTTTTCCCCTATGCGACTGGCCAGATTGATGGGGCGGTACGATGACAAATATAGCAGCGGTTTACCAGGTTTGAGAAGCGGAACCAAGCGGCTGCATTTCCATTCATGCGGAACCAAATGGTTCGCCAAGATTCGTTGTAGGGGTTTAGCAGCATCAGTCGTGCTCTCTGCCCAAGATTGGCGAGCGCCGCATAGGTAACGCCGTCCGGCCCAGGTGACGAAGAGCGCCTGCAAGACGCCAGTACCGCTTCGAGCTCCTCCACCAAAAACTTTAGATTCACGCAGGAATCCCGTGGCACAGGTGTGTCACATGGTGTATGTACGCGTTGAAGCAGCAAGCTAGCAAGTTTTGAGCAAAATTCTTCAGCAATGTCAATTTCGCTGCGACCTTGATGCAAAGCGAGGGATTTGAAAGGAACACGCTGTTGCGGTGATACGCAAAGACCAAGCCCGGTTCTCCATATTTGAGATAATCGCTGACGTGGATCCAATGACTACCAAAAACGTTTCCACCTTTGGGATTGTAGCGCATGAATGCGGCGTTGAATCTTCGTTTCCACCCATCTTGCCTCTCTGAGATCATTGATGGATTTAGTTCTCCTGTATCTTCTTTCCGCCCGCCGGCGAATTGCTCGTAGACGCTACAGTTCGGCTTCAAATTCTTCATATTTCAGGGAAAGCTGAAAACCACGCGTTGTCTCTTGCATGGCTTTCAAATTTCGTGTTCCAGACTTGAATGGTTCCCTTGCTGACATACTTCCTCCATGTGTGACCGAAACGCCAACCATTCAATTCGCCGGAGGGTCGTGGAGGGCCATTTAGATAGTCCCTTGATCTTCAGGTACGTCGGAATGTGGTCGCTTCCATGTTATTCGATGTGTGGAAACCATCTCACATTTCTTTCAAGACGCCGAGAAAGCAGGGTCAAGTCTAGGCAGCTGCTGTATGTAAGCCCGCGTAAATATGTCGGACTACCGTCGTTGAGGCATTAAAGGTCGTGCTGTGTGGCAAAGGATACTAGTCTCCTTCTGCTGGCGTCCACCTTCAAACTCCCCCATATCGGATGGTGAGCATTAAAATTTCCGGCAAAAATCGCAGGGTCGGGTACCGCTGATAGCACGTCGTGCAGTCGTTTAGAGTCGAAGCCAGTCGAAGGAGCAGTGTAAACAGCAACGAGTGTGAGCGTCAGCTTATACGTTTTCACAATTAAACCAACCTACTGGTTGTCGTCGTGAGGCGGGAATGGGTGAACCACGTTAGTCAGATCACATCTAATATATACAATTACCTTGCTCACATCACCACAAATAGAGGACATGAATGCCTCATAACCAGAAATGCGTATAACATTCTGCACGTTCGGTTCGCAAATTACGAGGATGGGAAAACAGTTTTCGAAGACAAACTGTCTAGAATCTTAAATTCTCGATATAAGACCACGGGCATTTCACTGCAATAGAGATGCTTTCTTGACTTCCTTGTGGAAGGGCAGCGAGGGGCGGGTCATGGTGCTATGCGATGCTTTCAAGTACTGGAGTCAGCGCGTCCAGTTCTTGCAGTGAGCTACGAGCAGCCAGAGTGTCCATGTTTGACAGTAGTAGACGCATGACATTCGTGAGCGATTGGAGCCTACCAATCACTTGTGAATCCTTGTCTCACATTTCGTCAACTGAAGTGACATTTGACTTTAAGTGGCGAGTGATGCGCTGTGGCTCTGGCGCGTAGCATGTCTTTGGCAGTGCTGGCCATACCTCACTTGATGAAGCAGGAATAGCATGGCCGCATTTTCGTTGACGTTCGTGCTCTTACTGGAGACAGGTGGAACAGGAGGCGCCGTTGCCGGACGAAACATTTCCCTTGAACCGGAAGGGGATTTCTTAGACTTTCGTTTCCACGAGCGATGTCGCCTTATCGCCGCAGAAGCATCTCTGTGCAATCATCCGTCTCTGTCCATTTTTCTCAAGATTTTCTGCTATTTCTTTAGGCGTGGACAGTCTTTTGAGGATGCAGCGTGCGAGCCTTCACAAATTGGGCGCTTGAGCTCTCTTGCACGGCAAGTGTCAGTGTCGTGTTGTTCGGAACATCGTGGGCATATCGTATTTCGGCAGACAGCACTCACGTGTACAATTCATTGACACCTTCTGCACTGAAGTGGTTTGGGTACGAAAGGTCATACCACATGCCCGAAAGTGGCCGACCTTTACACGTGATGGTAGGCAGTCATCTTTAAACACGAGCCTTACACAGGTCGACTTGCCAAGGCGCCGAGCTTGTAGTAAGGCAACACCATCTGTCGCAGGTTTGATTAAAATTGGCAGGTTGCTGTCGCTAATCGATGTGTCAGTATCATAAAGAACACCAGCCGTGGTTTCGTTGTCCTGCGGAATGAGGTAGTGGACGTTGATGTTGCCCAGGAGATCTGTCATCAAAGGATTGATTACGCTTCGGCTGTGGATATCAATAGCCAGGACGCTCTTTCGAGTATTGATTCTGATATGTTTGATTTCTCCTTGGACAAGAGCCTCCAGAGAAACGGAAATCGCTTGCCGATTAAGGGGGTTGAGGTTGTCGGCAGGTGCGTCCTGCACAAAAATAATTGTGTGCGCCGATGTCCTTAGCTGTTGCATGGCGGTAGACTTACTTGACGAAGACCGTCCGCTGATGTTTCTTCTCTTGGCCTTCCGGTGTACCACTCTTACGAAAGCCTTCAACATCTGCCGCGTCATCGCTTGAGCAGGAGTACAACACAGTGTCGTCACTGTCAACTTGACTAGGAGGGCAATTTCTCTTCCTCGGGCCAGTTCCTGCCGAAGCCGTCATGTCGCGTTGGCATTATGCCGACTCCACTTCCATTGCCGTGGCAATGGGAGCGGCGTCTCCCAGTAAAATGCGGGAAAAAGCAGAAAATACTGCAGCGCGAAGGAACAGTGGTCTTGACGAGAATCACTTCGTCCCTCATAATAACCAAGGTGCATTGTAAGAAGAAGAAGAAGAATTAGAAGAAGCAGAAGATGATGATGATGGTGGTGGTGGTGGCTTCATGTTATGGCTCATACCCACACTGGGGGATTGCTACAGCTACTTTCACTTCTTTAGATTCTATAAAATACCTTGCACCCCCTACTTGCCACGGCTCCATTTGGTCATTGCATTGGACGAGTTGTCAACCATCTCTTGCATGCATAAATATTTAATAATATACATGTTTTTTTCTGTTTCGGATAATAATGTAGACGCTGCAAGAAATTTTTTACAATTTTAAAGCCACCTAAATACTTATAAAATATTATCACACATTATCAAATACTTATAATGTGTCCCTATATGACTGCAACATTCCGTAAAGAAACAAACTTGTCTCACATGCACAATTCTCAACATTGATGAAAAACTCCACAAAATTTGAATTCAATTGTAATTTATAGCGGCGACTGGTGAGCAAGCCAATTTGATCTTGACGATGTGGAGCCACCGAGACGCTTGCGCTGCAGGCGGCCTTGCCTTGCTATTCATCCACAAATGTTGCTGACAGTAAATAGATGGCGACATTACTGGTGACTACAGCATTGAGGTAAACACAAGCATCCACCCAATGGCGTATCCTCGTTCCAACTGTAGTTGAGTTGCTTTCAACACTACGCGGAGGACAAATATTTTCGAAGATAAACAGAACACAAACTTACGAACAGTTGCACGTCGGCAAAGCGACGTCGAAATTCCTGACCACCAATACTATTGAAGGTTGCTACTTTGTGAAGCGTCTACCCTGCGGCGTTTCGGCCTCAGGATCACAAAGCCAACGCTTCATGGATTTATTGCTCGCTAGTCTGGCCGGAGTACGCGTCTATCCAGACAGCATTCTCATCATGTTTGCATCAAATTAAAGACATCTACTCCGGCTAAGAGCTGTTCTGCAGCGATTGCAGCAAGCGGGCATCAATGCAAACATGGAGAAATGCCCACTTGAAGTTCTGGAAGTGCACTTTCCGGGCTACAACGTGAGTGATGTAGGAGTTGGCCAACGCATGAAAAGGTTGAAGCCTTAACAAAGGCTCGAGAGCCGACAAACAAGTCAAAGGTACAATATTTTCTTTTAGCAGTGATAGCTATTTACGAACGAGAAAGCGTCCATCGCTGAACCTTTTCAGCATCTATTGATTCAAAACGCTAAGTGCAGATTGGAATCCCCGCACTCAGCTGCTTTCAACGGCCTAGACGACAAGCTGTCTGAGTGTACGACTCTTTCGCATTACGACGGCTCTCATCCACTGATGTCGAGCAGCGACGTTTTTCGTTGTGGGCTAAGAGCGCGCACTTGCACAGGGGGATACAAGATACAAGCGGACAAAAAGTACTTGTTCGCGTTTGTGTCGACACTCGGCCAGTATGAGGGAAAATATACTCCCAAAATGGACAGGGAGAAGGTGTTGCGAATGTGTTTCACCGTCACTAACTTTCGTAAGTACACTGGCGGTCGGCAAGCACTCACAGTAACTGTCTACAAACCACATTTCGGGAAAATATGTACTGTAGGAAGCAGACGCAGCAAGCTCCATCAGTGCGGGTGTTTCGCTGCCGCGTGATTTTGAGTGTGTACAACTGCGAGCTACTGTACCTGTAAAGAAGAAGATAGCAAAATGCAAGCTCGCTCAGCCGACTTCCACTTACTCAGGATCGTGATGAGCCGGTGGCACCAGGCGATGTCTTGATTGAAGGTCTGCGCAAACCACCACGAAGTGGTGAGAAGACAGCAGAGCTCACGGCGAAAGGTACCGCACTCTCTGAGGCATACAGGGGTCTGCAAATAGGATTTTGCTGCGTCATGGCGAGGCCCAGACATTCAACCCTAGAAATGTCAAGTTCAGAAGCCACCAACGCACAGAGGTTGCGCATTGTTGGAAACGCGGCTAAAGATTCTCGCAAAGAAGCTACAACTCTCCATCGCGTTAACCGCCGAGGAATGACTATCACGAAACGCGCCGCTTGCCGTCACTTGTGGTGGCTCACGTACCTTTTCGGCACTCATTTACGTCTATAACCGTTTTGTCCACGTCTCTTCAATAAGAGGAAAGCATTTAACGTTAACCAGCGGTCGGAACCAAAGCCACGCCACACGACTTCTTCAACAAAATTGGGACATGATGTAGCGAGCTGCCTCACGAATGCAGAGGGTGTGGGAACCAGCTCTTCAATGAACCTCTTTCACGTCAACTAGGGTGAAGAGGTATGAGCTTCTGGGTAAGCGTCAATGGGCATGTACCGCTCTTCAAAGAAAAAAATATCAGGAACACACGGGTTATTGCAATTTGGAAGCATCTGGGATGCGAATTTCGTGTAGGGTAGCAAACTGGACTCAGTCTGGTTAACCTCCTTGCATTGGAGCTTGAGTAAAAAAAAACAAAAAGGTCGTTAGGCTTCCAAGAAGACAATTAACTTCCTGAAGCCAAATAAAGTTGCCGTATACATTTCAGTAGAGGCTGCGCTTGCATATTAGCCCAAACTACCGCATGGCCCCCTAATTAAACAAAAGGGCTTGAAAAGAAATTTCAAAAGAAGCGATCGCCGCTGTTCGAGCTAGTCCAGCGAGCCGAATTCTTGGGCGTCGCCACCAGGTCGCTACAGCCGCTTCTTGTATCTCCAGGAGCCAGGCACTCCATATTAAACTCAAAGGCATTTCTCTGGCTACGAATCGCACGGAGGTCTACTGTATTCACGAGCGTGTTACGTAAGTGTGCCTGAGCAGCGGTGATGGCGTCTGCGGCGAGGACTGTGTAGTCGCCAGGCGCGGCTATGACTGCGAAAACAAGTAAGTGCGCTATTAAAAACAAATGTGTTGGCTCAAATGGCACATAGGAATAGCAAGCATTGCGCCCCGCCGGAAAAAAAAAAAGGTTTAGCGCCGTGTCTCCTAAGAGCTGTAGCTCGCCAAACTGAAGAAAAGAAAAATAATTGCGGTTCTTATACTAGTTCAGACCTCATTAAAGCTCTTGCTCATAGGTCCTTTAATATGAAATGAAAAAAAAAATGTTGTATGCCCGACTGAACATCTTGAAGGGGCAGCGCAATAATCCAAAGACAAAAGGCAGGAAACACACAGTACGACAGCGCCTGTACTCACAACTAACTTTATTAGAAGGCAAACACAAACTTAATTACTACAACCTATACCCCGTGCTGTCCGATTGATGTCGTCATTATCAGTGCAGAGAGAAAACGCAAAACCCTGTAATCTAATGCTACACTATGAAGCGGTTTGAAAATGCAAATTCGATGTCATGCAAATTTAATGAAGGCATGCTTACACAACGCGATGCTTCTTTTCTTTCTGATATGATACGCCTGAATAATCTCCCTCGAAGTCTGATTGCTATGCGCTGGAGGTATTGTGGTGTCATCGTAGGTTGGAGCACACCCATGATCAGAGCAATGTCGCGCGACATGTGAGTAGGCATTACCCGTTAGCCAGTGCCTATGCTCTGACAATCTAATGCTCAGGCATCGACCTGTCGGGCCGACATAGACGTGACTGTGGGGGAGATTACTGAGGCCTACTATACCATAAGCAAATCATCGCGTTGTGTAAGCATGCCTTCATTAAATTTGCATGACAGTGAACTTGCATTTTTAAACCGCTTCATAGTGTAGCATTAGATTATGGGGTTTCGCATTTTGCCTGTGCCTTGACAATGACGACATCGATTGGAGAGCACGTCGGTATAGGTTGTATAGTACTTAAGCTTGTGTATGCGTTCTAAAAAGTTAGTTTTGAATTCAGCGCTGTCCTGTGTGTTCCCTGCCTTTTGTCTTTGGATTCTTGCACTGCCCTTTAAGGTGTTCAACCAGTACCAACCTGCCCAAATGTCGATACATTTACAGCATGCTCGACTAACTAGTTCGAGAAGCTACAACAGAAAAAAGCTACGCAGCTGAAGAAAAATTGTGTGCGTCTGGCCCTGAGTTCGAACGGCGCAAACAAATGGCTTTCCGAGGGATCACACTGTACCGTCTGAGCTAACCAGGTCGATCGCAGAACGAGGATCAAATAACGAACAAATGGACGCAAAAAGAAAATAGAATAGATTAAATTAATTATGCGAGAAAACCAGCAAGACGAGAAAACTTCATCAAAGAGAAAAAAGCTCC
This sequence comes from Dermacentor albipictus, assembly GCF_038994185.2. Classification (NCBI taxonomy): domain Eukaryota; kingdom Metazoa; phylum Arthropoda; class Arachnida; order Ixodida; family Ixodidae; genus Dermacentor; species Dermacentor albipictus. The sequence goes on along the minus strand of NC_091828.1, from coordinate 85,735,627 downwards.
CTCCACCACCTGGGCTCCAATAAAACCGGTCCACGTATTCTGTGCTCCTGTCTTAGATATATAAAGAATGAAGCCTTGCTCTGCTAGGCTCCAGGAAAAATGAAAGGGGCACTGCGATCACCCTGGAAAGGTTTTGAACTCCGGAGCAATGCAGTTATTTTTCTTCCAAGTTTTATTTTTCAGCCGTGAGTTGTACTATTTAACACGGGCAAATAATGTGGCTGTTTGGGATTGTTGCTTTGGCATAGCGGTGAATTGTAGCACAGATATATGCAACGACAGCAAAGACTAGAAAATAGAGGTGCGCTGAACGTAGAGTTCTCACAAGAAAGCATAGCTTGAGCAATGAGATGTCTTAAGAGAGGTCTCGCGACCTCCACTTAAACAGCGCAACACTCTTACCACAGAGCTACTGCAGTGGATTATGGGTTGGGCTTCACCTGACGACTATCCGTGACTAGCGCTTGATAAGCGTTTGCATATGCAGGGTGATAATTTTTTAAGCTCTATTGAATTTAAGATAAAAAAATGGCCTGTTGCAGAGGATGTACTTCTAGTCCTTGAACTGGATTATACAAAAAATTTGACACTACTTGCACGAGATGTAGAAACGCGCATTTAACTAGCTAATTACCAAAAAGGGCAATTAATTATCTTTTCAATTAATTGCTTTAGGGCACATATTGTGATTTACGAATTGTAGCTGGTGAGCTTGCGAGGTGATTTATGCACTTGGAATGAATTTCCAGAATGAGGCCAGTTTGGAGATATGCGTCATCAAACTTGCCGTAAAAAAACATTTTTTTTAACAAGACGCTATTTTATGCATCCAAGCGCGCAAGTAACTGGAACACCCATGCATACCGTTCCACATTTTGAGAAATATCTCGAAACTAGCGTAATCCTGGTTGCGTGTTGCAAGCTCACCGTATAGAATTCGTAGGTTCCAATATCTGCCGTAAAGTAAGTAATCAAGAAGTTAATTAGTGAATGCTCGGTATTATTTTAATTTGTGTTTCGAATTTTCGTGCTGGTAATGTCCACTCTTCCAATAATCCACCTTAAGGACAGTAAATGCCACAGGCGATTTTATTTAATTCCATAAAACTTAAAGATGATCATGCTATATATTATCCTTTCACTTGTTTCCTGGTTTTTCTGTTTTTACGCTAGTACGCAATCAACTAAGACATGCCTAAAGTCACAATTGAAACGTTAACGAGTAAATACCCACATTCTGAACTTCACCGGCGTACCACCTCACTAATTTCCTGTAACGCCATGTTGAATTTTACAGATCATTCTCAGCATGCCATTATTAGCAGCTGCAGCGGAGATTAAGGGTGTGGAGGTGCGATTCAAGCGCTAGAAGAACGACACCTAAAAGGTAAACGAAGGGCTGAGTCATCCTGTAATTTTACACCGATTCTCTTTAATGACGTCGGGGCAACGTCGTTATAAGCTTAAGAAATTGAATCCCGTGAGGCTCAAAGATCTGGCTCTCTGTTTTCAAATTAACTCGATTTGGGAGGTCCTATTGAGGCAAGCCATCCTGCGTCACACATGATTTCTAATGCTGTATTCCTGATTCCTGACGGTGCGTTTGTGCAGCCTACGTTCACACGAAGCAAATTTATCGTCCAGATAACTATTCTCGGTACCGCGACGATTCAGGTGTCTCCGCGAGTGTCTCAGGTGTCTCAACTAGTGAAATCCTCGCCCGGCTGTTGCGCTCGTTGGCGGAGGCGTTGTTCGGCGCGAAGATTTCGCACGGCCGGACGGCCAAATACCTCCACGAAAGCTGTCTTAATGTCATTCCATCTTGCAATAGTAGCCTCATGGTTTCGGACCCAGAGGTTGGTGGCATCCGCACGGCAAGAAAGCAAACCTTGGTGAGCTTTGTCAGATCGTCCAGTTAGTTCTGACTGCTCACCCGTTTGTACGACGAAAGTCAGTCGTCAACGTCAGTATCAGCTGTGCCACTCAACACATCTGGGTCTCGTTGACGAACTGCACCACAGGTAACTGGTCCAGTCGAATTGGGTCACTCACCAGCGTCGTCTGGCGTGGTCTTGGCCGTAGAGGTGGGCAGAGTGTGGCTTCGGAGTTCCAGGGCGAGGCGTTAGGATACCACGCACCTCCACCATATGTTACGAGGTTTATTGCCGCGTATCAGGTCAAATCAAATCAGTTTACTATTATTACATCTTATGTTAATTACAGCATATAAGTCATACATATGGTCGAACGCAAAGAGCAGTCCAGCAGTTCCAGCCAAACGACAGCGCGACCAAAAGCAAGAACACCGGCTTCCTCATTTCAAGAGCCGTGCGGCCGCAGTAACGTTTGTGCTATCTTCGTCATTACAGAATGAATGAATGAATGAATGAATGAATGAATGTGTGCAAGGGCAATGGGTGAGAACAAGTGTTCAGATACGGGCCGCCCAGAGACAACAAACTGTTGATTTTGAACGATAAGTTTCGAACACGAGTTATACAGCTTCTTCACAAAGAAGCACCACATGAATTTATGAAGATAATAAGCAGTGCGTCAAATGGTGTGATAAAGAAAAAAAACGAATCAGTAAATCAGCCCTATTGGAGTATCTGCTTGGTGGCTTGTACCGCAATGGAGATTGATACCCGTTGACTTTCATTGAATTTGCCCACGCAAGCATATGCTAAAGGTATGATTGAAAGCGGGGCACGTTGAAAGGGGCCAAAGGCGACACATAAAAAAAGGAGAATAGAGGTCATATTAGACGCTATGCCTGAATCTCGTGGTGCCATGAGGCCCCTTCCGGCAGGTACTCGGAAAGACTAGGGATGCTCGTCTATTGGGGCTTGCGAAAGAGGACGGGATAACGTGACAACTAAGCCCTTGACTGCTTATAGTAAAGGCAGCAAAATATACAAAACAAAACATCATCGGTGTGACCACGGTTAAAAAAGAAGTAGCGAAGACGTTATTGTGAACTGAGGTGGTCCAAAAGAGGCACAGCACGAGTTGAAAGTATGAGAATCTGCGACACGAAGAGCAATAAAAAAGAACAACTAAATGTAAAATAAAGAAAAGCAGAATTCTGGAGCGCCACATATCTCCGAATATTTTTTTGTTCTCGAGACTGTTTTTTTTGCTTCCAGCACATTTCTTCAATCCCAGTTCTGCAGGGCTTTTGTTAGCATACGTATTTCTTGCGGAGGCTTAACTCATTTCCGATGAAAAGCCGACATCGGACTTGGGATGATCGTCTATTGGAGCTTGCGAAAGAGGATGGGATAACGTGACAACTAAGCCCTCGACTGCTTAGGGTAAAGGCAGCAAAATATGCAAAACAAATTATATAATCGGTGTGACCACGGTTACAAAAAGAAGTAGCCAAGAGGTTATTGTGAACGGAGGTGATCCAAAAGAGGCACAGCATCAGTTGAAAGTATGAGAATCTGTGACACGAAGAGCAATAAAAAAGAACAACTAAATGTAAAAAGAAGAAAAGCAGCATTCTGGAGCGCCACATATCTCCTATTTTTTTTTTCTCGAGATTATTCTTTTCATTCCAGCACATTTCTTCAATCCCAGTCCTGCAGGGCTTTTGTTAGCTTACGTATTTCTTGCGGAGGCTTAACTCATTTCCGATGAGAAGCCGACAACGGACATATCTCCAAAATGGTATGACTGCCTGAAAAATGGATGATATAGGTTATAGCCTTCTATTTTTTTGCCTCTGTGAGTGTGTGTCTGTGTCAGAATTCACGATAAATGGGTCTGCAGAAGATTATTTTCACATTCTAACCATGACGTCGAAATATCTGGGTCTTCCTGTCCTTTTTACTATTGCACGGATTTTGTCTTTGAATTAAACAAAATGTTACGTAACGAGCAAAGTTACTGAGCCTTGCAGTACGTTTAGTGTGTCTGCAGACTGGGTATGATACTGAGAGATTCGGTTTCAAGTTTGAAGCTTGGAGTTTATCAAGGATTTTTGAAACATATAGGAGACTTTAGACACTATCCGAGGCCAACAAAGTTGTTTAAAGGGATGTGAACGATTCTGACGTCCTAGAAAAATTGAATGGCAAGTATATGAAACGAGAATACTTGCAAAACATATTTTTTGGAATAAAACTCAATTTGCAATAATACGTACATACAGTAAGACATCCGGTAATAAATGGTTACTAATAATCTAACTTTTGAGTTGTACAAGATTTTAAGAAAAAGAGCAAGCTAAAAGTTAATATGAAATAATTTTTTATATATACTTAGGGCATGAGTGAAGGAACGGATCGAGCTTTGAATTATTAGTGAGCCTGCTCCAAGTTCTAGCCGATCTGAATTATAAAATTTGGCGACCGAAATTAGTGCGTATATTAAGTAGCAAGAACCGATGACGGGACTTGCACTCGTAAGGAGAGGTGACTGACGAACGGTCACTCTCATGAAGTTCATATTACCAATGACTGTGTGCTATGGTATGCAAATTATTTTGCAACACAATTGTGTATTCTGTGTAATTTTCACGAAAATAAATGCGTTATTCCGGAAAGAAAGTGTGGAGCAACCATTCTAGGGGCCACTTGACGATTCCAAATAATGTTAAAACAGATTAGCAGCATAGGAGACGCACAGAATTGCCTCGTTAAGCAACGCAAGTTTGGAATTAAAGTCCTGCAACAAAACATGTCCATTAGAGGCTTAGAAGGAAAGAAAAAAAAGGGAAGAAATTATGAAGGAAAGAAGAGAGAGAAAGCGCTACAGAAAAACATTTATACAAGAAAACGACAACATGGTCTTTTTTTTGTACGCGTAGAACTTTGAAATATAGAACGGGAGCAGATAAAAAGAAATGCATCCAACTGAGAACAATAGAAAATGTGAACTCCACGATGGACAAGGTCGTGAGATGACCAGGACAGTGTACAGCAATGCGTGCGAATGAGGTACAGTGGCCAGGGATGCAAACGCGATACTAGGAGCGCGCGGCTGCGGACAATTTTTTTCTCGCTACTGTTCGGGACTGTTGTTTTTCAAGCTGATTGTTTTGTGGCATACTATACCGCCCCTTTACCCGCCGTGCTTGCTCAGTGGCTATGGTGTTGGGCTGCTGAGCACAAGGTCGCGGGATCGAATCCCGGCCACGGCGGCCGCATTTTGATGGGGGCGAAATGCGAAAACACCCGTGTACTTAGATTTAGGTGCACGTTAAATAGCCCTAGGTGGTCGAAATTTCCGGAGTCCCTCACTACGGCGTGCCTCGTAATCAGAAAGTGGTTTTCGCACGTAAAACCCCGTAATATTTTTATACCACCCCGCCCCCTTCGCCACCGGCCTCTCGCCTCCGCCCCCCCCCAAGCGATCACCCAGCGATCCCTGGTGGTACAGAAAGTCACGGCTGTCACGCTGTCCACGTGTCGCTTTTGAATCGGTGCACCGCATGCTTGCCAATGTTCTAGGTTTCGGGCTTCGGAAATAATTCTTCAACTGAAGCAAGGAAAGTCTGGTGATGTCTAAACATCAGTTTCTTTAACGCTTGAGGTTTTTGAGAAGACGGAACAAGTGAAACACGTTTGATGCTGATTATACCAATGAAAACGGCTGCCGTGCGTTCAATGATGCTTCGTTGTTTTTTTGTTGTGGCAGCTGCTGTTTTGTTCCGGCGCTTTATTTCGTGACATGAAAGCAGTTATGAAAGCGGCTTAATGATCGCTGAAACGTGTCGGTTTAAGGTCTGCTCATGTTCAGCGACAGGACGACGTCAGGACATGCTGAAGCTAAGCTTTAGTCGTTTTTTCTCAAGTGTCCGCTGTTCGCATTCTTGCTCGTTGCTGGAAATGAAGCGGCCCGTTTTACTGTATATTTGGAATCCACCTTTGCAGTGAATCTCAACTCATGACCTCTCGGTCCCTGACATTCAGTGCAGCTCGGCACCACCGCATATTGTACAGGGCGTTTTATGCGAAGCATATTACGAGGGCTCAACCCAGCTCCTCAGGCGCGGCGGTGACCATGAAATCACGTGACACCGTGACGTCACGACAGAGGAGAAGTGGCTTTGGCTCAACTCTTGCAAGATGGGCTGGGTGGGAATCGAACCAGGGTCTCCGGAGTGTGGGACGGAGACGCTACCACTGAGCCACGAGTACGACGCTTCAAAGCGCTACAAAAGCGCCTCTAGTGAATGCGGTGTCGCCTTAGAAACGAGCTGTTTCTAAGGCGTGCCGTCTCTTGCTCAGGCGCACATTTCGTTGCCGCGCCGAACGCTGCTTTGCTCGACGCTCACCGCGTCCAATGCGGGGCGCGTAGTCGCTGCCCTGTAGCCCATTGTCTTACACCCCTTGGCGGGTCGACGGGAACGCTGTCGCGTTCCACTCTTGAAGGCGAAGCAGTAATGCATGAGTTGTTTCTTCGTCTAGCCGAACCAAATATAGCCAAGCAACAGCAGTTCACCAGGCTAAACAGTGGTTCAACAACTAAAATAAAGGCTAGTATGCTTCGCATCTTGGGCTTAACCTTACCTAAGCCACAGCCATTTTTATGCGAAGCATATTACGAGAGCTCAACCCAGCTCCTCAGGCGCGGCGGTGTCGCCTTGAAACCACGTGACACCGTGACGTCACGACAGAGGAGAAGTGGCTTTGGCTCAACTCTTGCAAGACGGGCTGGGTGGGAATTGAACCAGGGTCTCCGGAGTGTGGGACGGAGACGCTACCACTGAGCCACGAGTACGATGCTTCAAAGCGGTACAAAAGCGCCTCTAGTGAATGCGGTGTTGCCTTAGAAACGAGCTGTTTCTAAGGCGTGCGTCTCTTGCTCAGGCGCACATTTCGTTGCCGCGCCGAACGCTGCTTTGCTCGACGCTCACCGCGTCCAATGCGGGGCGCGTAGTCGCTGCCCTGTAGCCCATGGTCTTACACCCCTTGGCGGGTCGACGGGAACGCTGTCGCGTTCCACTCTTGAAGGCGAAGCAGTAATGCATGAGATGTTTCTTCGTCTAGCCGAACCAAATATAGCCAAACAACAGCAGTTCACCAGGCTAAACAGTGGTTCAACAACTAAAATAAAGGCTAGTATGCTTCGCATCCTGGGCTTAACCTTACCTAAGCCACAGCCATTTTTTATTTTAGCTGCACGAAATTTATTAATAATTGCTTATTGCAGATAGCATAATTCTAACTCTTCATCTAAATTACTCGATGAGGCGGCCATTATTCGTTCAATAATTCAAAATTTTCAATTGGATGAGAACGTAATTAGACTAATGAAGTTCCTAATTAATTACCTTGTGCCACACGTTTAAATCCACTAATTATAGCCGCTGACTTTGCACGGCGTATCCGCTGGGAATGCATTCTCTGGACAGCACCAGTTTCGAAACAATAATTTTCAAAGCTTCCGACGAAATGTGTTGGCGTTCCAGTTACTTTCTTCAAGAAACCGCTGTTTCATGCATTGAAGCCCAAAAGCAACTGCAACATCAATGCATTTCGACAGACACTTTGAAAATTAATATCGCACAACTAATGCTGCCCGGCAGAGAATTCGTTCCAAGTCGATACGCCGTGCGAACTCAGCCGCTATAAATCGTAGATTTAGATGTGTGGGGTAAGGTAATTAATGAAAACGGTAATTATCGTAATTACGGTACTTATCCAATTGAAGATTTTGATTTCCCGTAGAAGTAATGACCGTCTCATCGAGTAATCTATATCGAGGCTTAGAATTGTACTGTCTGCTATGGGCAATCTTTAAAATCTTGGTGCAGCTGAAAAAAAATAAAGAAACACTCGGTATATTAAGGAAACTTCACAAGCCTAGAGCGTTCTTTTTTTTCTTTACCCCGAAAATATGCACATACTATGTAACAGCTCCTGGCGTATTTTCTTCTTTGCTGTGCCTAAGGATGCATCCTGTCGAATGGATTTCCTCAAAACATTTTTTTTAGCATTGGTTCCTACTTCGGGAATTGTAAATTGCGTACATGACTTAAGAATTAGCGGTTACCTCGGGAGCTGCCATCTAAGTACAGAGGATGAAGAAATCATTCATTTTAGCTTTCACTGTACTATATTCGATTAGGTTTATTGAATTCAGAATAAGAAGGTTAAGATACGCTCACGACCGGGAGCAGATTTTTTTTTTATTTGCGCTGCCACTATATATAACATGTCAATGAATATTACACCATGAAAAAGCTCTCAGACACTAAGTTTTCAACTTAGCGATAAATACCTATATCGCAATTATCGGAACTTCATCTATGTTCGAAGACGTCTTATCTGAAGCGGACATATTTGGTGCATTATACGAGGCGTGCTCTAAAGTATACGATTAATTTGCAAGCACGACTTTTTGCGAAGCCTTTGTAAGGGTTGAAAAAATATCGCGCAACCTCTAAACCTTTGCATTAGGTTTGTCTGCTATAGATACTCTAAAGTTTCCGACTTGTGAACAGCTTACATAATTTTTTTAAGCAACAATATTCCAAATTTGCAGAAGGAAACGTATGAGGTAATAAAGAAAATTTGCACATTCTCCAGCTGCTAGAAATTAACTTTGTGACATGCAACACATTTCATACTACTTTACTTGTATCTATAGACAGCATTTCCTCTTTTTGCATGTATTTGGAAAAAAAAAGGAAACCTGCGGTAAGGCTCTCAGGTAAAGCTTCTTATTAACTTAACTTTTTGTTCCTAGGGGTACCTGAATTGGAGATAAATATGAAAAAAGAACTAGAGGATGCAAAGAACAAGAGTATTGCCCACAGCACAATCTATCAATAGTACGACAGGGTTCGAGCTTCTTTTTCAAGGCGGCTAATCTTTAACGTCTTAAAGATGAATTAAATAATATTTGGAAAAATTTTACATAATATACTATATAACGATTATATATGTTACATTGATATCATCATGATATATAGTAATAATTATCGGTACTGAGGGCCAAACAACCACCAGTCCTACATGTTTTATATTTTCATATATTCGTAGCCTTTGTACACTCATTGGATGACTTCTATGTGAAGCACGATCTCTGTTTAATTCAATCACGAGGCTAGGACTTGTATGTAATTATTGTTTCACTCAGCTTCTCGCTGATTATTGTGAGAGCCTTGTTAGAAATATTTTGGTGTATACGATTTGTGGCACCATCTTATAATTATGTTAGCCCTAAGCGAACCATCATTCCATAACTATATAATCTGTTTGAGTGCCACACGGTTGAAATGAGTGAGTAAGTGAGGGAACAGAAAAAAAAAAACATCCAGTGATCGGTATCATTCTCTGACAACCAAGGAACCAACAATTACGGCAATAAGGCCCCTAAGCTGTGCTTTTCTTGAATGTCATCGGCATTCCCTCCATTCCTTCAGGATGACGCAAGCAAAGTGAAAACCACGCTTCTCATTTTTTAATGTTATCAACAACGAACGCAGTGAGTGGAGTCAGTTTTTTTTTTTTAAATAGGGAATAAAGAATGCAGCATGCAATGCACCTACCTATCCCCCCGACGCTCCCACGCTACTCACGCTAATTCGCAAATTATCAAAGTAACTAACAAACTGATTTCACTTTCATTCATAAAAAAACAAAGAACCTTTCGCCAGACGTCTTCTAAGTTCCGCCTAGGCAACCGCTTTAATTTCCAAATTGTGAGTCAGCTCTTGAGATGGCGCAACAATGCGGAAACAAGACCTGAATCTACGCATCAGCTCTCACGTGTTGCAACTTTCAGCGGAGCCTTCTAAACGAAGCGCTGCTGGAGGTAGCATTTATCGATAGCTAGTAGACCGGCGCTAAAGTCTGCGTCAGCATTTCTCGGCGCACGAAAGAGGCCTGTTTGATTGCGCAATGGCAGCGAAGGCAGCAAACCGTGGAAGGTGATTACACGAGGGCACACGGAAACGGGCGTAAGCTGTACTGGTAATTAGAGTCAGCCCCCACTCCCTACCGGATACACTAAGCAGCTACATCTTTTGCCGCAGACTGCGGCAACTGGCGCAACAAACTGGCGAGACAGCGCTGAGCCTTATTTCATTACATGCTTGCCGGCAGTTATCGCTCAATACGGCTTTGCCGTCAGCTGTACCGTCTTCAATCCCGCAGAGCGTCTGTGGACCGCGCCTGCAAATGAGCCTGGGTTTGCTCTAAAGCGGGTGTGAGATTTTAGTGCCTCGCTCCGCAGTAATAGTACGTTAATTATAATACAGATTCTAAGTTTCCTAGATTGAACTGAAGTTGTCGCTATTGTTCTTGCCAATATGCATGCTCTGACTGTCGTTCAATGAGTCTTATGTGGCGCTAGAATCTTCCACTCTTCTAGCCTGCTGCGTAGGTGCGCGTGGCATCTGAACCAGACGGGGCAGACTCGAGCAGACGACAAACGGCACACAATTCCCCTCGTGCAATTCGACGTAGGGAAAGCGTAGCACCACTAACTGCGTGCAACGACTTAAAAAAAAAAAGAGGTTTTTCACGCTCCAACAGTTTCGAACAGGATTGTTTCAATTGCATCGCACGTGGTATAGGGCACCGGGCCGCACGATGCTTCTTCGGTGTCCTTACATTTAGCCACCGTAACCGTCACATGACTGCTCAAAAAGCGGGGCACGTAATTCCCGCTGGATACCCAAAACATGCGAAATTATCCACTACACTAAACACTAAATTATACTTCTTTACTAGCATGTCTGCAGCTGATTTGTTTAGTACTGCCAAACCTAAAACAAGAGTAGGTTTGTTGTCTTTTGAATATTTTACACTATTTGTTGCAACTCTTGTTTATATTTTACTTATACAAGGCACAGGAGGTCCCATTACAGTCTTTAACCTCGGGACCTCCTCCTGTATATTATCGCCTTGTACTATATCTTGTCTATTAATAATAAAACCTCATTCATTCATTCATTCAAAAGCGGGGCACTTCCCGCTGCGGGGAAGTGCCATAAGCGGGGAAAGTACACCAATAAAGGCCCAAAAGTGGTTAAGTTCTTAAAAAGAAAGAAGTACATTTTGTTATATGATTTATTCTTCATCCTGTAAAACTGATCTTTCTGACTACCTGTCCAGTTCAGTTGGATGCAAAAATATGCTCGAAGATTGTAGAAAACAATAAGGGAAGCATCAGGTAGGTGCCACACCTACATTGCATTCTGCGAAGGAAATTAATGGTCGTCGCCGATTTTTAGGCGGCTCCGACCTGTATTGAAAATAACATTCCAGGTCAAGTAGACGCTCGTGTGCCTCCGTGCCCTCCTTAAAGAATCTGCTCAAGCTGCACGCTTAAAACAACATGTTTAACAACAAAATCTAACAGAAAATCTGGCTCCACTCACTCCGATCGTTGTTGATAATTCAAAAAAATGAGAAGCACGGTTTCCACTTCCTGAAGGAATAAAGGTAATGCCGATGACAATCAAGAAAAGCGCAGCTTAGGGGCCTCATTGCCATATTTGTCGGTGAAGTGGGTTACAAATACCATCAGATTGAAAATAAATCAATTTGAGGGTGCATTTTTGGCAAACGCGACTCGTAATTCTCAAACCAGCCTTTCTATAATATTCAGTCTTAGTTACGGCAAAACTTACGAGGTCTCAGATGTGAACGATGTTCGTGGAACCGGCTCAGCGAGAGCACAATGGGAATCAATCGTACACGCAGCTGACCCACATCTTTAGTACCATGTTAATTGAGTACCCTGAGCTTCCACGACCGCATCGACACCCTCATATACCGTCTCTGCCTCATAAATGCTTACGCAAAATCCTTTTTATTTCGAAGTAAGCATGCGTCCTCTCCAATTACGTTCGGGGGACCAAGATGATGCGGCCGTAGACTAATACTTCTGCACCTTCCCAGGCACATTACACAAAGACAGCGCAACGAACAACAAGCCCTTTTACTTCGTTAACATAGCACTTCTTCTACCTGCAAAATCGTTAGACCTACGGCCAGCAAGAGTACTGTAAGACAAAATTAAAGCACGTCAACCTTTATTTGAAGACGCTGATATTTGTGACGAATTATGGTTGTACTGCATCAGTGTGACATTGTGTCATTCATGTAAGGGGTGCAAGATAAGGCACCCAGGTGGTCATAATTATTACGCTGATCCCTCCTCTACGGCATTCCCCATAGCCAGATCGCGATTTTGGAATGTCGACACCACAATTTAAATTTTCTGATTCGTGCCTTGGAAGCAGATCCGTTCACTACAGACATCTGCGTACTTTGTTTCAACAAGGATGTTTCGAAAAAGCACTTTTACTCCTATAGTGTCATTACACGATCTTGCGTTTCATTTACGTCATCCCTAATGCAAGAAGGCATACATTTTAAACATAACTATATCCTATATTATGAACCAAGTGAAAAAGGTAGCTTGCCCTAGTAAAGGGAGCAACTCCTCTATTTATGTTCATCTCTATACATAAACACTCCATTTTGCCGCTAATTTGCCGATACTTGTCACAAAACTGGTGCTAGTAGCAACATCTCTGTAAGTGGACGTGTTTTCATAAATCACAGGCTTCATCACTCATATAACGTTTCTAATGTGATAAGCACAAAATATTTAGGAAACGTTAGCTAACTATAGCTCCGCCTTCTAGGCAAAATTATAGGATGCGAACTTGCGGTGATCTTATAAATTACGTCTTTAGCTCTCAATCCACACCCCTCTCATTCGAGCTAGGGTGGCATAATCGTGTTTTACTCTTCAGGCTTTTCTTGCCGATGGCATTGAGACTTGGAAAAAACAAAGAGAAAGACTTGGGATAGGCTTCCCCTAAATGTACAGCAGCACAGTGTTGTCAGGAGCCGAGCCTAACCTGGCTTCACGTTCGCTCGCTTTACTAAACTTGGCTCACGCTGGCCCCTATTACCTAACAGGTCCCACCCGACGTCCGACGTCGACCGAGTTCCAGTTCCACGATTGCTGGGACGGACGCAGCGCGCAGCCTTCCAAGGGCTTCGCCGTGAACGTGCTGTACTTTTTATCACGAGAGAAGACGATTGCGTTTTGGCTCCACTCCAATTGATCTCGAGGATACGGTCCCTGAATAGCGTCTCATTGGGGCTTCCGATCATCTAAGTACCGAAGTACAACTGCAGTTCATTTCGAACGTCTTCAATGATTCACGAAAAAAAAACGGCACGGAGAAGCTATATAAGTACTCGACCGTCTGCCGTACCTGAAGTGCTCCGTTCCTCGTTCGGTGGTAGAAGCCACGGTGTTCCTTTCTACAAAGAAGACTCCAGCTCTTGAAAAAATGGCCAGGCTTAGCTTGGTTAAGCCGAGAATGCGTTGCATATTGCGCGAGTTGGGGCCCAGCTTTTCCTCCGGCTGTCGTGACGTCGCGTCACGTGGTTGCGCTAAAGGTCAATGGTGACTGCCCGGCCGCGCCCAAGGGCTGAACTGAGTGATTGCAATATGCAACGCATAAAAATAGAAGCAACCTAATAACAAACATAGCAAACTTAAAAGGGAATAGACCCACATATGAGACGCGCAGCAATGAACAATGGCTCATACCCTCAATGGTGGCTGCCCGGCCGCGCCCAAGGGCTGAACTGAGTGATTGCAATATGCAACGAATAAAAGTGAGCGCTCCACAAAGCAATACCCAGGAAGCGAAGAGACGCTGAATTACACGACTGCGTAACTAAGCTCTCGTCGAAATATGAGGCACTGAATTTTTTTAGTGATGTTATTGTCAGTAGCGCACAATTATAGTAAAATGACACTGCGCTTACTGGATTTTTTTAAAGCGTTGGCTGTAAGTCGCTTTTCCAAGAAACTACCGCTCACTTGAACTCGGTCTTGATCCATGACGTAAGAACGCTCAAGTTTCACGTTTCACCACGCTCTTCCTGCATTGCGGAACGGTTCGTTAAAATTGCAGTGAAAAATGACGGCGTGTTTCGCAGTGCCAAAAAACTAAATTGTGGTAGTTCGTTCTTTGCCATGAAAAGTGGTTGACCGGTTTAGTGTGGTAGGAAATATACGCTCAGGTAGAATAGTTACTGCCTTAACGTGTACTAAAAAAACATTTCGGCTTCGTGGAATTCCTGAAATTTCTTACAATTGCAGATATTTATGATCTTCAAACGGCTAGTTTGAAAGGAAGCTTGATGAAACATTCTGGAACTGCTCAAAAAATACGTGCGAGTGGAACTAAAAGTTCACGAAGTTCAACGTGTCTTGGGGTGAATCATACAAAATTGGGCATTCACTTACCTTAATCACGGTATAGCTATCGCAGTTATAATTGCATGCGTACCCCCTTCTCTTTCGCAAAGGTGATATAAAGCCATCGTTTGCTATCAATACGGATATTCTAGTATTTTTTTATTTTGATTATTCTAGTGCTCACAGCGCGTCTGCAACAAAGTCCTTCTTTAAACTTCTTGATCTCTCTCGCACTAGAGCAACTGCCCGTCGCTGTCTTTCATCAAATTGTTTCTGCTAACCATGATCTCAAGAACACTTTCTGCTGCATCATGCTACATCTCATCATTTGTTGATCATCGTTTTAAAGTGCAAGGCCGAAGCTCCCACGCCAACTTGCACCTTCCTTCATTAACGCACTCATTTGTGCGTTCATTTCATTCATCTCAATGAAATCACCTCCCTTTCTTGATCACCACCAACCCACGGATTGATCGTTGGTCGAGAGTTACATCTGCGACCAATTACCAAAACTGCACCACTCTACGCTGTAGTGCTGCAATGGTAGTGAGAGTATTTCAAACAAATAGATAAACAATTATAAATAACCGATGAGTATTTCCTGGCCGGAAAAAAATTATGTGAGAAACTTCACAAAATGAACGAATTCAAGGGAGAATTCTGCGAAGGTCATGGCCCCTGTCAAATTACGTTCTAAGGACAACGCATGTGAAAAGCTGATATCGGGGGTGCTGATACCACCGGAGGCATGATATTTTTATGTCAACTTTCATTTTCCCTTTTCTTCAATAGTTTCTACATTTCAAACTCAACCGCAGTTAATTTCCTCTATGCTTTCTCTAGCATCCCCGTCTGTTGGCTTTTGCATGGTTGTGATTAACAAACGTGGAGCCCCTTGTTCTCCTTTTTTGTAGATTACTTCAGCAACACCACGTGGTTCAATTGTTATTAAGTACATAGCGAAATGCTCATGTGACTGGGAGACATGAAGGTAAGGATCAAAAACAGTAACAAAATTATCGCGAAAAGGGTTGTCGAGAATGAAGGGAGAGTCTTCGTTTGATATATTATTCCCAACAGGATAAGCTAAACTAATAGTGTTGTAGGCAGACTAATTGCAAGCCAAAAGAAAATTAGGATCACAAGTCAACATGGAAGGGAAGCTTACGTGGAGAAATCTTTTTTCTTCGCTAGTTTTAATGCATCCCCGTAAGTACGATTGACAATGTTGCAGTCGTTCCAATGAGCTTCAACAAACTAGTTGGAATGAAGAAATGTGAAATCTGCAGGTGCAAGTTGGGCAGCAGCTGGCGCAAGACAGGGTTAACTGGATACCTCAAGGAGAGGCCTTCGAACTGCAGTGGACATAAATATAGGCTGATTACGATGGTGATGGTGATGATCACAGTACGTCTTTGCCCAAGGTGCCTATACGCGGCAATACAGGAGCCGGCACATACCATGTCACCCAAGTTGTGCATATATTCACAAACGGATGTGACGAAGAAAGGACGAGGAACGTCAAGCCCCGCAGAAGACAAAATGGAGCTTCGCTTTAAAAGAAGGCTCTCACGAAAACTGTCGGTGTTTCGAAATCCTAGCTGGCGACTTTTGATGTGGTAATGCCAGCCGGTGTTTGTAAAACGTCTGCATTGGAGCACTGAGAGTTGTGGGCTTTCGATGAAAGGCTACTGGGAACGAGACATTTATCAGAGTGGTACTTAGGAGAACGTTCGAGAGCCTCTGTAAATTTGTCCCTCCTACGCGCAGACAGTTGGGCCCACGAAGCTTCAGTAAGCCGATGTAAATGACTGGGAAAATGCTAATTGCGTTGAGCAAACTTTAAACTTGAATACTAGTTCTAACCCTGTGTTCAGACGCTCGGAAAACTTCACGAAGATTTGCGAGCAATCACGGCATATTTATGCTTTCACTAGTTTTGGCGAAATTAGCCCGTAACAAAACAAAAACAAAACATTTTCAACCAAAAAAAAATTGAAAAGCGAGCTTAATTTTCATCCAGCAATATCCCTTCAGGTAGGGGACATTTTTTGAAAGAATATCTTGCAGACCCAATTCATCGAAAGTTTTTGGCCTGCGTTGCAAACAAACTTTTCTTTAATCATGGGGTTTTACGTGCCAAAACCACTTTCTGATTATGATGCACGCCATAGTGGAGGACTGCGGAAATTTCGACCACCTGGGGTTCGTTAACGTGCGCCTAAATCTAAACACACGGGTGTTTTCGCATTTCGCCCCCATAGAAATGAGGCCGCCGTGGCCAGGATTCGATCCCGCGACCTCGTGCTCAGCAGCCCAACACCATAGCCACTGAACAACCACGGCGGGTCGCAAACAAACTTTTATTTGCTTAGCTGTTTGAACGTTGAAAGTAGACACACGGAGCGTAATGCGACGACGGCGAGGCTTTTCTTTCGAGGAGCCCGTGTGGGTTTCCTTTGAAGCAATAGCTACGAGTGGGTGGATGTCTCGTTTTCCCTTAATTAATGAGACGATGGATTAGGCGAGAACGAGACAGTATGCAACGTTGCGTCCCGTCTCGTCCTTGCCTCTGTGATCGATCGGTTCCAAAAGGACTTCTTGGGCAAGTTGGGGCTTAGATTTCCTAGGTATACTTTGTGGCGCCAAATACGTTTCTTGAAAAGGGACAGAAGAAAGGGAGACAGTGAAGCGCCAACACTGCCTCCCTTGGCGCTTCACTGTCTCTCTTTCTTCTGTCCCTTTTCAAGGAATGTATTTTGCGCCACAAAGTATACCTAGGAGATCGATCGATTGAGCTCGGCGTGCTGCCAAGCGTGTCGCGAGAACCCCATGTCCAAAGGAATTCATTTTCCCAGAGTGCGCCAGGCAGTTCTACTTAATGGAACTGTACCACCTAACATGTTGATTGGCCTTACAATAAAAAACGTCATTGCGAGCCGGCTAACTACGTTTTCTTATCGGAAATGCCAGTGTTCATACGGACTCTCTTTGTGGCAGGCTAAATAGAAAACTTATGTCAATTGAAATATTTGATTACCATTGTAATTACGAAAAATCTCACTCCCACCGTGAGATGAAGCCAGAAAAGGAGTAAATACGAGAAAAAAAAAGAAAACAGGTGAAGATGCCGCTTTGATGCGACCAAACCTAACACCTCTTTAAGATTGAGTGCACCCAATTGACGATGACTGGAATCGGCTAACAGTTCTTCCTTTTGCGTGTTTGCTCTGGAGACCTGGAATCGATCATATCACGCGACTCCCTTACCTGTAGTCGACGCATTTGTTTGGCGTATACTAAGATACGCATGTCCTGATAGGCATTAGCGTAAGTTTTCGCGAACATGGTTGTCTCAGTCATGTTCTTTACGTTGTTTTAAATTGTTTTTAACGGCTTTGTCCGAGGTTCATTGGATGCAGCACGTTGTTCAATTTCTTGCCACAACAATCAGACGCACACTATACCGCGGCGCTCTCGTGTCGTCGCTCTTCAATACCACTAATACCAACTAATACCGCTAATACCACTAACACTAACACCTAACAGGTATGTCTTCGAGCCTGCACGCAAAGTTTTGACTCGGCCAACCGACTGGCACATCGTTCGTGGAAGCCGCCCAGAGGTGCTGGAGCCACTTGTTAATTGTCGTCTGTTCGCTTTGCAAAGTCACGCTGCACAATCTCTTCGCTGTTGGATTATATGCGTGTTCTATGGACAGTTGAGGGCGCGATGCCGAAAAAGTGCTGTGCGCGCCAGATTGTCCTGGGTAGATAACCGACGACCGAGAGTGTTGTGGTGTTCTCGTTTCGAAAACACGACAGCACTCGGGAACTCATGGATGAGCATCGTTTCCCGGAAAGATTTTAGGCCCACGTCCTAGACCAAGGCAAGTCTTTTTTTTTTACTTTTTTCTTTCTTGCAGCACAACACTTCTGAGGTTTCTCGTTCTCGCCACTAGTGGGCTCTCTATTACTGATGTCAGTGGTAGTTGCGTTCTCAATCTACTTCTCGGGAATTACCGTTGGTTTCTCGTAAATTACCGCCCGACACGTCGGATTCATTACGTCACAACGTTAACTATCTGAACACAAAAAAAAAAATCGGTCGCGGGAAGAAACCGTACCCGTCTGTTGCAAAGCCTTTCAAAAGTAAGCGAAGAATAAAAGTAACCTTGAAAATAAACGATCCGGAGTTGCGAGAATAACACCTAGTGTTTGCAAGAGCAAGCGGTGCGTCGACGATGTAGTAAGCCCATCATTCAAAGATTGTTACAGATTGTTCATAAAGACTTCAAAATTGTATGCCTTTTTGAAAAACATAGCCCGTATTTACTGGAAAATATTTTGGCGATGTAGCCGGAATATTAAAGACAGATGAGGCCAGTCGTCATATGTAGAAAAATGAATTGATATCGGGTAGTTATCTTGTATAGGTGATATGTAATTTCATGAAAGGAACTGATGTATTTGTTACAAGTTAGATGGGCTGTAAAGTAGTTTGGGGCTCTGAGATGTTGAAAAAAAAATCGTGAATTACCGGCAGCGATACAGAGCAACATGCCCAATTGATCGTTATAGATGCACCTCTTAACATACTGCTGTTTTCCTTTGTTCTTTCCTTTATAGTGACCATAATTATGGCGGATTTCTTTTTTGTTCTTAGCGAAGATGTATTTTTTATGAGCAGCGCTATGTATCCGGGGTGATCATTTTTTAAGATTTCTAATTTTTTGTAGGTATCGGATACAGCAGATGACATAAATCTTGTCCTTGAGCTAGATTATGAGATGAAGTGGACATCGCGAGAAGAAGTCGTAATATGATAAAAACCTTGAACAAGCAGATCTCCGCACTTGAGTCTATACCCTGCCATACAGGGACCTTACGCTGTATTCTTATGAACGTGCCCACAATGCGATTATTGCGCAACACTTCACCGCGTGATATGGGCTCGCGCAAGCGCACTATAGAGCTCACGCACAGTACACCCTCCCCCGCAACACACACGCACACACACACACACACACACACACACACGCACGCACGCACACGCACACACACACACCCACACACACACACACACACACACACACACACACACACACACACACACACACACACACACACACACACACACACACACACACACGGCAACGGGATGCAGGGTTGTCCAGCTCCAACTCTACGGACAAGCTGAAGCTGGCCAACCGAACGAAAACGGTAGGTAAAGCCGCTGGTCCCGTGGACGGAGGGGACTACCCACAGCAGCTCCGAGGGGTTATTTATGCGCTCGTGTGCTCTTCTGAATAATGTTTACTCTCTCCCTTACTAGCATGAGAAATGGAAACGCATGCTCAACTAATTAACATGTATTCACCCATTATCTGTTTAAATATTTAGGGCGAATATTGTATCTTACGAATTGTACCAGGTGAGTTCACAAGACGTGACTACTTGAAATCGATCTCCATTATGACTGCAATTTCGAGGTGTTATTTCCCAAAGTTTGGGACAAAATGCCTGGGTGTTCCGGTCACTTTGGCGCTTCAGTGCAATAAAAAAGTGTTTTGTGAAGAAGTAAGTGAAACAAGAGTGCATTTTCACGGCCTGTTCTACGGCGTCGTTTCGAAATGGGCGTCATTCTGGTAATTAATTCCAAGTGGACCTCGTCTTGCGGATCTCACGGGCTACAACTCATACATTTCGATGTGGTGGCCACGAAGTAACTAATTAGGAAGTGGATTAGTGTATTTCTAAACGAGTCGAATAATGCGTTTCGATTTCTCTTGCAAGTGATGGCCCCTTCTGCGGACAATCCACCTCGAGGACTAAATTAAGTTGTTTGCAACTAATGCTTCTTTTTAAATTCCGTTACAATTTAAAAACGATCCCCCCATATGCTATCGCGACGAAACGAAGCCTGAACAGTGGACCGCGTGGCTGTTGGCACGTGCTGCAACGTCAAACCGCGATCATCTATGCACGTGCATGGCGCGTTTAGGGCGTTGGCTACTACGACGTTCTCGTCTTTTCAACCTTGGCTCACCTTCGTTCGCATCTTGGACATCATGCCGCCGGAGCACTCCAAGACTACGCTCTATTACACTGTCTCTGTGCACTCATGCGGAACGACCGACGATGAGCATTGCGGAGAAGGAGTAATCAGAGGCTTGAAGCGCTCCGTCGACGTCATATTAAAAAAAACGAAAAACTAAGGTTAGCCAAGGTCGAAAGATAAGCGGAGTGGAGAACAGCTTTTGCGCGCCGATTATACTGCGTCTCCTCATATCTTATTTTTGGGGGTGGGGGGGGTAGGGGGAGGGGGCGGCGGCAGTACATTACACTCTCATAGCGAAATAAAACGAACACTCGCCAATGGAAAGACATGTATAAGAAAAAAAAAAACTTGATGTTTCGGGTCCAGTACGTGCCTCTTGATCACAATGAAGCAAGCGCAGTGGCTCTTGTTTAAGTATGAGAAGTATCATCTAATACTTAAAGGGACACTAAAGCGAAACAATAAATCAGTTTAGACTAATGAAGCATTGTTTGAGAACCCTGCAGGCAGTCATTTAACAAAAAAATAATTTGGTTATTACATGAGAAAATGAAGATCCAAGTATCAGTATTCGAATTTCGCGCCGAAACCCCAGCGCTGGTACGTCAGGGTGACGTCTGGGATTCCAAAGTATTGTTTTCGCATTTGGGCCGCGTAGGCTGAAAAAAGGTTCCCGAAACTTGCCATGTTTATATTTGGTTCCTTTAGAACACAATGTAGTCAATCTTTACCGCTATATACAATTAGTAGGCCCTAGAAGACGCCATCAAAATCCAAGACGTCACAGCCCCCAGGCGCGGGAACTTAAGTAGGCGTCGCCACCCGTATTTCGTTCTTACGCTTTCTCTGGCTTACCAAACGTCTTATTGTTGCAAGAGTGGTGTTTTTGGTGTTGTAGAACGGTAATTTACTGATGCAGGAGATATCATTGTTCACTTTAGTGTCCCTTTAAATACTTCTTAATACTGCTTAATACTTATATCTAAGAAGCATTGAGTAATACTTAAACAAGAGCCAATGCTCTTGCTTCATCGTGATCAAAGGTCCCGTACAGAGACCCGAGATGTCAAGTTTTGTTTTCCTATACATGTCTTTCCAACACCAAATGTTCCTTTTATTTCGCTATGCTCATTCCTCACAAGACGGGTTTCCGTCGAACTCTGGTTTATTACACCTTTGTGTCCGAGTAGGGTGAGTTCTTCAGGTGAAATTGCCGGTTTCCCTATTTGGGACGTCGTGCCGTACGAATATTTCTGCCTCGTTTGCCGTCGTTCCCCTTTGGGCGCCGAATCAGACACCGCCTCGAGGAGTGCGCCTCAGCGCATCGACATCGTGTAGTCTTGGCCTTGCTGCGCGCAGAGTGTGTACATTTTAATCAAGGTCTGCGACATGTATGCTTGGTGCAATGTACGGGATCTAAGAGTCCGCTAAAAGAAATATTTTCTCACTGTAATCTAAGTGTTTGCTGAAATGATACCCAGACGCATTTCTACACCTTTCAACTGTAGATGAGACCTTTAGCAGTCGCAATCAACAGTCGGTAAAACTGGCGCAAGCTAACGGGGAGCAATTTCTAAGGATTAATGCGGGTTCAGAAGCGGCAGTAGTACTGCGTATCATACAAAGGGGTCGGTAAGTGATAAAGGGCGTTTTCAGGGGAATTTTCATCTACATCCTTCCAAACATATTTTTCTGTATATAGTCGATAAAAAAACAACAGGAAAACAAACTCGCGTAGCATCGCTAACAACGAACTAAGCTCATTCTGGTATAGCCTGGTCATGAAAGCATGAAACGCAAGCAAAAAAGCACATCGGTAAAATGCACCTTTACTCTAACTTCAAAGCAGCATGCTTTCAGCGTTCCCGAGATGGAGACGGTTTTGTTACTCTCGGCTTATGATTAACACCGAACGATCTCGCGTGCCAATGCATGCCAAGAAAGAGAGGACTTGAGCATGGGCTGTTCAACTCGGGAAGGTTTCTTTGTTTGTTTTTTCAACCCACCTTGTCCTTAACCTTGGGCACTCGTGTATCTTAACCTGACTTGTGCTCGCTTCGCGTCTGTAACTTGTTGATGTTGACTACTTTAAACATGGGACACGCTCACGAGAAAGAATGGTCAAAGATCGAAGAAAAGTATGTCTAGCAACAAATAACTAAACCTGTTAGGACATTCCTGACACTTTACTTTCGATACATCCGCTTTATTTCTGCCTCTCACGGAGACAGCAGTCCCATGCGACGTCAGAACAAACTTTGGCCAGTATTGGACGATCGATAATTGTCGGTGAATGCGACAGCCTTACTATATGCCCAGAGCTGTATATATTTTCTGTACAGATCCCGGGACGTTAGATACGTCGCAAGGGCTGGAATATATGGGACAGAAGCTATCGTATGATGCGATTATTTAGGTGCTACGAAACAATCTACCTCCGGCATCACGCTGTGCGGCCAAGCAATTGTTCGCGGTCCCGCACAGCGAGGCAGTGGCCCAGTTTACTACTGCGACAGCTTCGCGCTTGTCCCGTTTGTACACCTCCTACATCATACAAACCGGCTCATTTCTTGCACACTGTGATGCACTCTTTCGCGCTCAACAAACCCCGAGCGCTTAGATATGGTTCGGTGTCTTTTGATCGCTCTTTGTGAAAATCTTCTTTCTATGAGGCAAGTTCTATGAGGAAAGTGTCAAAGTTAGACAACTGCAGCGTGGAGACAGCCTCCCGATTATGTTTTAAAGAAATGCCCCCCTGCTGGCTGGCGGGGTTGTGTTACTCTTCGGGCACAGTTGCCCGACGCCCAAGACATTCGGCCACGACCGCGCGCGTCTTTCTGTCAGCCAAAATGTCGCTGTTTGGAACATTTGAGGGGTGAGTGCCAGGCGCTATAGTTCCTCGCGATCTTGTGTTGTGGCAGCTAGTGCTTTAAGACGCTGTGTTTCGAGCGCACCGTCCTTGTAATTAGACCCGCACATTCTGTTAGACACTGGATACCACCAGCTTGGGTGACGTCCGTTTATAACGCTGTCGAATTAGCAGACACCCGCGTCGCCATAAATATGAAGGAACTATTCACGACGTCGTACTTGCGTTCCCTCGTAACTCGCCCTCGAAGTCAAGGATTGGGACATTTCTTTCAGTTTGTTCTGTCCCTCTCCATGTTTTACGGCATACGGAGCAAACACGGTAGTATAGCGGGTGCCTCACGTGACTTGCGGCAAAACTTGAAGAAATATGCGAGTGCCACGTGTAACTGGACGGAACCGAGGTAATGTTGTTTGCCTTCGCTTGGAGCAAGTCAGACTATACTTGTATTTCGCCTAATCGCATAATTAGTTATATTTATTAAACAACTGCTCAAAATATTATGAGGGAAAAGTTGTCAACAAAAAATTTCCGATCGATCTTTCGGTTGCCGTATACGTGCATGAAAGAGTTTTTTGCCTAGCATGAAAGAAGCCCGCAAAAGCACGCCAAATATGCAGCGTGACTATAGCCGCACGGTGCTGGGTGATAATTATGATATACGCAGAGAAGCAAGCGAGTCGCCTAAAGATCCTATACAATGCTACTCGGGGTAATAAAGGCATGATTCGCTTTAAGGGGTTGACATTTGTTGCATTGAGAATATCTCGATAGCATTTGTTGTTTCGTTGCGTATTCCTGTAGAGAAAATTGCTGCGATCTGATACACTTGCAAGGGCAGTAAAGGTATCAGCAGATTCGCCTTCAGCATATCAGCATATCCGCTATCAGCATATCAGCAGATTCGCCTTACGTGTGCTGTGTCAAGCGGCGCGAGGGCTGGCGAAGAAGTTGGCATGTACATTCGCGGACAGAATAAAATGGACCATGGGACCTCCGAAAACGTTCAATTCCCGAGCAGCCTGTAGCAGTTACCAGTAAAACTGCCCACGACAACGTTGTTAGCATATTCTAGTCGAGGTCCAAAATGCAAATACCAGATTGCGTTGTGAGGTTGCGGAGATATTCAGCTTTTTCTTAGATTTCATGGTCCATAATATTCTGTCCGCGACTGTACATCTTCCGATTACACCTGAAGGTGCACAGAAATGCACTTGTGCACCTGTGCCCCTTGCTCAGTGTTGAGGTCCTCACGGTGTGCACCAAGTTCTCATGCGACAGCCGGTTCGAACAACGAACGAGCCCCTAAACTGCGTCAGGCAAAAGCGCACGTTCATTGCATCGGCACGTCTGTACGGCTAGGATGAAATTCCCATCATGCGGCCACAAATGTGGGCGAAAGTGTCAGCGGAAGCTAGTCGCTTTCAAGCTGCTGCACGTCTTTTCACGATACACGAATAGCTGACTTTGAAACTGTTGTGGATGTTCTCTTCATAGAAGAGATCAAAATGCGGTAATAAAAAGCTTCACAATATGGCTGAGTATTAGCCAGCCATGCGGCTATCATGGGCGCGATGTTCAAAGCGTGTGTTCTTCTTTTTATGAACTAAATACAACATTCTTGTCCAGCAAAGAAACGCGGAGAGAGAATTTCACAAAAGGTACGAAAAAATAATGAGCAGGTCTATTTTTTAGAGCGCAGCTCTTTGGCGTCCGTTCCTGGGTTTCGCGTCGTCGTCGGCGTTGTCGTCGTCGGCGTCGGCCTCGTAACCAGCTCGCCGACGAATCTGCTGCTCCGCCGCCGCGCATGCGCGCTGTCGGCTCTCCGGGCGAGGGAGGATGATGGAAGGGAGGAGGAGGGCTGGCTACACAAATGACTCTTTGGCGTCCGTTCCTGGGTTTCGCGTCGTCGTCGGCGTCGGCCTCGTAACCAGCTCGCCGACGAATCTGCTCCGCCGCCGCGCATGCGCGCTGTCGGCTCTCCGGGCGAGGGAGGATGATGGAAGGGAGGAGGAGAGACTGTGGAGGAGGGCTGGCTACACAAATGGCTCTTTGGCGTCCGTTCCTGGGTTTCGCGTCGTCGTCGGCATTATCGTCGGCCTCGTAACCAGCCCCGCCCCCCTTTCATCCCCCCAGCGCTAGCAGCGACCGACTGATACCGCTTTCGTGAGTCCGCTACCGCACTCACGAAAGACGTCGTGCACTTCCTGCAACTCGCATTAACCGTCCATCGATCCACACCGATGTTAGTAGTGGGGGACTTTAATGTTGACATAAAGACAAACAGCAATTTCCTAACACTTATGCGGGAGAACATCCCGTTCCTCTCGCTCGTAACGCGTCCCACGGCTGTGACAACCTCGCGAGGCACTTGTATAGATCTCGTCTTTGAGAATCAAGCATTGGTGTACCAAGGCGAACATATATCAGTCTATTTCTCCGACCACAAAGCTTCCTTCATGACTGTCAAGAACTGTTAGTGGAGTCTTTGTTAAAGGAATACGTGTGAAAAATAAAAAAAAATTCTGTGATAGCGCATACATGTGTTGCTCGATTTCTTTGCCTCAATCTATCGAAAAGGTGAAACAGCTTATTTGCTGCGCTCAAATTTCGCATTAGGAAGTAACGTAATCGTCGGTAATTTTTTTTTGTACGTTCGACGTGCCGCTAGGTATACATCGCAATCGGCATCCTCGGCAGCTTTCCATTATTTATAGTCTCATTTTTCACTAATAACCTTCTTATTGCCAAGTGAATCTGATGCGCCGATGGCTTGTTTGCGTGCTTGTTTGTTTCTGATGTGCCAAAACAGAAATTTACCGCTGCGTTCAGTGCACTAATTACCCTGTTATTTCTTTATTTTTTCCTTCCTTCATGCCTGGTCGCATTTAACGACGTGACTATACTCCGTCTCATACATCAGGTGCAACACTGTGGAGGCTAGAAATACTTTTTGCAGTGGCTGCGTTCGCGCTTAGGTATAGTTCGGTGTCTTTTGACCGCTCTTTGTGAAAATCTTCTGTCTATGAGGTAAGGTCTGAATGACATTAAGAATTTGCTCTCAGAAGCAGACAAACCGTGGGCATACTTGGCTGCTAACACGTTGTTTTACATCAATTTGCTTATCATAGTTTTTTTTTTACTTGCATCCCGTCGCGGCAGCCTCACGTGCATGCTCGCGCGAGCAAACGCCGCTGGTGCCTGTAGCGAAGCATAGAAGGAACGCGCGGAGTGATAAAATTTGGAGCTTCCAATAGACGAAGCGCCAATAGTCACGGCACACAGGAAGGTATACAGATAGGACAAGACAGGACAGGACAGGAAGGAAATACAGACAGGACTGGTTGTAGTGGTGTATCCATAGTTGCGCTGGTATTGGCGTCACTGAAGATTATCTGGATATTTCTCCGCTGCCACCGTCATCCACAAGCTGTACCGTAGCAGTACTAAGGGCCTGACAACGCCTAAAGCTGCAGCAGCTGGATCCCCACCCCCACTTGGCAATCATGGCGGCGAAGACATCCATACAGCTTCAGAGGCTCGCAGAAAACGGCCGCAAACAGGGAGCACAAGCCCTGGTATCCCAGAAACGAGCAGCCGAGCACTCCCCAGAGAAGGCCCCCTCAGGGAAGCGTGACATTCCGGGCGACATCACCAACCTTCGCCTTAATGAACACCAAAGTTTGTGTGTTGGACTCCCACAATGGTCGTGGGTTCGAGTGCCTTAACTCTATTTTAATTAACTGTGCCTTAATTAACTTCCCCTAATTCACTCCGCTTAATCCACGCTGTCTTAACCGGCGTCGTGAACAGCCTCGATTGGTTCACTTGGGCTTCCTTGACTTTTTTGGACCATCGTGTGGTCGCGCTAACACCGCCTCATGAGTCATACCATGCGGTCGCCTTAATAATTAATTAGCACTAAGCAGCAACAGCTGATTACAACTAACAATCAGCTACTTACAGCTACTCATCAGCAACAGCTGAATAGTAGAGTGCAGTGGACGGCCGGGGCTGCTGCGGCCCTGGACTAAGGACACCACAGCGCACTCTGGGGCAGCATAGCAGCATTTTCACAGCTACGTGAAGTTTTTAAATCAATCTTTCAAACGAGAGACTATACAAACATTTAAAAGCGCATCGGTAAAAACACTTGCTGAGTACGTAAGTTGCGAAGTCGGAGTACCCGAGCTCCTTCGCCAACGCAGAGCTGCGCCCGCGTAGAGCTAGTTGCCGCCAGAGGGCGGGAGCACCTGCGGGGGAGCACCTGCGGAGCACCCTCTGGGGGAGCACCTGCGGTGCTCCCGCCCTCTGGCGGCAAAACAAGACATGGGGGCACCCGCGATGTACGGCGTCTATGGAGAGTTCAAAAACTGAACCTAGTCTAGTAGCGTTGGCAGCGGCGGCGGCGGCAGCAGCAGCCAACAAAGTTGGCTTAATCAAGCCGGGGCCCAAGAAGACTGTGCTTCGTTTATGGAACATTGAAGATGCTGCAGCAGCTGCCACACATAAGCCTGTCGCCAAGGCAGCCACTGCTACCACAGTGGCCGCCATGCCCCTGCCAGAAAAACCTACAAGCTCAGTAGAACCGCGGAAGCTTGTAGTATTGTATTCCTTCCTGTGTACTGTCAGTATTGTCGCTACATCTATTGAAAGCTACGCACCAACTAGCCCCACAGCGTGTTTTACTGCAACATTTGGAGGCCGAACTACGTGCGTAGCTTCCACAGTGTTGCACCTTACGTATGAAACGGAGTATGCACCGTCGCGGTTTCGGGATGGATGGATGGATGGATGGATGAAAAACTTTATTAGGGTCCTTTAGAGCGCACCCTAGCACGCAGCGGGCCGCTTCCACGTCAGGACAGAGAGGCCGAGTCTCTCCGCTGCGTCGCGGGCCCGTTGGACAGCCCATAACTGTTCTTCGAGGTTGGGGCTGTGTAGGACAGCATCCCAGCGTGAAGAAGTGTTACTTTCATCGCTGCGTAACGCGGGGCATCGCGGGGACGCCTTCTTTTCCAGCCACCGTCAGTGAACGCAGCGCCACCACATGGCGTAAGCCAGGACGTTAGCAGCGCCGTGATCTTCTTTCTCGCAGCCTTGGGGAACTTGTCGGATGCCCGAGGAGGTCGGCTGTCTGCAAAGCAAAGCCGGCGCTCCTTGGGCTCCCCGGAACCCTTCCCGTTGTGAGAGCAACGCAAACACACTTTCGGCAGACGACGGGGGAAGAAAGGGAGGGGTGCGTACCCATTTACTCGAAAAAAAAAAAGCATACTCCCAAGACAAGGCTCCAGCGAAACATCGGCCTGTCTTCCATTTACTTGTCGTGTATTCGACGTCAGGTGAAATCGTTTGTTGGCTCACTTGCTCAATGCTAAGAGCATCAGTCTGACCGCTTGCATTAGATTTTGTTCTTGGCTCCGTTCTGCGTCTCGCTGAAGTGCTTACAGCAATCCTGCAGTATGCGGGCCTGGATGAGACTGTAAATAACTTGTGGGCTATAGTGTTTGGGCACGTGTGCTTTGTCAATCTTTTGCTTTCATCCATTGTCGTCTAATAAACATTGAGTAGCACGAGAAGCCCTCTCACTGGGATAACGTCTCTGGTTATTAGGTTCCATATTTATCTTTGCCAGCTGCACGGCATCTGAGTGACTGATACTTGAACGGGAACATTTCCATTCTCGAGATTGTAGTGAGATGTCACAAAAGTAACGATCGATTCTAAGTCCTTTGGATATGGTTCCGCTGTTAAACCGAAGTTAGACATCTTGATTGTACGGAACCTGGTGGCCATTGAAGTGCTTTAACGATAAGAGTGGGTTGTACAGATGGAAACACACTGTGAGACAAAAGTTGGATACACAGGCGTAAAGTACCTGTTTCGATGGGTAGACTTATCATTGTTGACAGTAGCCTTGTCAATCTTTGCGTGTTAGTTTGAGGTGGTTACTATTGTATGTGGCACTATACCTCAGACAGGCTGGCCACTCTATTGCATATGTCACGGCTGCTGTAAGGCGATGGCCTCTACCACAGATATACGATTACTCTTGCCTTGCGACATCTGACACTGTCCTTAGTCTGCGGACATCCTAATGCCATCGTACCACCTAGTTACCTGCGATACCCTACTGCGCTTCCTTTCTCTTGGGCACCCATTCTGTAAATTCCACAGAACACCAGACCACGTAGCCTTACACACAACATGGTCTGCATGCCCAAGTCCATTTCTTCCTTTTCTTCTCAACTAAAACATCGGCTACCTCATTTCTTTCTCTTGCACGCAACGCTGCTTTCCTGTCCGTTGACGTTACGCCAATCGTTTTTCCGTTTCCATAAACAGCGCTGCTCATATGCCGGGCAGTTCATCTCCTCCCTCTAAATCCCGAACTTTAGCGTCACGCCTTTCAGTGCATCCCCGTCAGATCCTCGTCTGTTATTGTCATCGCACTGACCGGGGATCTCCGTGACACGGGCAGTCGACAAACCAATACCAGCTATCTTGTGCACCAAAAATATCTCTTCTTGTTACCGATTTCGGTCCTTAGTTCTTTCTCGGCCCCAAGCAAACAGATTGCAGGAATGCGTGTTGCTTCTTACCGTGAAACACCAAAGGGAATTCGAAGTATTCATTTCCTGTTATCCCGCTTCTGTCGTACGAGAATCTCGCCAATGTGTTTTTTTTTCTTCAGAACTGAAGTTCAAGTCTGCTCTGTTCATTATCGTCAATGCTTAGTGCTTATTGTTTTAGTTCACTATTCTTTCTTATCAATGTTTTGCGCCTTTCACTCCATCTTGCTTTTTTTTCGTCCTCATGCACACCACCAAGGAAATGGTACACATTATAGTTGTAATAATAATACTAGTAATTATTAGTAATGAATACTATCATTAACATTATTAGCAGTAGTAGTTGCAGTAATCCAATAATTTGAAGTTGGCGGCCTAACTTGAATCTTTGCGAAGTTGCCTATTCCATTGAGTTTCTTTGCGCCGTCTTAAATTGCAATTCGTATGCGTGCGTGCGTGCGTGCGTGCGTGTGTGTGTACGTGTGCGTGTGCGTGCGTGCGTGTGTGTGTACGTGTGCGTGTGCGTGCGTGCGTGCGTGCGTGCGTGCCAGCTGCTTCTTCGCCATCTTATGCAAGCGTTGTCACAGCCTGCCGGACGGCTTTAAACATCTACTTGCTCTTGTAACTCGCTTCTGATTTCGCAGAACCGTCTCTCCGGTGGAAACGCCGAGTTATTCTCTCCATCTTCGCCTGTCCCTGTCACTTCAGTTCTTTCCCACGTGCAGTCTCTGCTATCCATTTCATGCATCGACAAGTGCATTCCTTTGTCTCGTTCTCGTTTTTTCTCTATTGCCATTGCAAGTCTGGTTTTGTTTGGATGGTCTTAAGCGAGCAAGATACTGAGTGTGAGAGCGTGGGTGGGTGTACGTGTGTGCGATTAGGAGAGTGTATGGGTTTGCGTGTGTATATGTATTCATGTGTGTCTTCAGCGCTACGACCCATGCCCGCGTTCTCGTAAGTTGGATACTCAAGGAAATAGCGGTTGAAAGTGTTGGTGCTTGCGACGAACTCGACGTTTATAGCTTAGAAAAAATGCGTATAGGACTCTACGCCTTGCCTAGAAGCGTTCCACGTGTCACTTTCTGAGATGGCTTTTCCGAGCAAGCTCGTCCTCGCATCTATCTGGCTTTTAAGCGCATGGATTCAAGTTCTTTGCTTCGTGTTCCAGTTGCGTTGTCAGTCGCGCCGCTCTAGAAGCATAAAATAGCAAATAACAGCAAAATACTTCCAACGAATGACATATATAAAGTCGGTTGCCGCTGCCCTTTTCGTTTTGCCTAGCGTTTTTTCCCTCTTCAAGCTTCGTCATTGCAATGCGACTTCGCATGCACACTCCCACTGAGCTCCATCGGGATCTGGAGCAAGCGAGCTGCGGTGTCGGAAGGGATTTTCTTGCTCGTACGCTAATCCTGCCCCTGATTTGCGGTGACATATTGCCAAGGTCCGTATGTTTCGCGAGGGTGCTTGGGCAGGACCCGCAGCTTATCTCTCTTTCTCTCGTTTTCTTTTTCTATGCAGGCTTGTTTTTTTTTATCCTTGTGCTTTTATGTGTAATACAGAGAAGAAACGCACGTGTCACGGTCGGCGTGTCGCAAAACGCTTCTCTCTTTTTTTTTTTTTGCTGCTACGCTCGTTGACGGTGGGTTTCGTAACGCGCTCCTGACCGAAACGTTTACTTCTCGTAGGTTCCTTTTGCTTAAAGATAGACAGGCATTCGACGCGAAGCACGCTACTTGAAGTGTCTTGCGTAACAGCGGACCTTCCTTTCTGACCGTGAAAAGCATAGTCGCCATGTTCCGGCCCTTGGCTTAAGTTACTTGTTTGTGTCTTCCAGACCATGCTGTCTTTCTGACACGAAGCGGTCTTCAGACCATGCTGTCTTTCTGACACGAAGCGAAATAACAAACACTTCAGAGCTGCTACATTCGAGAAACGCTTCATTGAGATGAAACTATAGGCAACAACATGACGCTTTGTTGCAGGCTTCGTATTTGTAAGGCTTCAATGAGGCTTGGACGTGTTGACAACAGCGACAGCGCGCTAACACGTAAGGAATTCCAAATGATTTGGAAAGTGTTGCGCTAGCGGAAAGAGCTGAGAGGCCATGTGTGGTCTGTGTTTCGATCAAGGAGATGTAAATGATGGAGACGCCGTGACGAAACCGGATGTTACGAAACCGGAAGAAAGCGGTGTGCATCAGAGAGCGAACGAGTCTAGCTGATATTGTAGTTGACGTTCAGCAAATAAAAAAAATGGAGCTGTGCAGTCCATGTAATGCGTAGGGCAGATAGACGGTGGACCACTATAGTTACAGAATAGGTGCCAAGAGAAGGGAAGCGAAGTCGAGGAGGGAAGAAAATGATGTGGGATGATGAAACTTACAAGTGCAAGTTGGAAGTAGCTAGCGCAAGACCGGGGTAGTTGGTGATCGCAGGGAAAGGACTTCGTCTTGCAGTGGACATAAAAAAATAAGGTGCGGCTGCTGATGATGATATAAGCTTATGAGTTCCACTCCTACACTGAGTTAAATTCAATACCTTTTGTAAAGGGTGTTTGGTGAAAGTTCTTGCACCTGCACGGAAATTCTTTTAATAGTCTGCAATAATTTTTTTTAAAAGTACATATGGCTTTATTGGAGTCGTAGAGGGGAAGCAGCAGTAAAAGAAAACCTTACGTAACGATAGAGTTCGGGGAAGTGGAGGTACACCATTTGTGATTATGATATTAATTATTCACTCATGCAGAGTGCTTGAGAGTCATGAGTCATGAGAGTGCTTTATAAAACTGTAATCTCCTCTGCGTCAGTAGTGCTTCAAGATATAGATCTGAAGCACGTTTTCCAATTCCGTCCTTCAGTACATCCTATCTCCTCGTAGCGCGGGTTTCTGGCGCTACATTTTCTATCAGGATTGACAGCACGAACAAACCCAAAACCGCCCATGATGACATCCACATGAGTGACCACACGTCCTTTTCGTAGCCTCATTGTGTGGTCTGCGTTTATCTGCGTAACAAGTATGGTCAACACCTGAAGTATAATCTAGCCACCCAAGATTTCATATACAAACACTTTATGATAGCCTTGTCCCTTTACGACTCAAGTGTACCTATCGAGGAACCATATCTTTCCCTCCTCTATTGCGTTCCACCAAGCGCCACTCCCCAACTGCCCCTAGCGAGTCTCTTTAGGCCCATCGTTATCTAGGAAACGTTGTATATCTGAATCGTTTCTTTTCATTCCACTTCCTTGATGTCTCGGTTCCTGCTTCGTTTTGTCATCGTGTTATTCTCCCACTGTTGGACATTGCCCTTCTGTTGTGTGGTTGGCCACGGTGATCTAAAAAAAAATATGAAACCGCAATTCAGGCGCTCTTTTTTTTCTCTGCCGATACTTTTGCGTGTTCAGTCGTTCCCGGAACGACCGAACCTGGGGGTTAGGCACGTGGCAGCGGCTTGACGCGATCGGCCCTGAACCGGAGATCCCGGGCCGCGCGAGGACCCGGAGTGTGTAAGTAAATCCCAGCGATCGGACATGCGACAGTTGAGACAACCGGAAGAACAAATCAAGAAAAAGAAAGAAAAAAAAAGAGAAAGGAAGCTAACGAAATCGAAAGCTTAACATTTGTCAAACGGAGGAGCAGCTTCTGGCACTGGGTGACAGTAGGAGCGTGGCGTAGCAGAAAGAAAGGAAACGACATGAAATTCTGTAGAACGGTGAGAGCTAGCGCATCGAAAAATACGAATTCTCGTGTGGCCGAGGAAACGAAACGAAATCGATATTACTCCCGCGCTGCCGTGTGGGTTATATCGACGAACCCGACCTGTCTGCCTGTCTGTCGGCTCGTGGGTGCCCCGCCCCCACTGTTGCGGGTGTATTGTCGGACTCGGGAGTTCCGTAAAATAGTCGGGCACCGATGGACGGCTGTGGGTGTAATCCTACTCTCCAGTCGAAGAAGCCTTTTCGAAGCGCCGTTAGCGGATGGAGCAACGACTGCTTCGTTTAGGTGAAGTTAACACGTGGCAAGAATTTGGGCCGTTTATCCTTTTGTTTGCTTTTGCTTTTGCCTCCGCGCTTGCTTCAGCCTCCCCGCGTCAAGAATTTCCAACGGAAGTTACCCGCTTCGGATTCGTTTAGGGTTGAAGAGTGATTCGTGCTTCATGTTACCCAAACTGAGTATCTCCCATTGGAGATGCTCAGTGCTCTTTCGCTGTTGCCACAGCTCCTTCGCTCAATGCTCCTTCGCTGTTGCCACAGACTACAGACAGAGTGGTGGCGCTGGCTAACACTCCAAGGGTTCTACTAGGAAACATAAATACACAAGAAAGTGGATGGGGAAACGGCGCCGCGGTAGCTCAGTTGGTAGAGCATCGCACACGAAATGCGAAGGTTGTGGGCTCGTTCCCCACCCGAGGTAAGTTGCCTTTTCATCCACTTTCATTTCTATTAATTTATCGTTTCTTTACTTCATCTGTTACACACAAGTAATTTCCCCTATGTTGTCCTCGGTGCCACTGTTTGTTAGCTTCTTATGATATGACTAACAAAAATCGGGCCCCTCGGCTAACCGCCTTTCTGCTCGTATTTGCGGGAATAGTCCACTTTGAAAGGAGTGAAGTGAGACTTGCCGACGAGGCTTACCGGCTGTGTTGTTGCGCGGTTACGCTCAAGGTCGTGGGATCGAATCCCATCCGCGGTGGCGGCATTTCGATGTCGACGAGTTGCAAGAATGCCCTCTCCCCGTGCATTGGGAGCACGTTAAAGATTCCCTGGTGGTCAAAATTAATTCGGAGACACCCCCCTGGTGACATTAGGAACGTGGCGAAGCACAAAAAAAAAGAGAGGAAACGGCACAAAATTCTGTAGAACGGTGAGAGCTATAACGCACGAACGAATCTCTCTTCAAGCGTAGACGTATCCGAAGCGGGTAACTTCCATTGGAAATTCGTGGCGCGGGGAGGCTGAAGCAAGCGCGAAGGCAAAAGCAACACGGCCCATAATGAAATCTTGGTTTTGCCACATAGAACCCCCCAATACAATTCAGACGCGTGAGAAGGTTTGAAAGAACGACAGAGGTTCTTTTACGCTGGTCGAAATTCTAGCGTGGGAAATACAAAGGTCTCGAGCGTATCTGGGCGGGTTTATTTATTTAACACTACTGCAGGCCAATTGTTCGGCCCTAGCAGGAAGGGCATTTTCGGAATGACAAACAATAAATTGCAGCAATAAACTCGAAAACAGCAAAAGGGGAAAAATTGGCAAAAGTAACAACGCTAACACAATGGAGAAGCAATTTTGAGCAAAACAAAAAGAACCAAAATTGAGAGAAGAGCACTAAACCAGTAGGAAATACGTGCATTTATACAAATGCAAGTATCTATAGCTCACAAAAGAAACGTTCCCGTTCTGCCGAAAAGTCTTCGGCCTTGATAACACTTGGCGGCAACTCATAATTCACATTCAGTGCACTCTCGGTCAGAGGAACTCAAAGGCGCCGTGGTAAGGTGCTCGTCCAATCAGAGATTGATGGTACGAGAAGTGAGCAACAGAACGAAAACTGTGATATTGCTCACGCGCCCAAATTTAGAAGACACACAATTAACGAGTGGAACATCAACAAAATTAGGAGGAACATATAGAAAGGTGACCTTTATTAGATTGTCGCGACACAGAATGCTGTTTTATCGCACTTACTCGAGCTACTCTTCAAGTGCCGCTTGCCGGAGCTGTGCAACTGTTTGGGTTGTCAAAAAAAATCGACATTTCACATCGTTTTATCAAACATTGTTCTCCGGCTTCATATTGCTGATCTGAGGCAATTCAGCAAATTATTCAGGGCATTACCTGCAGTGCCATGTGCGAAGCTGATTCTTGTGGCTCCCATCCACAATTTCTTTTTAATCACTAGCAAGTAGGCGCGCATCGAGGTCATTCGTAAATATTGTTTCCAGGATGACAGTTCTCCAGATTTTCATGTCGTCATCGATGATGGCGATGTTAATGTGCAAAGGAACGAAATAATTTCTATAGCTCGTCCGCGACTTACTAAGCTACTGCGAAAAATGTTGTTAGCATAAATGAAGAAAAAAAATATGTCCTCCCTACAGTCGGCAAGCTTTACTTTTTTTTCTTTTACAGTGAGATGTCTCACGCAAATTTGTGCAGGGAATTCTCAATAAAACAACACATCCTTTCCCACGCGCATAGATAAATAAGAATGCGCAAGTACGCACATCTTCTTGAATTCTTGCATCTGCTCGTGCATATGTCAAAGCTCCTAGGATAATAAAATACAGTGCAATGATAAAGAACCACCAGAATCGCCGACACAGCTTCCCGAAAGTCACAACGGTGAGCAAAGTTGTTTGTGCAGTTCAAGGACTTCTGAAACACTGGGGCGCTTGTTTAATGTACTGCACGTAACTGCATAGTCACATCGATTTGGTCCCTTTCAGATGCTCCAATGAAGCTTGTTAATGGAAACGTTCTACCTGCTCTTGCTGCTGTTATGTATGGGCAAATTTCGTTCTTCTTTTTTTTAACCTTGCCAATATTTATTCATTTCGTAAAGAAAAAAAGGAAAGCAAACGTGATGCTTTCAACCAAAACTTTGCTCCCTGCTGTAGCTCGAATGTAGATTTGTTTTGTTGCGTTTGACAAATTTCACTGCAGTCCATCTAGCGATTGTTTAAAGGCGAACATTTGTGCCATTCGCAAGCATATAAATGTACATAAAGGTTGTTCCCGAGCTAAAATATCCTCCTGAATGATGTTACTCTCAGTGGAGCTTTGCCAGTTAATTTAATTTCTCATATTAGGCATAAAATAAAATAATGTTTTTCTGACAGTATTTCTCGGCGTAGAAGCTTGGCAAAGGCATCCAAAGCGGGCTTCTCATTGTGGGCGTTCTCTTACCTCGTGCGAAATGTGTTTATTCTTTTTTTTTTGTTTAAACGCATATAACTGACACCGTTCTTCGATGAAAGATAGAGTGACATGGATGAGTAGAGTAAGGTTATGGACTTTAAAAAAGATATGTTTACTGGGAGATGAAGGCGTAACGGGATTGAGCCGCAGAACAAGAAACGTCACTCAAGGCTACGCTGCGACGAGGGGAGTAGTCTTCGGAAAGGTTGCTGGCCTGACCTAGGGAACTCCCGTCGTAGAAACGCTGGCGTCACCAATATTCCTTGCGCAATCATTTTTTTTTGTTTATCCGCGATACAACGAAAGCCATAGCCCATGACATAGAACGATAAGAAATAGTAATTGTAGAAGTACTCAAAAGGCAAGAATCAAACAGTCTGCGACAACACTTCACAGTGCTCTGGTAATTTCTGGTTTCTAGAACGAAAATATCAATTCCCAGTCCTATCAATTCCCAATATAAAAATATCAATTCCCAGTCGCAAGGATCTCTTTCTCTCTCTTTCTTTTTTTATTTTTATTTTTGCCAAAGTGCCAACAATTATTGAATTTGGCTCCTCCTGCCATGACTATACACACTCGTTGACTTTTTCGGCAGGTCTCTCCTTGCTACCTCAAAACCTCTTGCGTGCACTAGACGTCCAGATGAAGTTTGCGCACTCGATTCGCGTGGTGCTCTTGCTGCTGAGTTCCGACATTAGACTGCCGTTTTCGTTAGTGACACATAATTAGCCTTGCCTGCCTTCGCCTGCGCTACTTGCCCGAAACGTCCTTCGGGCATCATTTAACTGTATTGTTTGTCGCGGGTGGATGCAATTGGCTCTCGCGTGCCACTGGCCACTTCGTCGCTTTCGTCTTGGTCCGACCGACAGTACTTATCTCTCTACGTTCCCGTGTCAGTTTTATCCTAATATGGTGTCGGCAGTTTATTCTTAAGGTACCTCTACACTTATATATTTCCTTCGCTATTTACAACCCGCACTATCAGGCAGGCACGGGTTGCGAAGCCTCAGGTGAGAGTTACAATAGCATATGTGGAAATCCATTTTTAAATATGCACTTTGTCTACACACAAAAATGCTACTACTACTGGTGATAGCACATTACTGCTACTGGGGCGCTACTATTACTTTTACGTATTGTTGCTACTACTCAAACTTGTACACGTTACTGAGAAAAAGGGTAACCGATTACAATTACACATACTTCATTTAAAAACGTTATTGATTTCAGTTACTAATTACTGCCCCGCTAATATAACTGACAACATGCTCAAAAGTAATTCATTACTTATAGGTGACTTTCCAGCGAACTTTTATTAACACTGCGCAGGCGAGGCAGATATGGACTCGCGCGTTCGCTGCGTCATCTGCATGTCCTTCGCACATTGTTTTTGTCAGTTATAGGGACATGCTGAGCACGAGGTCGTGGGATCGAATCCCGGCCACGGCGGCCGCATTTTGATGGGGGCGAAATGCGAAAACACCCGTGTGCTTAGATTTAGGTGCACGTTAAAGAACCCCAGGTGGTCAAAATTTCCGGAGTCCTCCACTACGGCGTGCCTCATAATCAGAAAGTGGTTTTGGCACGTAAAACCCCAAATATTATTATTAATATTACATGGACACTCCAGGCGGATTTCCGCCGTTGGCGTCGCCGTGAGGTTCCACATAAAGCCCACAGACGGTAAAATCGTCGCTGCGCACCACATGCTGCATGTGCGAGTGAAAGCGTGCGAGGGTGTGTCGGCTACCGCGGCTCCATCTCACCCGCCCGAAAGAGACTAAAGGGGGAAGGATGTGCGCCATCTCCGGTAGTGTGCGAGGCGTCGAACGTTGCGAGGCACCAGGAGAATGGAGACAGGGGGGGGGGGGCGGCAGCGCGGCGTTCTACTCGGGCCGCAACTGCGCATGTGGCGGCTGCACGTGGTCACGCAGCCCTATGTTGAGAGCGATCTCCGGCATGTGGCTTTGCATTGAAGCGATAGACAGCATGAATGTGGCTTCGCTCGCTGCAGCTGCCGCGTTTCCTAATGCCATCTGAAAGCGAGTTTTAGCGGTCGTCGAGTGAGATGGTGTTCATGGTTTCTGTGTGTTTCCTGCATGTTTTCTGTGTGTTTCCTGCATGTTTTCTGTGTGAGTGTGAGCGCGTTTGATAATTTAGTTAGTATCCTTATGTATCCGTAAGTTTATGCGGCCGACAAAGCTACTGTCCTGACTTCCTGTAGCTGTACGCTATTACGCGGTCGCAATTGATGCTTCGTATTTAGCGAGAAACTGCAACTTTTTGTAATCAACTGGAAGTAGTATTTATATGTATTATTGCCTACCCTTAAAAGATAAACATGCCCAGTGAGTGTGTTGCTCGAGTAGCGCGTTCAGATGTGGAAAGTGAGTATAGAAGTACTTAATGGAAATGGGTCGTGAACCAACTCTGTACCTTTCCGTGCAAGGGACTTTCAGTCTAGCTTTAGAAACACGGCGACATTTCGACTCCCCTCCCACTAAAAATGAAAAAAGGCAAAAAGGCATTTAAGACGGGTAACAAAAAGGCATTTTATGTGTCGACTCACTCATGGCACGGAAGTTTAGTTCGTGTGCAAAAATAAATTTTGTTTAAACAAAATGATCAATATACGGAAAGAATACTGCTGGTAACAACGAAAAATTGCTGTCACTGTTTAGTCGTAAAGAGTGAGGTTTTTCCCAGTTGAAGGGGGGGGGGGGGGGCGAGGCACCTTGCATTTTACGGGTCTAGTGGTCACTTCTCATCTAGGCCAGCAAAACAGGCGCTGTTTTCCAGTAAGCAGCAAGGCACGTTGCATGTTTGGCACATCTGCGCCGTCCTCGAAGGTTGGCATTTTTACTGCTGAAAGAATAGCACCGTAAACTGCACCCTTTCCGATGGTGCCTGAAATCGGAGAGTAAATATTAGAGTGCCTACAAAATGATTTTATTTTATCATCTTGGGCACCTCGCTGATGTTGCGCCCCAGGAAAGAAAACATCCCACTCATCTCGTTGGCGTGTACGATTCGCATAGCTCCTGCAGGGGTAGGCATTTCTCAGAAAGACCAACATCTGTGTCAAGGACTGCTTCAAGAAAAGGCTGAAGATGTCACTTCGACTTATTGTCGTCGTTCTGATCAGGCCAATGACAGTCCACTGTATCACAAATGCTTAAACGGTGGCGAATATCGCAGGAACGCCTCCATGGAGGCGCCTTCGCAGTCTTGAGAAAAACATAATCTTCACCAGTCCCTGTATCAGGAGCCTCCCTGACAGTTGCAAGGGCTTTTCCCGTGCCTGGTACTTCTTTGTGCGTTTTGAGTGGGCTATATCGCGAGCATGAATGTCAAAATCGCTGTCGTTTGATTTGACAATCCCTGCAAAACTGCCAGAACGCGATTGTATTTGCGCAAACTCATAATTCTAACCAGCAGGCAATAATGATAAAAGAAGCCCTGTAATACCTTTCAAACATGCTGGTCACTCCAGGTGACCCCCAGTTTCAGTAACGGGGAATACTTTAATAATTGGGTCTAGCACTGCACTTGATGCACTAGTTGAACTGTGCGTGCACAAAATACGCTATCCCACGCTTTAAACCTAGTAAGGAGAGAACTTGATTTTCTTTTCAGAAAAGACTTAAGTTTAAGACCGCATCACGTGATGGTGCTCGTCGCGGTAGGATAGAATGTTTGCCAGGCGTGATGTTGGAGTCCGAGGGCAGTGCACTCCCGCTCCTAAAGCATAGAGGAAACGTTAATGACTACGCCATTCAAAAGTCGACACGCTAGACTGGCACGCTTTAAGAAGAAAAAAATCCAGAAAAGGTGGTCACCTCAGGGGAGCACCGTTCCCGAATGAGTCAAAAGGGAGAGAGATTTCTTTTTCGAAATAAAGCCGAAATGTGGCACGTAGCTCACAAGCAGTGAGGATAAGTCGCTTGAGAAAATTCAGCGCTTGCCCAATGAAAATATCTTCATCTTTCGTCTAGTTTATAGCTTGCAGCGGAAGGACGGCCTCTTCATGCCTCGCTCCTCACCTTGACGTCACATCCGGTTTCCGCCCTGCTTGCCCGCCGCAAAGTAAGCTTTCTCGGCCCCGCAACGACGTTTCCTTAACACGTTTAAAATAAAAGAGCTTCTTCTAGGAACCACTTCCATTTCAGTTCGCCGGCAAATCGTACTCTACGGTAGGCGGAGGCATGCAATCATGCGACTCGCCGTTAAACGCGTTAACAAGCGCTCCGACTTCCTCCGTGCGGGTTCCTTCGTATTTTATTTTTATACTTAGCGATTCTCTCGGAATAAAAATAAACTGACATCGTTATGACCTCTGTTTGTTTCAATTCGTTGACATTGATATTTTTTTTATCTAAAAGAGCGCTCCGGAGTGAAATTCTAGGGTAGGTGCAACTTCCGTTGTCGCTGCGGCATTTCGGATACGTCTCTCGCGAAAACATATGAGGCATATGAAGCACATATGAGGCATGTGAAGCGGATAAAACATCAGAGCGCTGCGTGACTCATTACTGTGTCTTCCGAGCTAGCGCTTTTTATAAACCCCCTCTCCCCCCCCCTCCTCGAAAGAAAGTGACATGCAAACGTCGTGCTACAAGAAAAAACAAACTAAACGAATAAATTTCTGGTTCAGGCGTGAGAGTTGGTATACCTGTCGTATAAAAACGGCGAGTCTGATGTATTTCTCACATGCACGACGCCCTGGGTGTCCACCCTGCAAGTCGCGAATTGCTGAAGCCGACATCCACCACCTGGTGTGGGTTTGCCCTGCACTGAAACCGACGGGGCTCTGGCACCTCGCCGCAGCGGGACTCTCAACGCATAATCCGAGCGATTACACTGCGTGGACGCAGGGACCACATTATCGATCCCTCTTGGACTTCATTAGATCAGCAAATCTTTTTTTTCATTCATTTAATCATCCTTATTCAACCCCATACGATAACCTGTATGCCCTGAGGCATTTACCCTCGCATTAGAAAAAACAAGAACGGCGAGCCTCGGCAAGCACGCAGCGATGGCGATCGGTATAGTTTTGAATCTTTATTGGAGAAATTTGTAATCACTTTTTCGATTGCATATTTTGGTCGCCTGTGCCCCACTTTTGTGACTGGTGATGTGATCGGAACAGCTCTCCATAAAGAGCCTTCGAAGCGGCGTGAACAAGGCGTAGGTTGTGTAGCTGACTACGAGGCTACCGTCATTCCCGTGTCGCTCAAGTTTTGAAACGTCCAGACGTGGTTTACCTCGTCTGCATCGACGTGGCCCATACCGAGTGCAACATAATGAAGCAGCTGACAAAATTAAACCAAAAGAGACAAAACCGCAATGGCGGAACATGAGTGGAGCTATTAGAAGCACTGCACTTATCACAGTTGTGCAGTGCTCGAAAGCGGAAAGCCATAGCGGCAGTTCTAGTTCGCTTTCTTTTTAATGATATCTTACTCGAAGTCACTTCGTGATGGAGCTTTCAATTTGTGTTGTGCATTTATTCGACGTGAGAAGAAGACAAAATTGAAAGCAATGCTAGAAAGACAAAATAAGGTAATTGCACGATGCCACATGAATGTGGTACATTCATCGTACTCCAAAAAATTCCGTGTCTTGAAAAAGCATAAGACGAGGCTCACAGATGTATCTTTCTTTCAACCTTGCAATGAACGCTTCGTCTGCTTTTAATCGCTGTTTTTGTCGTCTGCGCACAGGTTAAACTGTAATACGTGCACCATCGGTGCGGTGACGATCAACAACGACCCAGGAATAGGTGTTTTGTTTCTAACACGGCCTTAAGCTTGCAGTAGAATCACTGTGACGCAGCGCTGGGGCTTTGGGTTTGTGGAAGAATGGGAACACACACTGCGTCGTGGATACTTTTTTGTCGTCAGGGAAACAGCTACCGATAAAGCAACGCACAATAAGAATGCAACGACAGGCTTTCCGGTCATAGGTAATTTTCTGCGCATACGGGAAGGAGCCTGCCAAGCGTTTACGCCATGCCAAGCGAATGTTAAAAAAAAAATAGTACAGTTCAGTTCATCCTGCACAAACACGAAGCACCTTCAATGCTTCGTGTTTATTTTTTTAGTTAACTATTCTTTCTTATCAATGTTCTGCGCCTTGCACTGCCTCTTGCTTTTTTTCGTCCTCTTGCACACAACCAAGGAAATGGTACAATTTATAGTTGTAATAATAATACTAGTATTAATATTAATGTATTAATAGTATTAATAGCCAGTAGTATTAATATTAAACCTCCTATATGAACACAACAATCAAACCCCGGCCCTCAGTCCCCAGCAGCTGCGCAGCAACTGACCACGGCGGCGGTCAGACCTGCGACGCAGCAGAGGGTGCTAAGAATCACTGGCTCCGGACAGGCCGCCATTGGAATATGAACCTGGCAACGTTTAACGCTAGAACGTTATCTAGTGAAGCGAGTCTAGCAGTGCTACTGGAGGAATTAGAGGGCACTAAATGGGATATAATAGGGCTCAGTGAAGTTAGGAGGCCAAAAGAAGCATATACAGTGCTAAAATGCGGGCACGTCCTGTGCTACCGGGGCTTAGCGGGGAGAAGAGAACTAGGAGTCGGATTCCTGATTAATAAGAATATAGCTGGTAACATACAGGAATTCTATAGCATTAACGAGAGGGTGGCAGGTCTTGTTGTGAAACTTAATAACAGGTACAAAATGAAGATTGTACAAGTCTACGCCCCTACATCCAGTCATGACGACCAGGAAGTCGAAAGCTTCTATGAAGACGTGGAATCGGCGATGCATAGAGTGAAAACCAAATACACTATAATAATGGGCGACTTTAATGCCAAGGTAGGCATGAAGCAGGCTGGAGACAAAGCAGTGGGGGAATATGGCATAGGCACTAGGAATAGCAGGGGAGAGTTATCAGTAGAGTTTGCGGAACAGAATAATATCAGGATAATGAATACCTTCTTCCGCAAGCGGGATAGCCGAAAGTGGACATGGAGGAGCCCGAACGGCGAGACAAGAAATGAAATAGACTTCATACTCTGCGCTAACCCTGGCATCATACAAGATGTGGACGTGCTCGGCAAGGTGCGCTGCAGTGACCACAGGATGGTAAGAACTCGAATTAGCCTAGACCTGAGAAGGGAACGGAAGAAACTGGTACATAAGAAGCCGATCAATGAGTTAGCGGTAAGAGGGAAAATAGAGGAATTCCAGATCAAGCTACAGAACAGGTACTCGGCTTTAACTCAGGAAGAGGACCTTGGTGTTGAAGCAATGAACGACAATCTTGTGGGCATCATTAAGGAGTGTGCAATGGAAGTCGGTGGCAACTCCGTTAGGCAGGATACCACTAAACTATCACAGGAGACGAAAAATCTGATCAACAAACGCCAATGTATGAAAGCCTCTAACCCTACAGCTAGAATAGAACTGGCAGAACTTTCGAAGTTAATCAAC
Organism: Dermacentor albipictus; assembly: GCF_038994185.2. NCBI lineage: Eukaryota > Metazoa > Arthropoda > Arachnida > Ixodida > Ixodidae > Dermacentor > Dermacentor albipictus. The sequence continues at coordinate 85,691,534 of NC_091828.1, read as the reverse complement.
AAGCGTAAGACAGCTGACATCAGGAAGTATAATATGGATAGAATTGAACATGCTCTCAGGAACGGAGGAAGCCTAAAAACAGTGAAGAAGAAACTAGGAATCGGCAAGAATCAGATGTATGCGTTAAGAGACAAAGCCGGCAATATCATAACTAATATGGATGAGATAGTTTAAGTGGCTGAGGAGTTCTATAGAGATTTATACAGTACCAGTGGCACCCACGACGATATTGGAAGAGAAAATAGTCTAGAGGAATTCGAAATCCCGAAGGTAACGCCGGAAGAAGTAAAGAAAGCTTTAGGAGATATGCAAAGGGGGAAGGCAGCTGGGGAGGATCAGGTAACAGCAGATTTGTTGAAGGATGGTGGGCAGATTGTTCTAGAGAAACTGGCCACCCTGTATACGCAATGCCTCATGACCTCGAGCGTACCGGAATCTTGGAAGAACGCTAACATAATCCTAATCCATAAGAAAGGGGACGCCAAAGACTTGAAAAATTATAGACCGATCAGCTTACTGTCCGTTGCCTACAAAGTATTTACTAAGGTAATCGCAAATAGAATCAGGAACACCTTAGACTTCTGTCAACCGAAGGACCAGGCAGGATTCCGTAAAGGCTACTCAACAATAGACCATATTCACAGTATCAATCAAGTGATAGAGAAATGTGCAGAATATAACCAACCCTTATATATAGCTTTCATTGATTACGAGAAAGCGTTTGATTCAGTCGAAACCTCAGCAGTCATGGAGGCATTACGGAATCAGGGTGTAGATGAGCCATATGTAAAAATACTGGAAGATATATATAGCGGCTCCACAGCCACCGTAGTCCTCCACAAATAAAGCATCACAATCCCAATAAAGAAAGGCGTCAGACAGGGAGATACGATCTCTCCGATGCTATTCACAGCGTGTTTACAGGAGGTATTCAGAGACCTGGATTGGGAAGAATTGGGGATAAAAGTTAATTGTGAATACCTTAGTAACTTGCGATTCGCTGATGATATTGCCTTGCTTAGTAACTCAGGGGACCAACTGCAATGCATGCTGACTGACCTGCAGAGGCAAAGCAGAAGAGTGGGTCTAAAAATTAATCTGCACAAAACTAAAGTAATGTTTAACAGTGTCGGAAGAGAACAGCAATTTGCAATAGGCAGCCAGGCACTGGAAGTCGTAAGGGAATACATCTACTTAGGGCAGGTAGTGACGGCAGATCCGGATCATGAGACGGAAACAATCAGAAGAATAAGAATGGGCTGGGGTGCATTTGGCAGGCATTCTCAGATCATGAGCAGCAGGTTGCCATTATCCCTCAAGAGAAAAGTCTATAATAGCTGTGTCTTACCAGTACTGACCTACGGGGCAGAAACCTGGAGGCTTACGAAAAGGGTTCTACTCAAATTGAGGACGACGCAACGAGCTATGGAAAGAAGAATGATAGGTGTAACGTTAAAGGATAAGAAAAGAGCAGATTGGGTGAGGGAACAAACGCGAGTTAATGACATCTTAGTTGAAATCAAGAAAAAGAAATGGTCATGGGCAGGACATGTAATGAGGAGGCAGGATAACCGATGGTCATTAAGGGTTACGGACTGGATCCCAAGGGAAGGGAAGCGTAGCAGGGGGCGGCAGAAAGTTAGGTGGGCGGATGAGATTAAGAAGTTTGCAGGGATGGCATGGCCACAATTAGTACATGACCGGGGTTGTTGGAGAAGTATGGGGGAGGCCTTTGCCCTGCAGTGGGCGTAACCAGGCTGCTGCTGCTGCTGATGATGATTAATATTAATGATTACTATTAATAATATTATTAGGAGTAGTAGTTGCAGTAGTTGTAGTAATCCAAGAATTTTAAGTTGGCGGCCTAACTTGAATCTCGGCGAAGTTGCCTATTCCGTTGGTGTGTGTGTGTGTGTGTGTGTGTGTGTGTGTGTGTGTGTGTGTGTGTGTGTGTGTGTGTGTGTGTGTGTGTGTGTGTGTGTGTGTGTGTGTGTGTGTGTGTGTGTGTGTGTGTGTGTGTGTGTGTGTGTGTGTGTGTGTGTGTGTGTGTGTGTGTGTGTGTGTGTGTGTGTGTGTGTGTGTGTGTGTGTGTGTGTGTGTGTGTGTGTGTGTGTGTGTGTGTGTGTGTGTGTGTGTGTGTGTGTGTGTGTGTGTGTGTGTGTGTGTGTGTGTGTGTGTGTGTGTGTGTGTGTGTGTGTGTGTGTGTGTGTGTGTGTGTGTGTGTGTGTGTGTGTGTGTGTGTGTGTGTGTGTGTGTGTGTGTGTGTGTGTGTGTGTGTGTGTGTGTGTGTGTGTGTGTGTGTGTGTGTGTGTGTGTGTGTGTGTGTGTGTGTGTGTGTGTGTGTGTGTGTGTGTGTGTGTGTGTGTGTGTGTGTGTGTGTGTGTGTGTGTGTGTGTGTGTGTGTGTGTCTGTGTCTGTGTGTGTGTGTGTGTGTGTGTGTGTGTGTGTGTGTGTGTGTGTGTGTGTGTGTGTGTGTGTGTGTGTGTGTGTGTGTGTGTGTGTGTGTGTGTGTGTGTGTGTGTGTGTGTGTGTGTGTGTGTGTGTGTGTGTGTGTGCGCGCGCGTCTCTCTCTCCTGTGGAAGCGCCGAGTTATTATCTCCATCTCCGCCTGTCCCTCTCACTTCAGTTCTTTCCCACATGCAGTCTCCGCTATCAATTTCATGCATCGACAAATGCTTTCGGAGGCCTCGTTCTCTCTTTTTTTCTCTGTTGCAATTGCATGTCTGCTATTGTTTGGATGGCTTTGCGCGTGCAAGGTACTGAGTGTGAGAGCGTGGGTAGGTATACGTGGGTGCGAGTAGGGGAGCGTATAAGTTTGCGTGTGTATACGTATTTATGTGTGTCTTCAGCGCTACGACCCATGCACGCGTTCACGTAAGTTGGATACTCAAGGAAATAGCGCTTGAAAGTGTTGGTGCTTGCGACGAACTCGACGTTTATAGCTAAAAAAAAATGCGTATAGGACTCTACGCCTTGCCTAGAAGCATTCCAGGTGTCACTTTCTGCGATGGCTTTTCCGAGCAAGCTCGTCCTCGCATCTATCTGGCTTTTAAGCGCATGGATTCAAGTTCTTTGCTTCGTGTTCCGGTTGCGTTGTTAGTCGCGCCGCTCTAGAAGCATAAAGTAGCAAATAACTGCAAAATTCTTCCAACAAATGACATATATAAAGTCGGTTGCCGCTTCCCTTTTCGTTTTGCCTAGCGTTTTTTGCATTTCAAGCTTCGTCATTGCAATGCGACTTCGCATGCACTCTCCCATTGAGCTCCAGCGGGATCTGGAGCAAGCGAGCTGCGGTGTCGGAAGGGATTTTCTTGCTCGTACGCTAATCCTGCCCCTGATTTGCGGTGACACATTGCCAAGGTCCGTACGTTTCGCGAGGGTACATGGGCAGGACCCGCAGCTTCTCTCTCTTTCTCCATTTCTTTATCTTTGAGGCTTGTTTTTTTAGCCCTTGTGCTTTCATGTGTAATACAGAGAAGAAACGCACGTGTCATGGTCGGCGTGTCGCAAAACGCTTCCCTCTCTCTCTTTTTTTTTTTGGTACTAGGCTCATTGACGGTGGCTTTGGTAACGCGCTCCTGACCGAAACGTTTACTTCTCGTAGGTTCCGTTTGCTTGAGGAGACAGGCAGGCATTCCACGCGAAGCACTCCACTTGAAGTGTCTTGCGTAACAGGGGATCTTCCTTTCTGACCGTGAAAGGCATACTCGCCATGTTCCGGCCCTTGGCTTAAGTTACTCGTTTGTGTCTTCTACACCGTGCTGTCTTTCTGACACGAAGCGAAATAACAAGCACTTCAGAGCTGCTACATTCGAGATACGCTCCATTGAGATGAAACTATAGGCAACAAAATGACGCTTTGTTGCAGGCTTCATATTTCTAAGGCTTCAATCAGGCTTGGATGTGTTGACAACAGCGACAGTGCGCTAACACGTAACGAATTCGAAATGATTTGGAAAGTGTAGCGCTAGCGGAAAGAGACGAGAGGCCATGTGTGGTCTGCGTTTCGATCAAGGAGATGTAAATTATGGAGACGCCATGACGAAACCGGATGTTACGAAACCGGAAGAAAGCGGTGTGCATCAGAGAGCGAACGAGTCTAGCCAATAGTGTAGTTGACGTTCATCAAAAAAAAAAGAAGCTGTGCCGTTCATGTAATGCGTAGGGCAGATATATGGTGGACCACTATAGTTACATAGTTACAGAATGGGTGCCAAGAGGAGGGACGCGAAGTCGAGGAGGGAAGAAAATGATGTGGGATGGTGAAACTTACAAGGGCAAGTTGGAAGTAGCTAGCGCAAGGCCGGGGTAATTGGTGATCGCAGAGAAAGGACTTCGTCTTGCAGTGGACATAAAAAATAAGGTGGTGCTGCTGATGGCGATATAAGCTTATGACTTCCACTTTTACATTGACCTAAATTCAATACCTTTTCTAAAGGGTGTTTGCGGAAAGCTCATGCACCTGCACGGAAATTCTTTTAATCGTCTGCAATAATTTTTTAAAGGAACATGTGGCTTTATGGGAGTCGTAGTGTGAAAGCAGTAGTAAAAAAAAAAAAAAAAAAACCTTACGGAACGATAAATTTCGGGCAAGTTGAGGTACACCAATTGTGATTATGATATTAATTATTCAGGCATGTAGGTGCAAGTGCTTTATAAAACTCTAATCTCCTCTGCGGCAGTAGTGCTTCAAGATATACATCTCAAGGACGTTTTCCAATTCCGTCCTTCAGTACATCCTATCTCCTCGTGGCGCGGGTTTCTGGCGCTACATTTTCTATCAGGATTGACAGCACGAACAAACCCAAAACCGCCCATGATGACACCCACATGAATGACCACACGTCCTTTTCGTAGCCTCATTGTGTGGTCTGCGTTTATCTGCGTAACCAGTATGGTTAACACCTGAAGTATAATCTAGCCACCCAAGATTTCATATACAAACACTTTATGATAGCCTTGTCCCTTCACGATTCAAGTGTACCTATCGCGGGGCCAGTTCTTTCCCTCCTCTATTCCGTTCCACCAAGCGACACTCCCAACTGTCCCTAGCGAGTCTTTTCAGGCCTATCGTTATCTAGGAAACGTTGTATATCTGAATCGTTTCTTTTCATTCCACTTCTTTGATTTCTCAGTTCCTGCTTTGTTTTGTCATCGTGTTATTCTACCACTGTTGGACATTGCCCTTCTGTTGTGCGGTCGGCTACGGTGATCTAAAAAAAAGAGAAGAAATCGCAATTCAGGCGCTCTTTTTTTTCTCTGCCGATATTTTTTGGGTGTTGAGTCGTTCCCGGAACGACCGAACCGGGGGGTTAGGCACGTGGCCGTGGCTTGACGCGATCGGCCCTGAACCGGAGATCCCGGGCCGCGCGAGAATCCGGTGTGTGTAAGTAAATCCGAGCGATCGGACATGGGACAGTTGAGACAACCGGAAGAACAAACCAAGAAAAAGAAAGAAAAAGAAGAAAAGAGAAAGCAGACTAACGAATTGGAAACCTTAACATTTGTCAAATGGAGGAGCAGCTTCTGGCACTGGGTGACAGTAGGAGCGTGGCGTAGCAGAAAGAAAGGAAACGACGCGAAATTCTGTAGAACGGTGAGAGCTAGCGCTTCGAAAAATACGAATTCTCGTGTGGCCGAGGAAACGAAACGAAATCGATATTACTCCCGCGCTGCCGTGTGGGTTATATCGACGAACCCGACCTGTCTGCCTGTCTGTCGGCTCGTGGGTGCCCCGCCCCCACCGTTGCGGGTGTATTGTCGGACTCGGGAGTTCCGTAATATAGTCGGGCACCGATGGACGGCTGCCGGTGTAATCCTACTCTGCAGTCGAAGAAGCCTTTTCGAAGCGCCGTTAGCGGATGGAGCAACGACTGCTTCGTTTAGGTGAAGTTAACACGTGGCAAGAATTTGGGCCGTTTATCCTTTTGTTTGCTTTTGCTTTTGCCTCCGCGCTTGCTTCAGCCTCCCCGCGTCAAGAATTTCCAACGGAAGTTACCCGCTTCGGATTCGTTTAGGGTTGAAGAGTGATTCGTGCTTCATGTTACCCAAACTGAGTATCTCCCATTGGAGATACTCAGTGCTCTTTCGCTGTTGCCACAGCTCCTTCGCTCAATGCTCCTTCGCTGTTGCCACAGACTACAGACAGAGTGGTGGCGCTGGCTAACACTCCAAGGGTTCTACTAGGAAACATAAATACACAAGAAAGTGGATGGGGAAACGGCGCCGCGGTAGCTCAGTTGGTAGAGCATCGCACACGAAATGCGAAGGTTGTGGGCTCGTTCCCCACCCGAGGTAAGTTGCCTTTTCATCCACTTTCATTTCTATTAATTTATCGTTTCTTTACTTCATCTGTTACACACAAGTAATTTCCCCTATGTTGTCCTCGGTGCCACTGTTTGTTAGCTTCTTATGATATGACTAACAAAAATCGGGCCCCTCGGCTAACCGCCTTTCTGCTCGTATTTGCGGGAATAGTCCACTTTGAAAGGAGTGAAGTGAGACTTGCCGAGGAGGCTTACCGGCTGTGTTGTTGCGCGGTTACGCTCAAGGTAGTGGGATCGAGTGCCGTCCGTTGTGGCAGCATTTCGATGTCGACGAGTTGCAAGAACGCCCTCTCCCCGTGCATTGGGGGCACGTTAAAGATTCCCTGGTGGTCAAAATTAATTCGGAGACACCCCCCTGGTGACATTAGGAACGTGGCGAAGCACAAAAAAAAGAGAGGAAATGGCACAAAATTCTGTAGAACGGTGAGAGCTATAACGCACGAACGAATCTCTCTTCAAGCGTAGACGTATCCGAAGCGGGTAACTTCCATTGGAAATTCGTGGCGCGGGGAGGCTGAAGCAAGCGCGAAGGCAAAAGCAACACGGCCCATAATGAAATCTTGGTTTTGCCACATGGAACCCCCCCAATACAATTCAGACGCGTGAGAAGGTTTCAAAGAACGACAGAGGTTCTTTTACGCTGGTCGAAATTCTAGCGTGGGAAATACAAAGGTCTCGAGCGTATCTGGGCTGGTTTATTTATTTAACAATACTGCAGGCCAATTGTTCGGCCCTAGCAGGAAGGGCATTTTCGGAATGACAAACAATAAATTGCAGCAATAAACTCGAAAACAGCAAAAGGGGAAAAATTGGCAAAAGTAACAACGCTAACACAATGGAGAAGCAATTTTGAGCAAAACAAAAAGAACCAAAATTGAGAGAAGAGCACTAAACCAGTAGGAAATACGTGCATTTATACAAATGCAAGTATCTATAGCTCACAAAACTGCCGAAAAGTCTTCGGCCTTGATAACACTTGGCGGCAACTCATAATTCACATTCAGTGCACTCTCGGTCAGAGGAACTCAAAGGCGCCGTGGTAAGGTGCTCGTCCAATCAGAGATTGATGGTACGAGAAGTGAGCAACAGAACGAAAACTGTGATATTGCTCACGCGCCCAAATTTAGAAGACACACAATTAACGAGTGGAACATCAACAAAATTAGGAGGAAGATATAGAAAGGTGACCTTTATTAGATTGTCGCGACACAGAATGCTGTTTTATCGCACTTACTCGAGCTACCCTTCAAGTGCCGCTTGCCGGAGCTGTGCAACTGTTTGGGTTGTCAAAAAAAATCGACATTTCACATCGTTTTATCAAACATTGTTCTCCGGCTTCATATTGCTGATCTGAGGCAATTCAGCAAATTATTCAGGGCATTACCTGCAGTGCCATGTGCGAAGCTGATTCTTGTGGCTCCCATCCACAATTTCTTTTTAATCACTAGCAAGTAGGCGCGCATCGAGGTCATTCGTAAATATTCTTTCCAGGATGACAGTTCTCCAGATTTTCATGTCGTCATCGATGATGGCGATGTTAATGTGCAAAGGAACGAAATAATTTCTATAGCTCGTCCGCGACTTACTAAGCTACTGCGAAAAATGTTGTTAGCATAAATGAAGAAAAAAAATATGTCCTCCCTACAGTCGGCAAGCTTTACTTTTTTTTCTTTCACAGTGAGATGTCTCACGCAAATTTGTGCAGGGAATTCTCAATAAAACAACACATCCTTTCCCACGCGCATAGATAAATAAGAATGCGCAAGTACGCACATCTTCTTGAATTCTTGCATCTGCTCGTGCATGTGTCAAAGCTCCTAGGATAATAAAATGCAGTGCAATGATAAAGAACCACCAGAATCGCCGACACAGCTTCCCGAAAGTCACAACGGTGAGCAAAGTTGTTTGTGCAGTTCAAGGACTTCTGAAACACTGGGGCGCTTGTTTAATGTACTGCACGTAACTGCATAGTCACATCGATTTGGTCCCTTTCAGATGCTCCAATGAAGCTTGTTAATGGAAACGTTCTACCTGCTCTTGCTGCTGTTATGTATGGGCAAATTTCGTTCTTCTTTTTTTTAACCTTGCCAATATTTATTCATTTCGTAAAGAAAAAAAGGAAAGCAAACGTGATGCTTTCAACCAAAACTTTGCTCCCTGCTGTAGCTCGAATGTAGATTTGTTTTGTTGCGTTTGACAAATTTCACTGCAGTCCATCTAGCGATTGTTTAAAGGCGAACATTTGTGCCATTCGCAAGCATATAAATGTACATAAAGGTTGTTCCCGAGCTAAAATATCCTCCTGAATGATGTTACTCTCAGTGGAGCTTTGCCAGTTAATTTAATTTCTCATATTAGGCATAAAATAAAATAATGTTTTTCTGACAGTATTTCTCGGCGTAGAAGCTTGGCAAAGGCATCCAAAGCGGGCTTCTCATTGTGGGCGTTCTCTTACCTCGTGCGAAATGTGTTTATTCTTTTTTTTTGTTTAAACGCATATAACTGACACCGTTCTTCGATGAAAGATAGAGTGACATGGATGAGTAGAGTAAGGTTATGGACTTTAAAAAAGATATGTTTACTGGGAGATGAAGGCGTAACGGGATTGAGCCGCAGAACAAGAAACGTCACTCAAGGCTACGCTGCGACGAGGGGAGTAGTCTTCGGAAAGGTTGCTGGCCTGACCTAGGGAACTCCCGTCGTAGAAACGCTGGCGTCACCAATATTCCTTGCGCAATCATTTTTTTTTTGTTTATCCGCGATACAACGAAAGCCATAGCCCATGACATAGAACGATAAGAAATAGTAATTGTAGAAGTACTCAAAAGGCAATAATCAAATAGTCTGCGACAACACTTCACAGTGCTCTGGTAATTTCTGGTTTCTAGAACGAAAATATCAATTCCCAGTCCTATCAATTCCCAATATAAAAATATCAATTCCCAGTCGCAAGGATCTCTTTCTCTCTCTTTCTTTTTTTATTTTTATTTTTGCCAAAGTGCCAACAATTATTGAATTTGGCTCCTCCTGCCATGACCATACACACTCGTTGACTTTTTCGGCAGGTCTCTCCTTGCTACCTCAAAACCTCTTGCGTGCACTAGACGTCCAGATGAAGTTTGCGCACTCGATTCGCGTGGTGCTCTTGCTGCTGAGTTCCGACATTAGACTGCCGTTTTCGTTAGTGACACATAATTAGCCTTGCCTGCCTTCGCCTGCGCTACTTGCCCGAAACGTCCTTCGGGCATCATTTAACTGTATTGTTTGTCGCGGGTGGATGCAATTGGCTCTCGCGTGCCACTGGCCACTTCGTCGCTTTCGTCTTGGTCCGACCGACAGTACTTATCTCTCTACGTTCCCGTGTCAGTTTTATCCTAATATGATGTCGGCAGTTTATTCTTAAGGCACCTCTACACTTATATATTTCCTTCGCTATTTACAACCCGCACTATCAGGCAGGCACGGGTTGCGAAGCCTCAGGTGAGAGTTACAATAGCATATGTGGAAATCCATTTTTAAATATGCACTTTGTCTACACACAAAAATGCTACTACTACTGGTGATAGCACATTACTGCTACTGGGGCGCTACTATTATTTTACGTATTGTTGCTACTACTCACACGTTACTGAAAAAAGGGTAGCCAATTACAATTACACTCACTTCATTTAAAAACGTTATTGATTACAGTTACTAATAACCGCCCCGCGAAGGTAACTGACAAAATACTCAAGAGTAATTCATTCGTTCTAGGTTACTTTCCAGCGAACTTTTGTTAATACTGCGCAGGTGAGGCAGATATGGACTCGCGCGTTGGCTGCGTCATCTGCATGTCCTTCGCACATTGTTTTTGTCAGTTATAGGGACATGCTGAGCACGAGGTCGTGGGATCGAATCCCGGCCACGGCGGCCGCATTTTGATGGGGGCGAAATGCGAAAACACCCGTGTGCTTAGATTTAGGTGCACGTTAAAGAACCCCAGGTGGTCAAAATTTCCGGAGTCCTCCACTACGGCGTGCCTCATAATCAGAAAGTGGTTTTGGCACGTAAAACCCCAAATATTATTATTAATATTACATGGACACTCCAGGCGGATTTCCGCCGTTGGCGTCGCCGTGAGGTTCCACATAAAGCTCAAAGACGGTAAAATCGTCGCTGCGCGCAAATATGCTGCATGTGCGAGTGAAAGCGTGCGAGGGTGTGTCGGCTACCGCGGCTCAAACTCGCCCGCGCGAAAGAGACTATAGCGGGAAGGAAGTGCGCCGTCTCCGGTAGTGTGCGAGGCGTCGAACGTTGCGAGGCACCAGGAGAATGGAGAGAGGGGGGGGGGCGGCAGCGCGGCGTTCTACTCGGGCCGCAACTGCGCGTGTGGCGGCGTCACGTGGTCACGCAGCCCTATGTTGAGAGCGATCTCCGGCATGTGGCTTTGCATTGAAGCGATAGACAGCATGAATGTGGCTTCGCTCGCTGCAGCTGCCGCGTTTCCTAATGCCATCTGAAAGCGAGTTTTAGCGGTCGTCGAATGAGATGGTGTTCGTGTTTTCTGTGTTTTTCCAGCATGTTTTCTGTGTGAGTGTGAGCACGTTTGATAATTTAGTTAGTATGCTTATGTTTGCAAGTTTATGCGGCCGATAAAGCTACTGTCCTGACTTCCTGTAGCTGTCCGCTAGTACGCGGTCGCAATTGATGCTTCGACTTTAGCGAGAAACTGCAACTTTTTGTAATCAACTGGAAATAGTATTTATATGTATTATTGCCTACCCTTAAAAGATAAACATGCCATGTGAGTGTGTTGCTCGAGTAGCGCGTTTAGATGTGGAAAGTGAGTATAGAAGTATTTAATGGAAATGGGTCGTGAACCAACTCTGTACCTTTCTGTGCAAGGGACTTTCAGTCTAGCTTTAGAAACACGGCGACATTTCGACTCCCCTCCCACTAAAAAAGAAAAAAGGCAAAAAGGCATTTAAGGCAGGTAACAAAAAAGCATTTTATGGGTCGACTAATTCATGGCACGGAAGTTTATTTCGTGCGCAAAAATAAATTTTGTTGAAACCAAATGATCAATATCCGGAAAGAATACTGCTGGTAACAACAACAATTGCTGTCACTGTTTAGTCGTAAAGAGTGAGGTTGTTCCCAGTGGAAGGGGGGGGGGGGGGGCGAGGCACCTTGCACTTTACGGGTCTAGTGGTCACTTTTCATCTAGGCCAGCAAAACAGGCGCTGTTTTCCAGTAAGCAGCAAGCCACGTTGCATGTTTGGCGCATCTACGCCGTCCTCGAAGGTTGGCATTTTTACTGCTGAAAGCATAGCACCGTAAACTGCACCCTTTCAGATGGTGCTTGAAATCGGAGAGTAAATATTGGAGTGCCTACAAAATGATTTTATTTTATCATCTTGGGCACCTCGCTGATGTTGCGCCCCAGGAAAGAAAACATCCCACTCATCTCGTTGGCGTGTACGATTCGCATAGCTCCTGCTGGGGTAGGCATTTCTAAGAAAGACCAACATCTGTGTCAAGGCCTGCTTCAAGAAAAGGCTGAAGATGTCACTTCGACTTATTGTCGTCGTTCTGATCAGGCCAATGACAGTCCACTGTATCACAAATGCTTACACGGCGGCGAATATCGCAGGAACGCCTCCATGGAGGCGCCTTCGCAGTCTTGAGAAAAACATAATCTTCACCAGTCCCTGTATCAGGAGCCTACAGTTGCAAGGGCTTTTCCTGTGCCTGGTACTTCTTTGTGCGTTTTGAGTGGATTATATCGCAAGCATGAATTTCAAAATCGCTGTCGTTTGATTTGACAATCCCTGCAAAACTGCCAGAACGCGATTGTATTTGCACAAACTCACAATACTAACCAGCAGGCAATAATGATAAAAGAAGCCCTCTAATACAAACATGCTGGTCACTCCAGGTGACCCCCAGTTTCAGTAACGGGGCATACTTTAATAATGGGGTCTAGCACTTCACTTGATGCACTAGTTGAACTGTGCGTGCGCAAAATACGTTATCCCACGCTTTAAAGCTAGTAAGGGGAGAACTTGATTTTCTTTTCAGAAAAGACTTAAGTTTAAGACCGCATCACGTCATGGTGCTCATCGCGGTAGGATAGAATGTTTGCGAATAATAATATTTGGGGTTTTACGTGCCAAAACCACTTTCTGATTATGAGGCACGCCGTAGTGGAGGACTCCGGAAATTTTGACCACCTGGGGTTCTTTAACGTGCACCTAAATCTAAGCACACGGGTGTTTTCGCATTTCGCCCCCATCGAAATGCGGCCGCCGTGGCCGGGATTCGATCCCGCGACCTCGTGCTCAGCAGCCCAACACCATAGCCACTGAGCAACCACGGCGGGTAGAATGTTTGCGAGACGTGATGCTGGAGTCCGAGGGCAGTGCACTCCCGCTCATAAAGCATAGAGGAAACGTTAATGAGCACGCCATTCAAATGTCGACACGCTAGACTGGCACGCTTTAAGAAGAAAGAAAATCAAGAAAAGGTGGTCACCTCAGGGGAGCACCGTTCCCGAAGGAGTCAAAAGGGAGAGAGATTTCTTTTCCGAAATAAAGCCGAAATGTGGCACGTAGCTCACAAGCAGTGAGGATAAGTTGCTTGAGAAAATTCAGCGCTTGCCCAATGAAAATATCTTCATCTTTCGTCTTGTTTATAGCTTGCAGCGGAAGGACGGCCTCTTCATGCCTCGCTCCTCAGCTTGACGTCACAGCCGGTTTCCACCCTGCTTGCCCGCATTAAAGTAAGCTTTCTCGGCCTCGCAACGACGTCTCCTTAACACGTTTAAAATAAAAGAGCTTCTTCTAGGAACCACTTCCATTTGAGTTCGCCGGCAAATCGTACTCTATGGTAGGCGGAGGCATGCAATCATGCGACTCCCCGTTAAACGCGTTAACAAGCGCTCCGACTTCCTCCGAGCGGGTTCCTTCGTATTTTATTTTTATACTTAGCGATTCTCTTGGAATAAAAATAAACTGACATCGTTATGACCTCTGTTTGTTTCAATTCCTGACATTGATATTTTTTTAGCTAAAAGAGCGCTCCGGCGTGAAATTCTAGGGTAGGCGCAACTTCCGTTGTCGCTACGGCATTTCGGATACGTCTCTCGCGAAAACATATGAGGCTTATGAAGGGGATAAAACATGAGAGCGCTGCGTGTGTCATTACTGTCTTCCGAGCTAGCGCTTCTTATCATTTCGCCCCCCCCCCCCTCCCTCTCGAAAGAAAGTGAAATGCAAACGTCGCGTTAGTAGAAAAACAAAGGAAACGAATAAATTTCTGGTTCAGGCGCGAGAGTTGGTATACCTGTCGTGTAAAAACGGCGAGTCTGATGTATTTCGCACATGCATGGTGCCCTGGGTGTCCACTCTGCAAGTCGCGAAATGCTGAAGCCGACATCCACTGGCTGCTGCGGGTTCGCCCTGCACTGAAACCGACGTGCTGCAGCGGTGGCGTAGAGGTAGAACACCCGCCTCGCGTGCAAGAGATTCGTGGTTCGAATCCCGGTGCCGGCAATTTTCCGCCGGATTAAAAAAAAAACCGCGTGTTGATAAAATTGCACAAACAGGCCTGTAGTGTGACCTGATCCCGGTGACCAGAACCGGTAACGCACTCCCTCACCAGAGCAGGATTGGCCACCCTGGTGCAGTACTTGGCCATAACCTCCTTTATGAACACAACAATCAAACCCCGGCCCTCAGTCCCCAGCAGCTGCGCAGCAACTAACCACGGCGGCGGTCAGACCTGCGACGCAGCAGAGGGGGCTAAGAATCACTGGCTCCGGACAGGCCGCCATTGGAATATGAACCTGGCAACGTTTAACGCTAGAACGTTATCTAGTGAAGCGAGTCTAGCAGTGCTATTGGAGGAATTAGAGGGCAGTAAATGGGATATAATAGGGCTCAGTGAAGTTAGGAGGCCAAAAGAAGCATATACAGTGCTAAAAAGCGGGCACGTCCTGTGCTAGCGGGGCTTAGCGGAGAGAAGAGAACTAGGAGTCGGATTCCTGATTAACACGCATATAGCTGGTAACATACAGGAATTCTATAGCGTTAACGAGAGCGTGGCAGGTCTTGTTGTGAAACTTAATAAGAGGTACAAAATGAAGATTGTACAGGTCTACGCCCCTACATCCAGCCATGATGACCAGGAAGTCGAAAGCTTCTATGAAGACGTGGAATCGGCGATGGATAGAGTGAAAACCAAATACACCATACTAATGGGCGACTTTATTGCCAAGGTAGGCAAGAAGCAGGCTGGAGACAAAGCAGTGGGGGAATATGGCATAGGCACTAGGAATAGCAGGGGAGAGTTATTAGTACAGTTTCCGGAACAGAATAATATGAGGATAATGAATACCTTCTTCCGCAAGCGGGATAGCCGAAAGTGGACGTGGAGGAGCCCGAACGTCGAGACTAGAAATGAAATAGACTTTATACTCTGCGCTAACCCTGGCATCATACAAGATGTGGACGTGCTCGGCAAGGTGCACTGCAGTGACCATAGGATGGTAAGAACTCGAATTAGCCTAGACCTGAGAAGGGAACGGAAGAAACTGGTACATAAGAAGCCGATAAACGAGTTAGCGGTAAGAGGGAAAATACAGGAACTCCAGATCAAGCTACAGAACAGGTACTCAGCTTTAACTCACGAAGAGGACCTTAGTGTTGAAACAATGAACGACAATCTTGTGGGCATCATTAAGGTGTGTGCAGTGGAAGTCGGTGGCAACTCCGTTAGACAGGATACCAGTAAACTATCACAGGAGACGAAAGATCTGATCAAGAAACGCCAATGCATGAAAGCCTCTAACCCTACAGCTAGAATACAACTGGCAGAACTTTCGATGTTAATCAACAAGCGTAAGACAGCTGACATCAGGAAGTATAATATGGATAGAATTGAACATGCTCTCAGGAACGGAGGAAGCCTAAAAACAGTAAAGAAGAAACTAGGAATTGGCAAGAATCAGATGTATGCGTTAAGAGACAAAGCCGGCAATATCATCACTAATATGGATGAGATAGTTCAAGTGGCTGAGGAGTTCTATAGAGATTTATACAGTACCAGTGGCACCCACGCCGATAATGGAAGAGAAAGTAGACTAGAGGAATTCGAAATCCCAAAGGTAACGCCGGAAGAAGTAAAGAAAGCCTTAGGAGATATGCAAAGGTAGAAGGCAGCTGGGGAAGATCAGGTAACAGCAGATTTGTTGAAGGATGGTGGGCAGATTGTTCTAGAGAAACTGGCCACCCTGTATATGCAATGCCTCATGACCTCGAGCGTACCGGAATCTTGGAAGAACGCTAACATAATCCTAATCCATAAGAAAGGGGACGCCAAAGACTTGAAAAATTATAGACCGATCAGCTTACAGTCCGTTGCCTACAAAGTATTTACTAAGGTAATCGCAAATAGAATCAGGAACACCTTAGACTTCTGTCAAGCAAAGGACCAGGCAGGATTTCGTAAAGGCTACTTAACAATAGATCATATTCACACTATCAATCAGGTGATAGAGAAATGTGCGGAATATAACCAACCCTTATATATAGCTTTCATTGATTACGAGAAATCGTTTGATTCTGTCGAAACCTCAGCAGTCATGGAGGCATTACGGAATCAGGGTGTAGACGAGCCGTATGTAAAAATACTGAAAGATATCTATAGCGGCTCCACAGCCACCGTAGTCCTCCATAAAGAAAAGCAACAAAATCCCAATAAAGAAAGGCGTCAGACAGGGAGATACGATCTCTCCAATGCTATTCACGGCGTGTTTACAAGAGGTATTCAGAGACCTGGATTGGGAAGAATTGGGGATAAAAGTCAATGGAGAATACCTTAGTAACTTGCGATTCGCTGATGATATTGCCTTACTTAGTAACTCAGGGGACCAATTGCAATGCATGCTCACTGACCTGGAGAGGCAAAGCAGAAGAGTGAGTTTAAAAATTAATCTGCAGAAAACTAAAGTAATGTTTAACAGTCTCGGAAGAGAACAGCAACTTACAATAGGCAGCGAGGCACTGGAAGTAGTAAGGCAATACATCTACTTAGGGCAGGCAGTGACGGCAGATCCGGATGATGAGAGAGAAATTATCAGAAGAATAAGAATGGGCTGGGGGGGCGTTTGGCAGGCATTCTCAGATCATGAACAGCAGGTTGCCATTATCCCTCAAGAGGAAAGTGTATAATAGCTGCGTCTTACCAGTACTCACCTACGGGGCAGAAACCTGGAGGCTTACGGAAAGGGTTCTACTCAAATTGAGGACGACGCAACGAGCTATGGAAAGAAGAATGATAGGTGTAACGTTAAGGGATAAGAAAAGAGCAGAGTGGGTGAGGGAACAAACGCGAGTTAATGACATCTTAGTTGAAATCAAGAAAAAGAAATGGGCATGGGCAGGACATGTAATGAGGAGGGAGGATAACCGATGGTCATTAAGGGTTACGGACTGGATTTCAAGGGAAGGGAAGCGTAGCAGGGGGCGGCAGAAAGTTAGGTGGGCGGATGAGATTAAGAAGTTTGCAGCGACAGCATGGCCACAATTATTACATGACCGGGGTTGTTGGAGAAGTATGGGAGAGGCCTTTGCCCTGCAGTGGGCGTAACCAGGCTGATGATGATGATGATGATGATGATGATGATGAAACCGACGAGGCTCCGGCAACTCGCAGCAGCGGGACTCTCGCCGCATAATCCGATCGATTACACTGCTTGGGCGCAGGGACCACATCATCGATCCCTCTTGGACTTCATTAGGTCAGCAAATCTTTTTTCATACATTTAATCATCCTTATTCACTTCCATCCTCTACCTCTGTATGCCCTGAGGCATTTACCCTCGCATTAAAGAAAAAAAGACGAGCCGCGGCAAGCACGCGGCGATGGCGATCGGTATAGTTTTGAATCTTTATTGGAGAAATTTGTAATCACTTTTTCGATTGCATATTTTGGTCGCCTGTGCCCCACTTTTGTGACTGGTGATGTGATCGGAACAGCTCTCCATAAAGAGCCTTCGAAGCGGCGTGAACAAGGCGTAGGTTGTGTAGCTGACTACGGGGCTACCGTCATTCCCGTCTCGCTCAAGTTTTGAAACGTCCAGACGTGCTTTACCTCGTCTGCATCGACGTGGCCCATACCGAGTGCAACATAATAAAGCAGCAGACAAAATTCAACCAAAGAGACAAAACCGCAATGGCGGAACACGAGTGGAGCTATTAGAAGCACTGCACTTATCACAGTTGTGCAGTGCTTGAAAGCGGAAAGCCATAGCGGCAGTTCTAGTTCGCTTTCTTTTTAATGATATCTTACTCGAAGTCACTTCGTCATGGAGCTTTCAATTTGTGTTGTGCATTTATTCGACGTGAGAAGAAGACAAAATTGAAAGCAATGCTAGAGAGACAAAATAAGGTAATTGCACGATGCCACATGAATGTGGTACATTCATCGTACTCCAGAAAATTCTGTGTCTTGAAAAAGCATAAGGCGAAGCTGACAGGTGCATCTTCCTGTCAACCATGGGAGTTAGCGCTTTGTCTGCTTTTACTCGCTGTTATTGCCATCAACACGCAGGTTAAACTGTCCTACGTACACAATCGGTGCGGTGACGATCAACAACGATCCAGGAATAGGTGTTTTGTTTCTAACACGGCCTTAAGCTTCCCCTAGATTAACTATGGCGCAGCGCTAGGGCTTTGCGTTTGCGGAAGAATGAGAACATACACTGCGTAAGGGATACTTTTTTGGCTTCAGTGAAAACAGATACCCATAAAGCCATTCATAAAACAAATGCGACGACAGGCTTTCCTGTCATAGGTAATTTTCTGCGCATACGGGAAGAAGCAAGCCAAGCGTTTGCGTCGTGCAAAGCTAATGTGCAAAAAAAAGTACAGCTCAGTTCATCCTGCACAGTTAGCCGTGACAAGAACCATGACACGTTTTCTTCCCCTGCCCAGTCAATGTAATCTTTGTTCGTCAACAGCCCTTGGCTTCTTCTAGAAATTCACGCCTTCCTGTCCTTCACGAGAAAAGGGCCCTGTTCTCTCATGCTCCTGGGTGAGGTGTCTTACAGGGCGTAATATATGTGGCGTATTATGTTTTGGTGCCCTACTTTTGCCGGCATACGAAACATAAATGCAACCACAAAATTGACCAGACGCCTTTTTTATTAAACCGCCAGTGGGATAGCTGTTTCTGAAAGTTCTTTTTTCCTAACTGAGCTTCCTATTTTTGGTGGGAGAGAAATAACTGCTCCAGTATATCTTTCCCTGCATATTGCGAAGAAAAATATTGCCTGCACTTGTATTATAACGCCAAGTTTCTATAATATTTTTCTTGATGGGGAACGATCCCAGAGCCTTCGCATTTCGTGTGCGATGCCCTACCAATTGAGCTACCACGGCGCCGTTTCCCCATCCACTTTCATGGGTATTTATGTTTCCTAGTAGAACCCTGGGAGTGTTATTCAATGCCACCACTCTGTCTGTAGTCTGTGGCAACAGCGAAGGAGCATGTTCATTATTTATTTTGTCTTTGTCAATGGGAGATCCTCCGTTTGGGTAACATGAAGCACGAATCACTCTGCAAACCCAAACATATCCGAAGCGGGTAACTTCCATTGGAAACTCCCGGCGTGAGGAGGCTGTAGGAAGCGCGAAGGCAAAAGCAAAGCAAAAAGAAAAGCAGCCCCAATTCTAGCCGCGTGATAGCTTCACCTAAACGTAGCAGTCGTTGCTCCATCCGCTAACGGCGCTTCCAAAAGGCTACTTCGACTGGAGAGTAGGGTTACACCCACAGCCGTCCATCGGTGCCCGACTATATTACGGAACTCCCGAGTCTGACAATACACCCGCAACAGTGGGGGCGGGGCACCCACGAGCCGACAGGCAGGCAGACAGGTCGGGTTCGTCGATATAACCCACACGGCAGCGCGGGAGTAATATCGATTTCGTTTCGTTTCCTCGGCCACACGAGAATTCGTATTTTTCGAAGCGCTAGCTCTCACCGTTCTACAGAATTTCGTGCCGTTTCCTCTTTTTTTTTTGTACTTTGCGACATTCCTACTGTCACCTACTGGAAGAACCTGCTCCTCCGTTTGACAAATGTTAAGGTTTCCATTTCGTAAGTTCGCTTTTCTTTTTCTTTTCTTTTTTTTTCTTCATTTGTTCTCTTGGTTGCCTCAACTGTCGTATGTCCGATCGCCACGGATTTACTTACACTCCGGGTCCTCGTGCGGCCCGGGATCTCCGGTTCACGGCCGATCACGTCAAGCGGCTGCCACGTGTCTAACCCCCTGGTTCGGTCCTTCCGGGAACGACTCAACACCCAAGAAATATCGGCAGAGAAAAAAGGAGCGCCTGAATTGCGGTTTCTTCTTCCTCTTTTTTTTTTTTGTGCGCCGTAGCCAACCACACAACATAAGGGCAATATTCAACAGTGGTGGAATAAGACGATGACAAAACGAAGCAGGAACCGAGAAATCAAGGAAGTGGAATGAAAAGAAACGATTCAGATATACAACGTTTCCTAGATAACGATAGGCCTGAAGAGACTCGCTAGGGACAGTTGGGGAGTGTGGCTTGGTGGAATGGAATAGAGGAGGGAAAGATATGGTCCCTCGACAGGTACACTTGAGTCGTAAAGGGACAAGGCTATCATGAAGTGTTTGTATATGAAATCTTGGCTGGCTAGATTATACTTTAGGTGTTAACCATACTGGTTACGCATATAAACCCAGACCGCACAATGAGGCTACGAAAAGGAGGTGTGGTCATTCATGTGGATGTCATCATGGGCGGTTTTGGGTTTGTTCGTGCTGTCAATCATGATAGAAAATAAGTGCCATAAACGCACGCGACGAGTTCATTGGATGTACTGAAAGACGCAATTGGAAAACGTGCTTCAGATGTATGTGTTGAAGCACTACTGACGCAGAGGAGATTAGAGTTTTATAAGGCCCTCTCATCTACATGCGTGAATAATTAATATCATAATCACAAATGGCGTACCTCAACTTGCCCGAACTCTATCGTTACGTAAGGGTTTTTTTTTACTGTTGCTTTCACACTACGGCTCCCATAAAGCCACATGTTCCTTTAATAAATTATTGCAGACTATTAAAACAATTTCCGTGCAGGTGCAAGAGCTTTCAGCAAACACCCTTTACAAAAGGTATTGAATTTAACTCAATGTAGAAGTGGAACTCATAAACTTATATCATCATCAGCAGCCGCTCCTTATTTTTTATGTCCACTGCAGGACGATGTCCTTTCCCTGCGATCCCCAACTACCCCGGTCTTGCGCTGGCTACTTCCAACTTGCACTTGTAAGTTTCCTGATTTCATCATCACACCTCATTTTCTTCCCTCCTCGACTGCACTTCCCTTTTCTTGGCACCTGTTCTGTAACTCTAGTGGTCCACTGGTTATCTGCCCTACGCATTATATAGACTGCACAGCTCTATTTTTTTCTTAGCGTCAGCTATAATATCGGCTAGACTAATTTGCTCTCTCATGCACACCGCTTTCTTCCGGTTTCGCAACATTACGCCTAAAGTTTTTTTTTTTTAATTTCACCTTCACCACCCTATGCGTGCTCGTTAACTTGTTGCCTTATAGGTTTTCGTTATTGGGTCACGGCGTCTCCATTATTTACATCTCCTTGATCGAAACGCAGACCACACATGGCCTCTCGTCTCTTTCCGCCAGCGCAACGGTTTCCAAATCATTTCGAATTCGTTACGTGTTAGCGCACTGTCGCTGTTGTCAACACATCCAAGCTTCATTGAAGCCTCAGAAATACGAAGCCTGCAACAAAGCGCCATGTTGTTGCCTATAGTTTTATCACAATGAAACGTTTCTCAAATGTAGCAGCTCTGAAGTGCTTGTTATTTCGCCTCGTGTCAGAAAGACAGCATGGTCTGGAAGACAGAAGCAAGTAACTTAGGCCAAGGGCCGTAACATGGCGACTATGCCTTTCACGGTCAGAAAGGAGGATCCGCTGTTACGCAAGACACTTCAAGTGGCGTGCTTCGCGTGGAATGCCTGTCTATCTCTTCGGGCAGAGGAACGTGTTAGAAGTAAACGTCTCGGTCAGGAGCGCATTACGAAAGCCACCGACAACACGCGCAGCAGCAAAAAGAAAGAATAAAAAAAGAGAAGCGTTTTGCGACACGCCGACCGAGACATGTGCCTTGCTTCTCTATATTACACACAAAAGCACATGGATTTACCAAAAGAACAAAATTTTTAAAAACACGCTACAACATTTGTTTTTTATCAAACGCAACATTCGTGGTTAAAACGAGCTCACTAGGGGAGTTCATCATAGTGTGCGTGCTAGTAGTCTGTGGAGCCGTTTATCTCTTCAGACACGGCAGTCTTAGTTATTTCTAAGGTAGAGTATGCGCTTCATAAGTAATGGTTATGAAGAATGCCGTGCGCTGCACAATTCCCCAGTGGGGGAGTTTCTGCCCTATTTTTAAAGCGAAGCTATCTTTGCCTCTTAGACTTTCCGCTGCTGCTGCTGCTGCTGGTGCTGCTGCTGTAGTCTTGCACGCCGCTAACGCCGACCAAGTCGGGACGGGGTTGAGACGCGTGGTTGCGCCACAAGACCATAAAAGACATGCGCTGTCGGCGTTTGTTCGCATGGCATTTTTTTATGAGCTAATGTTCTCAAAATTCCGAAGAATAACATTGCAAAGAATGTAACACGAGGTTTGCGCCACGTAGAGGGCCTGCGTGGGTGTCTTCTTTTTCAAACAATTCCCTTGATCACGATCCGAATTCACTTTTTTCAGTAATTTGACGTTTGCGCGGCCGTCTCTGCGCACAAGGCGAGGCCTAAGAGAGCAGTTACAAAGCGTCCCGGCGTCATGGCACATTTTAACGCGATAGCGTTAAGGAGCTCGTGTCGCAGAAAAGCCGGTGTCGTCGGTGTCGGCGTGGGTGGCGTTGGCCGTGAGCGATAAATCCCAGCAGGTCCTTCATGAATAAAAAACAACTTCCAAGATGGGCTGGGTGGGAATCGAACCAGGGTCTCCGGAGTGTGAGACGGAGGCGCTACCACTGAGCCACGAGTTCCATGCTTCAAAGCGGTACAAACGCGCCTCTAGTGAATGCGGTGTTGCCTTAGAGGCGTGCGTCGCTTGCTCAGGCGCACATTTCGTTGCCGCGCCGACCGCTGCGTTGCTCGACGCTCACCGCGTCCGATGCGGGGCGCGTAATCGCTGCGCCGAAGCCCACTGTCTTACACTCCTTGGCGGGTCGACGGGAACGCTGTCGCGTTCCACTCTTGAAGGCGAAGCTTAAGCGTCCTCCAGTTTTTATAGGAACTTGGTAGACTTCCATGACGACACGTGCTGCGGCGCGCGTGAGCGTCGTCCGAGGAGAGTCCAAAGCTTTAGGTTAGGGGACGCATGCGGCTTGCGTATGCAAAAACTAGGGGCGATGGTACTGCGCATGCGCAGTACCATGGCCCCTAGCTTTTGCGTATGGATGCCGCTTTCGTCCCCTAATCTAAAAAATGGCTGTGGCTTAGCTAAGGTTAAGCCCAGGATGCGAAGCATACTAGCCTTTATTTTAACGCGACAGCGTTAAAGAGCTCGTGTCGCAGAAAAGCCGGTGTCGTCGGCGTCGGCTCAGGCGTGCGGCGCTGGCTCAGGCGCACATTTCGTTGTCGCGCCGAACGCCGCGTTGCTCGACGCTCACCGCGTCCGATCCGGGGCGCGTAGTCGCTGCGCCGTAGCAAAGCCACCTAGAAACAGTCTCTGTAGCACGCCGCAACCTTCGCTTCTCATTCCAACGAGCAGCTCTGTCTCCAGGAGGCATCTCACCTCGTGAGTGTCTAGCAGAGACAAGCGCAGCTGCTTATATACCGCCGCGACGCCGCGAGCGAGTGCGCAAGTTGGAGCCCCGTTTCTCCTCTGTCGTGACGTCACGGTGTCACGTGGTCAGCCTTGAAGGCGACGCTGCGAGCGACGGCGCGAGTTGGAGCCCCGTTTCTCCTCTGTCGTGACGTCACGGTGTCACGTGGTATTGAAGGAGACACCGCCGCGCCTGAGGATCTGGGCTGAGCTCTAGTAATATGCTTCGCATAAAACTATCGAATAGGTAGTTTCAGTTGGGCGTACGCAGCATCTCTGCGTATACGCAGGAAACCCACGGAGGCAACAGTGCGCATGCGCAGTACGCAAGAGCACGCACGGTCTCTTGCGTGCGCTCGCAGCTTTCCAAAAGCTGCGTAGCGTCCGCCGCGTGATCTGCGGCCGTTGCGGCATGTTCTCGCGCGTCCACGAGAGCGCACTTTTCTCGATGTGGCTCTTGCCGAAGATGTGCCTCCGGCTTCTGGATTGACTTCGTGGCGGCTGATATTGGCTGCGCAGTTTCAGGGGCTGGCATATTGGGGTGCTCAGTAGCACACTACCGGCTCCTCCGCGTGCAAATCAGCAATGCCCTTCTGAAATTTTGCGTCCGACCAACTATTGCCGTTTCGCGCGCGCGCGCTTCTCTCCGCACCCACGACCTCGCGCGCTGCGTACGTGGGTGGTTGTGGACGCCCCACTAAAGCTGCCCAATGATTCTGTGCCGGCGAAGCGCGCCAACGTAGCCTCTTCCCACATTTCGCTCGGGGATGTATTGAGAGGCTTCCCACAGACAGAGGCGAAATCCAGCTTAGAACGACAGAAAGCTGAGCTAGTTGGTAAGGATTCATAATGCAAAATAGAAGTGAGGCGTGCAGACAGGACACAAGAGTAGAGAAGTGGACAACACGAACGCCTAATGCAAAATAGAAGTGAGGCGTTCGTGTTGTCCACTTCTCTACACTTGTGTCCTGTCTGCACGCCTCACTTCTATTTTGCGAAATCCAGGTTGGCAGGCTAGTAGTGTTTTCGCCCTAAAAATCGAATTGTTTTCTAGCATCGTTCGGTGTGCATCAATTTTAACGCGCTAGCGTCAAGGGCCCCGTGTCTGAAGAAATCCCATCGTCAGCGTCGGACGTCGCTTGGCGAGAAATAATTCCGCACTACAAACACGCGGGCCCTGCGCGTAGCGCGGGGATGTTACTGAACTAAGTGAATTCCTCAAATTAACATGGGTAGAAAAGTCGTAAAGTGCGAGCTAAACACAACCTGCAGATATGATAGCGTCGGTGCTTAATTTCAACGTACCAGAAAACATAACCCTGTCACACGGAAACTGAAGCACAAGCTCATTTCCCGCATGGCACGGCGCACTGGGTTCCTTTCAACAACTCCGTCGCGCTGGCCTCCGCCAGGAAACAGCGGTTGCCGGGAAGCGTGACAAGCGGTCAGGGATCGCTGAAATCGCGTTCCACTCTTAGCTCTACTAGAGAGAGAGAAATAATGCAGAGAAAGGCAGGGAGGTTAACCAGAGGTAGTTCCGGTTGGCTACCCTGCGCAGGGGGAAAGGTTAAGGGGGATAAAAAGAGAAACAGAGTGGATGGGGGAGATGGAAAGAAAGGGAGACAAGCACGAACAAAGCGCGTACACTACAGAGCGATAGGGGACGGCATTCTTAGAGTCTGTCGTGAAGCCCCGTAGACCGCAAGAACCTTAATAGCTCGAGTAAGGCCTTCAACGCGGATGTTCTTTCCGAGCATTGGCCTAAAGCTTTTAGTTCTGAAATAGCTCTACTAGATTTCATGGACAGTTTTATGTAGGTAGCTGCTTGCGAAAGACATGCAGTGGCGATCGGCTCCTAGATTTCATGGACAGTTTTATGGAGCCAATCGCCACTGGGTGTCTTCCGCAAGTAGCTACCTACACACTATTCGGAAGTGTCTGCATAGCTACATTAGTTCATTTATTCAACATTTGTTTGGATTTATAAGTCTAAGTAATTTTTTTGCATAGCAATAACTTTTTCTGCACTCCACGCGTCTGCGCAGGCATGTCGTCACAAGTCAGCGCGACGTGGCGTTCCGAAACTTCGGCTCCGAAAGCGTAACATGGCGCAACGAGAAGAAACAGCGGCCTCGGAACGTCAGAATCACGGCGGCTTGAGGGTCGAAGGCACTGTAGTCGAGGGTAGAATCGGCGATCCGTCTGATAGCGGCACCAATGCGAGAGATGCAAGACAGAAATTTCTGGTCCCGATTTGTTTAAGACGCTGGTTGGAAGTTTTCACATTATTCCGGCCATTCGCAGCATTCGAAGGAGTTTTCGACATTTCTACGTGCGTAAAGAAAAAGTTTTAAATGTGTACTGCGTGGTGCTGTTTCTTTCTAGCATTCATATAAAAAATCATATGCAACTGACACCGATAGCTCCTATGAAATATAAAGCAGCTTCGATGTGCAGGTTGAAAAAGAACTCTTTTTTTTTTCTGGGAATTGTGTGTGCAAGCAATGCCTGCATTTTTACTAATCCACACTTCGTTCATTCAACCTGGCGATGACGGGTTAACAAACTGAGCAAATTTGTTTTCTACCGCATCATTACAAGTCTCAGCAGAAAATAAAATTTTCACCTGCTGCACAAATAAAAAGGTATTTTGATCCCTTTGTTTTCTTCAGGGAAATAGGACGTTATAACAAAAGTTACAAAGCAAAGAGTCATTAATAGTAATAACAAGTGATTTCTGTTATTGTCCACTAGGAAAGGTTGGTTATATTATCTGCTGTTTGGTTGACAGCTTAATGGCTGAACCCAGCAAAAGTTGGCCATAGAAGATGTCTGTGTGTTTCTTTTACGTAAAGCATATTGCATAAACACGACCTCATTCAGAACAAGTGGAAGCAAGCTTAACACATCTAGAGATTGTCATGGGCGTCGGCGCTGGCTTAGCAATTCTAGACGGATTCACCGACTCATTGCTCAGCGGAAAATTATCTCGTAACTACTGAGGCATAACTAAAGAGGAAACAATTGCGACTACGACGGCGCAGCAAGCCTCTGCATATTCGTGGACAAAGGAATCTACAAACACACTCAACATAGACGCTTTTAGATATGTGCCGATTTTTTTTATTAATTATGTCATCTGAAGAGCTGAAAACTTAAAAAAAAACTTTTTGTATTTCTCTCACTTTCAACACCTTTGTGTTCGGTCCACTTAGCCCTTAGTGTCAAAAGTCCAGAATTTCAACCAGTTTAAAATAGAAGGATGCAGCGGAACGGCTTTTTAAATTGTCGATGTCGGTTTCCTCGCGGACAACGAACAATGGCCGTGCGCCGCCACCGCCGACTAGAAACGACCACCGCGCCACTGCCGGTCGAAACCGACACGGCACACACCTCTCTTCCATACTGATGCAGTAATGAGAGTCTGCCACACCAAGCTGACGACAATGCCGGTTGCCAGAGCATATATATATATATATATATATATATATATATATATATATATATATATATATATATATATATATATATATATATATATATATATATATATATATTGAAAAAAATTCATATATCCAACCTGCTTATGTATTGTCGGCTCACAGGCATCTACAAAGCACATGGCATTAGAATGGTTAAGTATATTTCGCGTATTTCTGCCGTTGTTTAAGTGGAATTCGGAATGTGCCAGTGCGTGCGTTCTGTTCATTCAGCCATTCAATCGTTCGTTCGTTCGTTCGTTCGTTCGTTCGTTCGTTCGTTCGTTCGTTCGTTCGTTCGTTCGTTCGTTCGTTCGTTCGTTCGTTCGTTCGTTCGTTCGTTCGTTCGTTCGTTCGTTCGTTCGTTCGTTCGTTCGTTCGTTCGTTCGTTCGTTCGTTCGTTCGTTCGTTCGTTCGTTCGTTCGTTCGTTCGTTCGTTCGTTCATTGTTTTGTTCGCTCGTTCGTTCGTTCGTACATTCATTCATTCATTCATTCATTCATTCATTCATTCATTCATTCATTCATTCATTCATTCATTCATTCGCTCGTTCATTCATTAATTCATTCATTCATTCGTTGGTTCGTTCGTTCATTCATTCATTCATTCATTAGTTCGTTCGTTCGTTCATTCGTTCACTCGCTCACTCGTTACGTTCGTTCGTTCGGTCATTCGGGTTATTCGCTAACATCGCCGGTCATCATCGATGTTTCTGCACAATTGTTCCGTACCATTCTTCATTTGGTCGAGACGCGAATAACAAACATTTGCGTTTCATTCAAACTAGCATTGGCGGCCTCCCCAGGATATCTACAACGTGCGCATCAAACACTCGGAAGCAGGAAACCAAGCCAGTCTCTTTTTTTTATTTACTTTGCGCACGTGCCTCTTTTTTTGGTAACCTGGCACGCCAACACGCGCCAAAATGGGGCGTCTTCAACTTCGCATGGTGACCACGTGACCCCTGCTATAGGTTTCGCAAATAAAATCTAACGAACAAAGAAACAGTTCATACGTACCACAAACGAAACGAAGCGATTTGACACCCAAAAGTGCAGGAAAATAGAGCAGAAAGACAAACAAACGAACAAAAGGAAACAGGAAACGACCAACGAGAACAATAATCTACACACGTGGCCTCGCCCGCAGGGTTTCGGTTCTCGAGGGATGGATGGATGCTTTGAACGTTCCCGTTGAAGTGGGGTGGTGGGTTGCGCTCCGAAGCTCTTGTTATTGTATCGCGAATGTTCTACCTATCATTTTTTTTAACGAAAAGACACACATATACAAAGGCACACGTGCCGATCTTGTCGGTGTCGACAGTGCTGCCACGTCTGTAAGGACGCACACACGATATGGCAGGTCCTGTCTTTCGATTCTTATAAAGGTTCGCGTCCTCTTGTGATACCGCGCAAACTTATCACTCGTAACTTTGTTCTTTTTGTACGTACGTGAGCCCGTCAGTGCTCATCGCTTTGATCACGTACATTTTCGCCCGAACATAATGCCCTACACTTCCTTCACTTACGCGCCCAGATGCGGCGATCAAAAGAATCGTCTGCGGTGGCCTTCTGCACGAAGCTTCATTTGCGCAACAGTCTGCTCGTACAGACAGCCACGCCAGTTCACGGACGCGGTGTACAAATGAACGCGTACGTACTTATGCGCTCGAGCACACTGGAAAAGGCGAGAACAGTTCGCCGAATGCCTTCCACCCCCCCCCCCCCCCCCCCCCGGAGGCCTTCGAGGTGCCGGTGACGGCTCCTAACTTCCGGTACTGAGTGCTGTGCAAATCGACTCGAAGCAGTACTGCGTTGTTGTCGGGCGCCCGGGAAATTCCGCTCGCTCCTAATTAGGATTAGTCGCACCCTCGCGCGCTCCCCTTGTAGGTTGAAAACGACGGTGTCGCCAGCCTTTCCTTGATGAATCATGCGCGCTTGCCCCGTTATCGTACGTTAAAGTCAACAAACACTGTCGGCGCGTCGTATACGGATGACCTTCCCGCTCCGTTGAAGCGGAGGGGGGGGGGATTTATGAGAGGAGCATTAAGGCGTCTTACGTGTTTGCCGAAGATCGCCTTGAATAGAGAGAGAGAGATGCAAATGAGAGAAAGGCAGGGAGGTTAACCATAGTTAAAACCTCCGGTTTGCTACCCTGCACTAGGGGGAAGGGAAAGGGGAAGTAAAGACGGAAAGAAGAGCGTGACAAAAATAAAAGCGTGAAAAAAATATGAAAAGGGACGGAATGGGGTCATTATAGTCTTTCTAATAGGCGACTGCCACGTAAAAAGGTCAACAAAGCCTTGACCGACTTTAGGTGCGACGACAGTTCATGTCGGCATTCCAAGACTGACTGTTCTGAAAGGGGCCTGTCGTCAAGGCGTGCCAACGCGGTCGCTGGTGACAGCCGGTGCGCGCTGTATCGAGGGCAGTGGCAAAGCACGTGTTCGACAGTCTCCTCGCCGCCGCAGTGACTGCAAGCCGCGCTCTCGTCCATGATCACCTTAAACGTTCTGACAGCGCGATTGCGACGGATGACGGCAACCGAAATGAGCAAAAGGGTAAGAGAGCGTAAAAGCTGTCGCAGTAAAAATGTGGATGCGCAACGTAGGTGGTCACAGTTCCGCTATGCCCTTGACAAAGTAAGTGTTTCTATAAAGCGCCGTACGGTGAATAATTCGCAAAGCGCTAGACCAGAACTTTTTCCTTCGGCGGAGTACAATAAATCATTCTCCATGCCATCCCCGTTTCCATTGTCAGCACCGCTGTCTCTGCGAGGCTGCTTCTATCGTTGCATGCAGGCTCCTGCTGCACAAACAATATCTATAGCTTTACGCAAATTCGTTGGTCTACGCAGTAACGCTTGTCAAAACCACGGGCGATGTTGGACAGCCGGCTTCCCGCGAAATGCTCCGCGTATCATTGATTATTACAATTCGGAGCATCTGCATAATTATTTTCCCCCTATTAGTGCTCCTACAGTTGCTGTTTTACAGTTTTCGTCGATCGAGGCCGCAGTGGTACTAGCAACAACCGCAGGAGTAGTTCTAGGCTGTGATGTTTATGAAATTAGTGACGGTGGTGGTGGTAGTAGCGCCGACGGCTTTGAAGATTTGACAGCAAAGACACGTTAATTAAATTATTGCGTTTTACGTGCCAAGACCACGATCTCATTATGATGCACGCCGCAGTGGGGGACTCCGGAAATTTGGACCACTTGGGGTTCTTTACCGTGCACCTAAATCTAAATACACCGGTGCTTTCGTGTTCCGCCCCCATCGAAATGCGCCCGCCGTGGCCGGGATTCGATCCCGCGACCTAGTGCTCAGCAACACAACACCATAGCCACTGAGCAACCACGGCGGGTAAAAACAGCTTCCGACGGTAGGCTTGCGCTCCAGTCGCGTGCATTAAGTACTGCTATCGCGTTTGCTACGTCGGTCAAAATAAATACGTCACTTCGAAAGTGATGAAATTGATAAGCAGTAGTCGAACAAGGAATGTCGATGAGGCCAACGTTTTGTGAACAACATTGCCGAAGTGGTGTACCGGTAAATGTGTGGGGCCTAATGGTTTCAGCTCAGGAAATACACGGAAACAGCCATTTCGTTAGATATAATTTAGCAGTAAGCTACGACTCAGGCTTCACCTGCTCCATAGACATAGCGTTACACATTGCACAACCTCTGGTCATTTACACTGCATACAAAATGTGTACGCCCCACTCTCTGTCTCTCTCCCTACATATATATATATATATATATATATATATATATATATATATATATATATATATATATATATATATATATATATATATATATATATATATGGACACGAACGGACTGGTCTCATAGTTTTAGCACTAATATGCTTTTCGATGAGAAAATAATGTAACTAAGAGAATGTCGCTGACGAAGGGAGCAGCTGTCAGAAAAGTGAAATTTTTTGTAATCCACTACAAAGCATTGTAATGGATATAGTATTTATAGTATACTATTGCGTAACCTTAGACGGTGAACTTGTCATCATGTTGGTGTCTTCCTCGGACAGTGCATTCGGATGGGGAGGGTCAGTGCAGAAATAATATGGCGATAACTCATTAATCATTTCTGTACCTATCCGGGCCAGAGGCCTTCATTTTTAGTTTCTAGACACGCCGAGATATTGTGACACAAACGTAGTATAGCTTGCACAATAAATAGCGAAAAAAGAACCAACGCATTTGCTATATCCCTTAAGAGGGAGATAGATTTAGTTTTAAAAATATAGCCTAAATGTGCACTTAGCTTACAGCCAGTGAGTTAAGCCGTTTGAGAAACTTCAAAGGCAGTCCCATAAAAATCCTCTCTTTGTAAGTGTCAGTAACCATCTTTCTCCTTCTGATGTGTGTCCATACCATCCAAGTCTTTAAAGACATTCCCTTACGTCAGTGGGCGCTTGGCAACATATGCAACAATCTTTATTAAGCGATGTACTGGAACATTTCTGCAACATCGATGTGGGCCGGTGCATGCCATTGGTAGTGCCGTAATATCGTGCGTCTTGCCTCCCTAAATTTTTGTTGTCACCACCATTAATCCCGTTTTTTTCTTCCCGTTCTCATCTTTCCCCAGCGCAGAGTAGAAGGCTAGATCACTCTATAAGCTCAGACCCACATCTCTGCATATCCTTCCATAAAAATATCTCTTTATCTATCGTCCAATTGAGCTGGCAGTGGAAGCAGGCCCTCTTCATGTGTATGCACTCACACTAAGCCCCCATCCGGCATTCAAACGTTCCAAACGAAGCGAAGCACACTTCCTTAATTGGCATCGCAACAGCGCTTCCTGAACACAGAGAAAAGGATTAGGTCTTTCTACTGTTAGCCACGCTCATTTAAATCTCTCAGACAAACGCACTTTGCAACAGGCTCAGGCGTACAGACGATTCTCAGGAAGGTTAGAGTAAACAAACACTGCGAATTCTTATAAGCTGGCGCTGTTTCTTTTATTTTATTTTTCGGCTAAGTAATTCTCACGAAGTGCAAGGAAACACACACCGCGATGTTGCCGGCATGTTTAAAGTCATTGCATTTGCGGTTTCTGTAGTGAACGAGAGCACACGAGAGAAATTCTACGAGAGTTGCAACTTGCCTTGGTACGGCATTCTTGGGAACGTATACTTAACAGTGCAAAATAAAAAAAGAGGATGCAGTAGGTGAATAAATATGCAGCACTGCGTGAGCTTACCCTCATTGCGTTTTGTGTTAACGCAGTGTTATGAGCGAAATTTTCCTTACGCGCATTACCAGAAAATAATCTAAATGTATAAAGGTTCGGGTAAAACATGAAAGTTGATAGACGTGGCTTCCTTTCACAAAACCACGAATCTCGGCAAGCACGCGACAACGACAAATTAAATAGTTCTGTTTGTCGCGCATTTCTCGAAAGAATTTGTAGTTTATTTTTCCTCTGCGCGTTTTCTGTCGTCCTAGCCTTACGTTGCCGTATGGTAGCGCCAGTGGAACGGCGCTCTATAAATAGGCATCGATGCAGCATAAGGGGCAATGAACTATGCCTTGATTGTGTGTGTGTGACCAAGTGGTTGCGGTTATTACCGTCTCCCTCACATATTGAGCTGACCAGAAGTAGTCTGCGTTGTCAATATCGGCATGGCCTAATCTGATTGTACAGGAATAAAATACATCCAGGTTGACGGAAAACTAAAGCAATAAAGGTACTATGACAAAATACAAGCGGAGCTGACAGAAGCCTTTCGCTTATCGCAGCTTGCGTTTTGAAAATAGGATAGCCATTGTCACAGCATTATTTCTACCTTTTTAACCATTCTACTGGAAATCCCCTCTTTGTTGAGCCTTCTATTTCGATCCTAAATTTAACGTCCCTGAGAAGAAAAGAAAAACGAAAGGTGATTTAGAAAGACAAAAAGAAGTAATTCAAGGATGCCACACGAATGTGGTAAAGTCATTGCACCTGGAAATTCTGGGCATGGAAAAGCAGAAGGACAAGTTGACAGCGTCGTCTGCTTTTGGAATTCCGTTTTGTTTTTTTGACGTCCGTACATAGGTTAAACCCTCATGCGAGCACTGCAGGTGCGGTGACATTCGACGACGATGAAGAAGTAGGTCTTCTATTCCCGTACACGACCTTGGACTCGTCCTAGATTCACTATGGCTATATGAGTCAGCATAGGGGCTTCATGTTTGCACAAGACAGGGAACAGAGAGGGCACGTCGGAGACTCCTTCCTGGTGCGAGCCAGATCCAATATAGCTATAAAGCAATCAGCAATAAAAATACCGCGACAGGTTTCCCCTTCACGGCTATTTCTCTGCCAATACAGGAAAGATGAGCTCAGGCTCCCCATCTCGGTCGCAGCGAATACGCGATGTACACTAAAGACATCACCGCCACACTGCTCAATAACCGGTGGCAAGGACCATGACACCGTTTCTTCGTCTAGCGAAGAAACGTATTTCTCGTGCGTCAACATTTTCCCCTAGCCATCCTCGACTTCCTACCCTTATTCATGAGTAAACGACCCACTTTTTTCCCTAACGTTCAGAGGTAAGGTCAGGTTCTGGGACTAATTGAGCTGACCCAGTGGCAAGGTATTGGTGCCCTACTTTCATGAGCAGACGGAGCAGAATCGCAACAACAATGTAAACCACATTGCTCCATTATTATAGCATCCGAAGCACCACTCGGATTGCAAGCGTTCTTTTGTTTTAGTAACCGAGCCTCCACTTTTGGCGAGAGGGTATTATCTGTTCCAGCATGCTGTTCCCTTCTTATAAGGAGCGACAATCTAAGAATAAAGGCTTCCATGTACGCTCTACAACCAAAACACAATTTTCTTAACTGCGCCAGACAATTAAGCTTGCATATTTCCGTGATGTCAAGTGGTTTTGCGTGCTTGAAACGTCAGTTTTCTTTGCACAGTTCTGGCTTTAAGTCACTGGTTTTAGGACGCAACACGAACGCCTTGCCAAATCTTACGGGTGGTCGTAATACCAGTGCTCAGTCAAAAGCAATTGTTTGCTTTGAAAGAATGAGCATTTATTTTAAAATTATCTTAGAATGTGCATTAGCAGAGCAAAGTCCTTCAGCTGTGAACGGATTCCAGCTGGCTCGTCTCTCATTTAGAGGTGAAGGGCACTGGAACTGTGTTTCCGTAGGTAGGGCTTGTACAGAATTCTTAGGTTGTCGCCGACAATAGTGCCGAGAAAAATAGTAGCTGCAGTACAATTGCAATCCCAATTTTTTTTTTCCTTTTTCTCACCTGCACTTCGTGGATTTAATCTAGTGCCGACGACTACACAGGCAGACGACAAACTATTTGTGTCCGTCGTATCGCGTGACCTAGTTGCGCGAAGCAGGCTCTCTCCTAGGATGCGTTTCCATGGCGACCGGGTTCCATGTCGTCTGTTTTCCGCATCTGTCAGTAACCAGGGATGAAACCCTTATCCATTCGCCCGACGGAGACAGCTCGCCTCTCATTTGTAATGGTTCGTAAGAAGGCACGATACAAACAGGGTGGCATGGTTTGGACCTTCTTCGGCAATGCTCTGTCTTTTTCGTCATATTTGCTCCGCTCAAAAACGCGTCGCTTTCCACTGCTAGACTTGGTTGTTGTTCGGAGTTATATCCCTCCACTGATGCATGCCAACTTTCTCTCACATCTAAAGCGCTGGGCTCTCGGACCCGTAGAATTGCAAAGACAGTTCTGCCGAGCGTTAAACGCGGGTCGTCTACTGCACGAGCTTCGGTTCAAAGTCCAAAAGTCGGAACCAGACGACATCGCCTCGGGCTTTAGGCATTGTCGTCTGCTGAATGCAGCAGACTACATGTTTACCGAATTACCAACGAATGCTCGCTACCTGTGGCCGCCGGCGGAAAAGTGAGCGTGAAGTGTCTATCAAAACGCGATGACCTGAGCGAGGAACTGTAACAAATAATTGTGGC
Source organism: Dermacentor albipictus (assembly GCF_038994185.2). Taxonomy (NCBI): domain Eukaryota; kingdom Metazoa; phylum Arthropoda; class Arachnida; order Ixodida; family Ixodidae; genus Dermacentor; species Dermacentor albipictus. The sequence continues at coordinate 85,656,883 of NC_091828.1, read as the reverse complement.
AAAAAGTGGCACATTTTATATGCCTGTGTTGGTCGCTTTGCTAGCATATACACGTATACAGAGAGCCAATTTAGTAGTAGTTCTGTGAACCAGAAAAACGATGCACTGAAAGTTTTAAAAAACTCGTGAGCAGACGAAGTATAATACACAGCTCTGTGTGCGTGCCGCATATTGTCGATTCTGCATTCGCTGAGGAAACGTGAAAAACCTCAGTGGTTATAAATACAATTAGGCTTACGCACTACCAGCCGTGATTATAATCAGCACTTCATTACCCTATACTCGCGGTACGGCAATAATGTTGTTTCGCTTACACGGTCGCAGAAGCTGCGGAACCTAGCTGTAATCGCGACTGAGATGCGTTGACCGTGTTATTGGCCTTTTCTTTGAATGTGTTCGCTGAGGCGTTCGCCATCAATCGTAAGCCAAAAATATGCGTCTTTCCGTTTCGTCCATGACATTAAGGAATGCTAAAATAAAAGGGATACGCTGTGTTGGGAATTTGCTACAACCAATTCTCTGGAGAACTTTACCCTGCAATTTTGAATAAGACAATGTCAATAAAATAAATCGATCTAGCTGTGGCATTTGGGATGAATGTGCGAAGTGGCATGTGGATGATGCCATGATTTAAAAGTAAACGCATACAGGTGTAATCAAGTTATATAGTGGTGAACTTAAGGATACTTAAGTAGCGCTAGTTTCATTCCATACACCAGAAAAATATGCAGTCCTTAACCAGCACTTATACAGAGGTTTGTACACGTGCTCTATACACGTTTAGAAAGCACGTGTACAGAGCTTAGTTTGCATTACATATACACGTGTTCGCCACGTCTATGTTGTCTGCAGTGGCGTGAGGGCGGCGTAAGGCGCTACTTGGCGAGAAAGGTGGTTGTTGTTGCCGACCGCTCCAGTGCAGCACATAAAGTAGCTGCTCCTATCTAAATACACGTAAAAGGAGAATTCATTTTTCTCCGCAACCACTGCACCGAATTTCACGAGCTTTGTTGCATTTGAAAGAACAACCTAACGTCTAGTGACTGTTGGTTTCAAATTATTGGCTTAGGTTGCCGATCTTTTAATAATTACTCGCACAAATGGCATATTTTCTGAAAACGGAACTATCAAGTTGAAAGCTCTGTAGCTGAGCGATGAAAGATGATACCACAATTATGGGAACTGCATCTAATAATACATCTAAAGCGGATAAAACTGATTTGTTACACATGAATTTCGAAAAATTCGGTAATATGAAAATACAACTTTTGCAGACCCCTTGTACACAACGTAACAAATTTACGTAAGCGACAAATTACACAAAGAATTTGTCCGTTTTAAATGAAATAATGGATGCCGTTTACAGGACCGCGATATCTCTTCTTGATGCAGAGCTATGAATTTATAAACTTCCTACGCTCATTTTTTTTCTAACTTTCGAATTTTTGAAATTTTTAAAACAAAATTCAAGCCCTAAATCCACATTTGCCTTCCAACAGTCACAAGAACTTAACTTTCTCTCTCAAACGCAACACATTTCATTAAAATCGGTCCAGGCGTTATCCCATAAAAACGTTTTTGCGTTTTACATGCATTTGAATAGGCCGCTTCAGAGTTGGGCCCGAGCTAAAGCTTCCACTTAAGGCCAAGCTACACGTAAGCTTGCCGGCGCGCGAAAAGTCGCACCCACGGGCGTTATACGTTTGCGGCGCCTCGCGAGGAATGGCAGTTCGAATCTATAAGATGAACGTCAGCGCGCGTCAACTTGGCTTGCATTTTCGCTTTCGTAGGCATAGTTTCGTATTCAGTGAGGCAGCCGGAGCATTGGTATTTGTCTGGAGAAGGTGTACAGTTTTAGAATATCGTTCGTCGCCTTACGTACGTCAAACTCGAGCATAGTTGCGGGACGTTTCGGTGTCCGCCCCTTCACTAGTTTAAGCTGCCGGAATGCAGACGCAAGGAACATGGAGGAAGGAAGAAGATAGGAGCGAGCATATCGCAATCCGATTGAAGCCAAACCTGTCGGCCCAACACATCATTGGAGGTCAAAGTGCGCGGTAGGTTTTAGTGTTCCCGCTTTGCAGGCAGAGCCACGGCAGTGCAGGTGAACAAGCGCGCACCGAATAAAAAACTACTGGCACAAATACGGGGTCGATTCTTGCCCCATGATCTCGACGTAGCAGGTCACCTGTTGGGCCATCACTGCGGCTTCACGGAGCATGGGCTCGCCAATGCTGGCTGCTTGACGTAATGCTTCCTCCTATATTTTGTTCTTCCTCCATGGCAAGAAAGACGTTATAAGGAAGGGTGCCATCGGGTTCATCGCGCCAAACATACCCAAGCCAAGACAATCCTTTAGCAACCATCCTGTTGTTGCAATAGAGTAAGCAAAAATTTATCCCAGCGATCACCGGTAGCGCACGAATCACCTGCCGCGATGCTGTCGAGTGTTGCGTTTCAATTTCTGAGCACTATACGTGTAGTTTGGCCTCAAGTGCAAGTTGATCGGCCCACAACTGGGTTTCGCATGAGCAGACTCATTTGCTTCGGCGCATTCGTATGGAAATTCCGACTGCCAACCATGTAAACGAGAGGAGTAGGCAATGAAGCGTACTTGCTTTTAAAAGTACACACCAGATACGACTGCTGGGAACCGAACGTCCCGGTAAATATTGATTCTTGCTCCGTCATCTCGACGCAAGGGTTCACGCATTGGGCCACTGCTGCGGCTTCTCGCAGCGTTCGCTCTACAAGGCGGGCTGCGTGATGTAATGCTTCCTCTTATCTTTTTCCTGCCTCCCTGGCAAGGAAGATGTTATAATGACAGGTTTGGAGGAAACAGCTTGTTAACGACGGTATACGCCTGGTACGCCTGATTGAAAGGCACTAAGGAAGGTACGCTATGACAAAGGCATGTAACAACTCCTACTCCGGTATCCTACAATCCAACATTCCACTTCGACTCAAGAAAGCTCATGGCATCGCCACCCCTAAACTGAAACACGCTGCACTCTATTGACCATCCGCGTCAATTCTTGAGAAGCGCAATGTCTTCTTTGGTCGAGGAGCTGCGCTGTACTCAACTCAGTGAGGAGTGTCCATTTTCGAAAAAGCGTTGGGATTCAAAGAAGACGGAAGGATTAATTGGACAGCCGTCGAGGTAAGCAAGAAACGACTAGAACATTGGTGGAAGAAAAGCATGGGAAGTGAATAATAAAACCGGAGCCATTGCAAGTGTGGATAACGGTGCAATATTGCGAAAGACGTTTTAAAAAATGGCTGTGGCTTAGGTAAGGTTAAGCCCAGGATGCGAAGCATACTAGCCTTTATTTTAGTTGTTGAACCACTGTTTAGCCTGGTGAACTGCTGTTGCTTGGCTATATTTGGTTCGGCTAGACGAAGAAACAACTCATGCATTACTTCTTCGCCTTCAAGAGTGGAACGCGACAGCGTTCCCGTCGACCCGCCAAGGGGTGTAAGACAATGGGCTACAGGGCAGCGACTACGCGCCCCGCATTGGACGCGGTGAGCGTCGAGCAAAGCAGCGTTCGGCGCGGCAACGAAATGTGCGCCTGAGCAAGAGACGCACGCCTTAGAAACAGCGCGTTTCTAAGGCAACACCGCATTCACTAGAGGCGCTTTTGTACCGCTTTGAAGCGTTGTACTCGTGGCTCAGTGGTAGCGTCTCCGTCCCACACTCCGGAGACCCTGGTTCGATTCCCACCCAGCCCGTCTTGCAAGAGTTGAGCCAAAGCCACTTCTCCTCTGTCGTGACGTCACGGTGTCACGTGATTTCATGGTCACCGCCGCGCCTGAGGAGCTGGGTTGAGCCCTCGTAATATGCTTCGCATAAAACCACAGTCAATATCGACACCAGATAGACAAAAAGATTGGATAGCAGTAGATGTGCTGAAACCTGATTAAATCGAGCCGGCCAAGAGACTAACAGTCCCCGCCACGTTTTTAAGGAGATGCCAACAAAACACCGTAATCGTCATCATCATAGAGTCGAGGAAGAACTTCCAGTCGAGAATGAGTGCCGCTGTACCGTTACCGCCGACGCAGGCTGGCCGCAGTCTCCAGAGACATGGTGCGCTGAGGGCTTCGGAAATCGAGGGAACACACCCTCGACGCTCAGCTGACTCGGCTCGGTGGCAGAACCGGGAGAGCGTTCCGGTGCTGGCGCGAGGGCTGTGCGCCCGGTGCGGTGTAGGCGCACGAGTCTTCTTGCTGAGTCACTGTACTGTGACGGAGACAGTGAGCGTCAAGCTAACGTTGCCGAATGTTTCGAAGGGTGCTGCACAAACACAGATGCCTTCCAGCCAGTCTCAACGCGTGCAAGATCGAGCTCCGATGCTCCTCCCGCCGCCGTGTTGCCTCTTCGTCGAACGAGCGTTGTGAAATTCACGGTGGCTGCCTGGGTACTGTTCCACATTACCAGCCGCAGTTTTTCTTTTTTTTTTCCTACTGCGTTGTGCCAAGTCGCACGCGCGTGTAGATAGAAGACCGACGCCAATCCTAGCTCTCGCGTTCAATTGCTCGCACTTCGTGCGATAATGCCGTCTTGGTTGTCTTGAAATATGTATTGTTGCTCTGCATATTTTTAAACATTTATTTTGCATGTTTGGCATCGTGCTGTTCGTTATTTTGAAGCTAGTTTTCTTTTACGGCGAAGCTGTCGGGCGGAGGCTTTGGATCCGAAGCTGCTGACGAAGTGCACGGGAACGAAGAAAACGATGAACTGCGCGAAACTTGACGACGATTGTTGCATTTCAGAGAAAGTGTTGAGATCTATTGACTGAAACAAGCGAATCGTTTATTGCGGTAGCAGTTACGTGGATACTGTAGGCGAGTTCCCGTCGTTGTCGTAGTCGTCAGCGTCTCCGAGATGTTCCGTCCAAGTGCGATAACTTTGCGGCGGTGCACCGTATGCTGTAGGTTCAAGCGAAACCTTCAAAGGGTGTGCTGCTATGAGTGAATGATTGCGAAGGGGAAGAAGCGCTATTTTCGGCAACCCTTTACGAACAGCAGGGCGCAGTGCCTTGGGGATTGTGGAAGGGAATAAAAGAAGAATGAAGAGACAAGTTCGAGGCATTCACAGAGCCCTGGGCTGTCAGCGTTAGCCAGGCCGCGTATTTCCCAAGTTACACGACAGCCCCGTGTACTCCAGGAACGTGAGAAGGTGCCTGAAGGCGGAGCAGGCTTTCTCCCTTTGCATAAGAGTGGGAAAGGCAGCTAGCTCCTCACGTGGGCTCTGTTCTGGAGGGCCACGGGGATCCCTCCTGAGCTCCCGCCTTTTCAACTGGGCGCCGGCGCCTCTCTCCTTTCTGCCGTTCCTGCAGGTCTCCGCCATCACATCCACATCTCCGAATACGCTGAAGGTCAGCCGAGAAGCAATTTGGTTTGATACGGTGGTGTCTTCTTGCAATGGCAAGGAGGTGAGAGGGGAGGAGAGGGAAGCGGGGGCGATGTGTGCGTGGTAGGTGAGGGAGGTATGCGGCAAGTTAGTGCTCATCTCCTATTCTGCTACAGCCGCGTTGGTTTTGCGCGGCCTCGTGCGTCGAATTCCGGAGGAAATCTGCGGTCCGAAGGCTGTAGCCGACCGGACACAGCTGATGGCTTCGTGTGCACTGCGTTCTCGCGCGCGTAGTTTGAGTTGAAACGCGAGGCGGCACGAAAGCGAATTCGCTCGCTGCTACTCTTCTTCACGTCAGCGTTCTGACAGCGAGTGTCCGCGGTTCTCGTTTGTGTTTGGCTTTGCGGGTCTGACAACGTCCTTGTTAATTTATTTAGTAAATGAATGTTAAAGTAGTCTGTGCAGCTGATAGAACATCTAACCTCACTTCGTACAGCCCTCTAATAACTTGCCAGCGCAACAAATGCTTCATCTGTCGGGTGAATCTGTAACTTTTTCAAAGTGAAGTTTTCTTTTGCCTATTGATGCGACTTTTCCACTATTGCTACTGCTGCTACGGTCCATGTCTTGTACGCTGCGTTAGGAGAGAGGTGGTTCAGAGTGCGTATATACACGGAAGGAGTGCTGCAGAGAGGAAACGTTAGGCGAGAAACTCGTTTGAACCTTTCCATCTCATCGCTACAATGCTCTGTGAAGCTCCTTGGGGGTCGCCACAATGGCCTTTCAACTGCTGCAGTTATGCGTGAGCCCCCGCAAAAGCGTTGCAGGAACTACAGCGCTTACCTTTGTACTAACGTGCCAACGTCGAGAGGTGAGGTAGCTTGAATGGCGGAGAGGAGGCAGGGAGAGAAGGCAGAACCGACGCATTCACGAAACGAGTCAATAACAGCCTTGATACTCTTTGCTCAGAGCTTGCGCACATGAAGTGAGGACGGGAGAGGTAAAAAGCAACGTAAGAAGGCAATGGGCGCGTTAAGTTAGCGCGCTCCGAACTCCAAGGGAGCACGCTCGAGTGCGCTCGAGTGCGACGCCTTCGGAGCTTAACTTAACGGCCATTTTCGCCGACTGTTTTCGGGTGCACGAACGTGCCGTCTGGCAAATGTTATGTTGCTTCCGCATCCGCTATTGCACTTCGCGCGCTTCTCGAAAATGGCCCCGCCGACCGTACTTCTGCAGCCCTTGTTTAGACGATGAAGAGGTAGAAGAACTTGACGCGCGGCGACGGAGGCAGCAGCAGCAGCTTACGATGCGATGCAAGCTCAATGCGCGCCAACACGTTGCCGATCTCGCCTGACAGCAGCTTCAGACGGCCGGCAGCGCGGCGGCGAGAGGAACGAGTGGGCAAGGAGAACGGACTTGCATTGGTGGAAAGAGTAGGAAAGACGTCATTTTTCCGGAAGCCGTAGCAGGTGCGCGCTCTCGCGCACCGTTTCCAGGATGGTGCGCGTAGAGCGCGCTCCGCAATCACGCACCGGAAGTCGCTTTTTAGTCGTTAAGCTTAAAAGAGCGCGCTCTGCTGGCTAGAGCGCGCTCGAGCGCCTTAACTTAACGCGCCCAATATAACGCTACTACTGCACACGGCAGCAGTTGTGGACAGACTGGATTCGGACAACTGACGTATGGCATGCGGAAGCGAAGCCGCATACAGCGACACTATCGCAAAGCCGCAACGTACAGACGACACTACCGAAGCGGCCGCCCATCAAACACACACTTCCGTAACTACCGTGGGAGCTTTGTGACAATGGCGCAGCTAGAGGATGCGGGTTCGATCCCGACCACGACAGTGGCATTTCCATGTGGGCGAAATGAAAAAAGAAAAGAGCATTCGTGTACCTAGGCTTAGGTTCGCGCCGTCGGATTCACGGCACTTCATGATCACATTGTGGAATTTGCACTTAAAATGCCATAACTTGTAACATTTCTACCACGACGCGATGTGCCGTGTGAGTTAAGCATATCGCTAACCTTGTTGCAGGCTATGAACAATGGCGTAAAATAAACCTCGAGCAAAGACGTCGGGCTGTGTGTGCTGTGTGCTGCGTAGAGAAACCCAAATAGCACACGCAAGTAACGCTTAACATCAAGTCACCACTTCGGTATGGTACTACATGGTGATGAACTTAAACATTCACTTTAAACACCACCGCCAATTATCGTTAATCGACGCACACTGCGGAAGAAAGCTTCACGCACATTGATTCCCATAGTGCTTGAGGTCCGCATAATATTTTGACTTATGTTGCAATTTAATTTTAATATTCTTTTATCATCGCAAACCGAAAAAAAATTCACTGACCATTACCAAACTCCCTAACGCGAAAGCTGAGCGCTGCTCTATGCGTGTTTTCATTTCGCGATGTTTTGCTCGCATGTAGAATCTGTCTCGTGCGGCGCACTGCAAACGGAGCGAAGTGTGCCGCAGCTGCATCGCTAATTGGGAGACCGCGAGAGGCAGCGCGCGGGCGACGCGTTGGTGCGATTGCAGCAGAGCTGCCGCAGACAGACCTTCGCAGTATACCTTCGCTCAATAGACGGCGCGCCACTATGGCGCCATTTCATAGCGGTCCTCACCGCAGAGCCTGTCTTGCGCAGCACTATAGTATTCTTCTCACGCTTTCCCCATACCCTGCCTTCGCGTTCCACCTTACGGTTCCGCTGCACCCTCCTCCTCCACTTCCCTCCTCGAGCTCTCTTCGCTATCGCCGTCTTTCCTCCTCTGCTGGGCTCCGCGTTTTTTTCTTTCATCCATCGCATGCGCTCGTTCGCTCGGTTACGCCGAGGGACGACGCCGACGCGAAACGCAGGAAGGGGCGGGCGCCCAAGAGCTGCGCTTCTAAAACATCCGCCTCCTTTCAGCCCTGTGAAAGTGGAAGTACAACGAAGCTGTTGCCGATGTTAGACAAGCCACAACCGGCGTTAGCCGACGTTAGACAAGCATCACCACCACAAGCGACGTATGTCGCGCGCGCACGCACGTGTGTGGAAGTGCAGCATAAGCGCTCATTCCTTCTGGTCGTCCGCCAGGCCCAACTGCCTTATTGAACTAACGCAATTTTTCTAATTGCGCCACAGAATTCGCAAAGTGCGACTTGCACACAAGCTGAAGGCATGATAGCTATCGGAATGCAGTTCGAATATACGAGAAAACATGTGTCGGTTGCGTGAAAACTCAACCAGCATGCCCTTTTCCAGCTGCCGTTTGAGGTCTGTCTGAGTGGCCGTGGCTGCTTGGTGGAGTTACGGCTTTTGGAGAGCGTTCGCCATAGTGTCGATTACGGTCGCAACCCGCGCTGTGCGACAGATGCAAGAGGGTAGAGCAGCCGCGCATCAAGGGCCGAGAGGCGTGGTGTGCCCACGTACGTCATCTGCACACGCACATGTGCGGAAGCGCAGCATACACCCTCAACCTTGTGGGTCTTCCGCCAAGTGGAAGTCCTTTAGTGAACTAGTTCAATTTTTCTACGTAAATTGCGCCAGATAATTCGTAATGTGCGATAATGTACGACTTACACACAAGCTCAGGCATGATAGCTTCGGATTGCTATTAGAACAGACGATAATGACGGCATTATCAAGGGTGATATCGCCTCAGACCGCAATGTGATGAAGCCAGCACGTCAAGCGTGACGTCACGCGATGACGTTTTCATCAACTGATGACGTCACCGAATGACGTCATGTGATGCCTCTTGGAGAAGCAGCGCACTGTGTGTGTGCTTCCCGCTTCTTTCCCAGTGACTCCGCGATCGGCTCAAATATTTGTAGAAGCACCACGCAGGCGGACACAAAAAATTCAGTAGAGTGTAAAACTGGACGAGTTGGTTGATGATCGTGGTAAAAGCAGATCAAAAGCAACGGCAACACAATACAAATAAATACACAGGACAGGCGCCAAGTCCGATGTTTGCGACTTGCAAGAGGCGAACAGCTTCGGAGTCAAAACTCAAGTATGAAATTGAAGCGCAATAATAAAAAAACAAACTTTCTTTAAAGTGCACCTAATATTAAATCCTAACCGGGCACAATAGATTTGTATGCACTGCTCCGAAACGTACGACTTGTAATTAGGGCTTTTCCGACATTCTCGTAGAGAGTTTACCAGTTTGACCTAAGCTGTATGTTGATGTATAAGTTCGTCTGATTGACATGCTCTGATAAATGCAGTTTACAATACAAAAATATCTTTCTTGGCGCATAGGTATGAATTTTGTAAACGCTGTCCTATTTTTTTTCAACTTTCCATTTGTGGCCATTTTAGTACAACATGCTGCCTGTTAACCGCAATAGTGCTTCTTGTAGTGACTAGAAATTAACTTTCCCCCTGCAACGCTACAACCTTCATTCGAATCGGTGCGCCGGCTATGCAATAATAAACATTTCCGTGTTCTGGAAGTATTTCAATAGAGAAATCGGTGTTGGCTGTGAGCTAAAGACTCCGGTTAACCCTAATCGGGGCCATCGTCCCTGCATCTCACACAAATCTGTTATGAATAAGTAGACGGGTCTTCGCTACCACTACCTCCAATCCGACCACAATCGCTTCCACCCAGAAGCACATTAGCGTAGCAGTGAGAATGCTCATTTGTGACTCTGAACTCTTACGAGCAGCGAACAGCTCTAAACAACAGGACGAAGACAGGGACACAGACCACAGCCCTCTCTTCGTCCTGTTGTTTAGCGCTGTTTACCGCTCGTAATAATGAACCGACCAGCACCAAATGCATACTGTTCTACGTTCTTCTCGCGAGAATCCTAGTTGACGATAGCCTTGAACGAGCGATGCGACCAGGAGGAAAATTGTTCCTTTCATAATGGCTGCCATGAGCGTAGTGGTCATCGGCGAGTCATCGAGATAGCAAAGTATACCACGATGCGGCTGTCCATTCTGACAACGACCACCTCGTGGCTCCTGGCAAACAGCTGATTATCCTAAGTCCAGGCATTTGATGCCACCAGAAACTTCGTTGCTCGTCCATGCTCTAGAAGTAAACTCGCTACCAGACACCCCGCCTTCATTTGCTGCGACTCACCCCTCGAGTTCATGGCCCTTTAAACAAGGACGTGCTGAGGCTCAGCCGCACGAGGATCAGGAATCGCGGACGTGTAATGCGATCGGCACTCGCAGAATTTCGTCGTGAGGCGTCGGTGATCGCGCAGTAATAATCACTTTCGAAAAACCGTCGCGTCTAAATAAAGACGCCACACTTCGTGTAAAGGCAATGAAGCCGGCAGTCAAAGCACTTTGCTCCGACCTCCAGGACGGGACGGGAAAAAAGGCCGGAATAACGGGAAGCAGACGACACGTTTAACGAACTCTCGATGCAGACGCGCATGCACAGTGGATAATAACTACAAGGTTTGAGAGCGGGTGAGCTGATGTTCCACGGCGCTGTGAAACACACCACACACCGGGACAAGGTCAAGGTCTTCTTGAATTACAGCGTGCGCTGTAACTGACAGTGACGCGGATGGCAGTTCACGCATACGAGCAGGAGCCAAGCCACTGAGACGATCGATGCCTCCCCGCTTTCGCCCGAACGAGGCAAATGCTGGTAAAGGCTGCCGACGCGCAAACCAAATAGTCCTGTGAAATTTTTAGACAGTCACTCGTCTGTAGCTCCGAACGTAAAAAAAAAAGAATGGAACAAAAACATGCGCTTAGTGTTCACTTACATAGAAATGCCACGCCATTCCGAGGTCTTTTCGCACCCTTCGAAGTGTCAAATGTCAAATCTCGGCTTAAGCATCGCGACAGTTCCGCCGCCGGCCAAGGGTCTAATTATTTGTACTCCACTTTGCTTTCGGATAGGACCTGTCCAAACTGTCCTCCTAAACGAGGCTTACGGTTATACTGTTATTACTTTGAGCATAAAAGTGTTCTAACCCCATCTCATATGGAGGACTGCCAAAAGTTTATAGTTTGTTTCGCCGGACCTTTTCAACTCGCTTATCGCTGCCGCGATAAACTTGTTATGATGCACGCGTGATTGCTGGGGATATGTTTAATGATATGATAATAATTATGATTATTACTATATCCTAAGCTCAATGCCCTCCGTGAATCACTACACTTTACGGGCACGTCAACAGACTCAAGATGTTGCAGTCTCGCTGCAAATCACAATGCCGAGTAATACGATGAATCAGTACATCTTATTGACATCACTGCACCCCAGTCGAAACTTCGCAGCAACAATCTGCTCCAGCAGGCATTCGCGTCCTACGCTTTTCTGCAGCAGACGACATACAAGCGCGGGCTACGTAATGAAACTGGTTGCTCAATTATTACACAACGAAGCGCATAGCTACAATTTATTACTTTCCGTTTATGACCCGACCCGAGGATGTGTTCTGTTATTTGGTTTAGCTCCCGTATCTCCCGAAGAAACGTATCCGGTGGCCTTTATATTTCGACGCAAGCAACTATTCTTGTTTCTCAAGGTTGCAGAAGACGGCAACAATTACCCAGAAGACGAAAATTGACGCCAGTCTCGGGTCGCGTGATCCATATGTGCGAATGGAGTCCTCTAGTAGCAGTTGTCATGGCCACCAGGACTCGAGTATGCTTGCCTCGTCTGCCGGGTGCTTCCAGAAACCGTCTGAAAACAATCTGTCCATGCTCCGGGGAGACGCTCATTTCTCCCTGGTAATAATTTGGTCTAAACGAACAACAAGAAGAAAGGTGTCGTGCGATGCATCACCCGCCCCCTTTCATTACTCTTTCTTTTTACCAGGAATTCTTATTTTTTTATTATCGGTCGAGCTATCGGATGAATCTCCTGGCAATTTTTTTTACTAAGGCCCTTTCTTTTCGCTTGAGCGCTGTTAGTGGTTTCCTCGGCACAATTTAGAATCACCTCACTTCCGGCCCCTCCGAAGATAAAGTTATTACATCCGTCATGATGCTGAAGTTTAAAATCGAGTTAGCCGGTGGTGAAACGCGAATCATTTAACATCCTAAACTGTGGTTCACTGAACTGAAGCCGATTGAAATGGCACTGCATACAGTCTATCGGCATTGCCATCAGCTCGGTCGTGTCGGCGTTATATTTACGACATTATGGATCAGCAGTTGCGGACCACACTTCCTGGTGGGGAACAAAAGTGTGAATGAGGCGTTGTACTGCGACAAGCTGCACGCAGTAGCTAGTATAATGAAGCGTTTCATTCGTATCTTTAGTTTTTGTTGCTCTAAGTATCGCGGATTCTCCTACGACATGATGGCTGGGGTTACGGAAAAGCAGAGCTTCTGGTTTTATAGCTCCTATTGGCTACACGTGCTCTAAAATCGGCAGTCTTTTTTAAAAATATACGTGTAAATTAGTTGAAAGATTGTGAAAACACAAGCAAGCGCTGCACACGGCTGATAATGTTTGAAGTGCTGAATTATGCAACGTTATCGTGGCTGTTAAACTAGGCCTATAGCCTACTACCGGATGCGACTCCACGATACCGTGTTTGGCATGGTCTAAAATACGCGATCGGATTTAGTTAACTGCCCATACAGCAAAAGGCTAAGACATATCTCTTTGCCTATACGAGCATCAAAGTACATAAAAGGGCTACATATATTTAGGCAGGGCTTATTTGCGCGCGCCAATTATACGAGGCTGCCTTAAGCTGCCCCTAATTCTTTTTTACGCCTCTTTCATCGCTTCTTTTACCACTGATGTCTTTCACTAGACCTCAGTTCAGGCGACGCAGACTAAGCAAATAAAGCGGGCATTATTCCTACGGTGTCTAAAGTCGTCTGCAGCTTCAGTAAACAGTTGGAGGCGGGATCACCTGCTCCACATCTCCGCATGCGTCTGGTGGACATCCGTATGTTTCTCTTTCTTATTCGGGAATGGTACTGCTTGACCGAGATGGAAAATACACACCACAAAGCGAAAGAACGTGAACAAAGCTTCTGTGCTCACGCTTTCTTCGTGTTCATTCTGTTTCGTGTTGTTCGTTTCCCGCCTCACGCAATAAGCATCCTTCTCTGATGATGAACCAGCCAGGACCTCAAGATCGTCTGCTCAACGATTTCTTTTCTTTTCTGATTGCCAGACCCATACGGCAATCGAGTTCATAACTTTTTCACATAGAATAAGCATCATTCTCTGATGATGAACCAGCCAGGACCTCAAGATCATCTGCTCAACGATTTCTTTTCTGATCGCCAGACCCATACGGCAACCGAGTTCGTAACTTCTTCACATACAGTAAGCATCATTCTCTGATGATGAACCAGCCAGGACCTCAAGATCGTCTGCTCAACGATTTCTTTTCTGTTCTGATTGCTAGACCCATACGGCAATCGAGTTCGGAAATTCTTCACATACAGTAAGCATCATTCTCTGATGATGAACCAGCCAGGACCTCAAGATCGTCTGCTCAACGATTTCTTTTCTGATTACCAGGCCCACTCAGCAATCGAGTTCGTAACTTTTTCACATACAATAAGCATCATTCTCTGATGATCAACCAGCCAGGACCTCAAGGTCGTCTGCTCAACGATTTTTCTTTTCTGATTACCAGACCACTCGGTAATCGAGTTCGTTACTTTTTCACATACAATAAGCATCATTCTCTGATGATGAACCAGCCAGGACTTCAAGATCGTCTGCTCAACGATTTCTTTTCTGTTCTGATTGCCAGACCCATACGGCAATCGAGTTCGGAACTTCTTCACATACAGTAAGCATCATTCTCTGATGATGAACCAGCCAGGACCTCAAGATCGTCTGCTCAACGATTTCTTTTCTGATTACCAGGCCCACTCAGCAATCGAGTTCGTAACTTTTTCACATACAATAAGCATCATTCTCTGATGATCAACCAGCCAGGACCTCAAGGTCGTCTGCTCAACGATTTTTCTTTTCTGATTACCAGACCACTCGGTAATCGAGTTCGTTACTTTTTCACATACAGGTGTGCGAAATATCGCTTCCACACCAGTGTTAAATAAAGGTTGCTGGTTTAGTTAGGACTAATGGAATGCGATCGCAGAAGGTCGGTGACCCCGCGGTAATATTCTCTCGCGAATGATGAAGCCATAGTCGAAATGAGAACGCGTTCATCCTCGAATAAAACAAAGAAGCCGGAAATCGGCGAGCTGCGCTTCGTTCTCAGAATGCCAAGAGAAAGCAGAACTTACGGGTTATTGAAAACTGCAGATGACGTCGCTGAAAAGGTGCCCCAAAATGTGAACACGAAGGCGCCTGGAATGCCACCTTGTATTTTCTTTTTGTCTGCGGGCGGAATGCTTTATAGATGAAAAACAGACGTCCCTGTCGAAACAGTATGTTTAAAGTTTCAGCAAATTCCGCCTCACAGGTATGCGGTGCGTTTTCCAAAATATTAATGTCTTCTCCCCGCATGACACGCTTTTCCGTCATTGATTATGGATAAGACTTTTTTAAAAAAAGAAAACATATTTCTTTCCACATTTTTTTTACTCAATACGTGGGGCACTGTAGTCATTTATTTATGCAAGATTTTCTTTTATCTCCTTGATGCTTCTTAATTAAACAATACAAAAATATTAACTCATTTTACAGGAAAAACGTACCGAAAGCTATGCGCACCAAGGAAATTGAACCAACCAGGTAATCAATGCTTGCAAATCTTTAACATCGTTAGCTGTACCCAGAATCAAAATGAAACCATTAATTGCAACTGCGATCACATAACTCCCTCGCGTTTTCACTTAAAGGGGTTACTGAAATGTTTGTAGGCTAGAACGTGAGAACGCCGGAAACGCGAACTCTCCAAAAAAAAAACGGGCCTATAATGCAAATTACGTTACTGAAGATTTCGGTTAAGGACACCCGGCTGAGCGTTTGCGCTTCAACGAATAGATTGTCTTTGTCGAAAACCATTCATCGTTACAGTAAGGAAGCAAGGAGCGCATTTTGCGCGAAAGGGAAGGATGTATCGCTTTCATTATTCTTGACGGCTCTTCGCAACGATAAATTGCCAACAACTCCGCTAAAGTTTCCAACTAGGTAATTTGAACTTTACGAAACTTCATCTGCAAATATAAATTTGAAAAGAGCGCCTCACTCGCGTGTCTGCAGTGGCGTCTCCTAAGGAACTGAAAAAAAAAGTAATAAAAGACGTAACTTGAGGAAGTACCAAGGCGGGACATCCTCGCGAGAGTCGGGCCTGTCTGCTAGCGCACTCAAGCTATCGGGTTCGTGGCTTGCCGACCTGAAAACGAAACAAATGAGCCATGTTTCTTTTGCACCATCGCTTGTGTCGGCAGTATCAGGTATTTCACAGGCAGCGCCGTACTCTTCTTTGTGCTTGAGGCCCCCCCACTCTTCGCGTCTTGTCCACCACAACCTACGCGTGGCACTTGCTGTCGCAGAGCTCAGTTTGCTAGGCACTGTTAACGCATGCCAGAAGACGTATCCTTGGGAAACTCTGTGCGAGTCTCGAAGGCTTTGTGTTTGGGTCTGTTGGCTGGCTCATTATAGCGGGCCAGAAGGCAAACAGAAAGCGACCTTGATTGTTGTTGTGGATTTGCTTCCGGCACTATAAGCAAAATGTGGTTGCTAAAGAGCCCGCTATCACACGCTTGTTGGTAAAATAACACACAACTCAATTGAACAGTATATGTGCAACAAAATTGATTAAAGCGTTTCACGAAGAACACAGATTGCATATTAAAAGTGTAAAAAAAAATGTTCCGTATTAAACCCATGTGTAATTTAGAAGCCACGTATGACGTTTGATAATGGGCTGGTAATGACGAGGCGTTGATTTGACAGCAGAGTACATTAAATGTAACCAGTAGGAGTATCTAAGTATTTCGTTAGTTGTACTCCCCTGATCTGGTTTGTAGAATACGGGGTTACGATTTTTCACCTTTCAGGAATTTTTAGTAATCGCCTGTGGCAGGTAGCATAATTGTTGTCCTTGAGCTGGATTACTAGAAGAGACGGACATTACTAGCACGAGAAACCGGAACACATACCCAACTAATCATCAAAAATTCACGAATCAAATACAAATCGAATAGTGCGGGAAGCGAATCCAATTAAACGTCGACTTTGTTTCGTATACTTCACGAATAATGTGCCCCCTTTTTATCATTACCATGAAAGATCTACAACCTGGTATTCCAAAAAGTTTGTTTCTTCAATGGAAATTACAAGGCGTGCTTTATTGAAAACCACTAAGTGAGCACAAGAAAAAAAAAATCACTAAACAGTTTGTTCGAAAACGCACGGCTCTTCAGGGCATAAGTATTCGTGCATTATAAGAACGTTTCACAAAACAGGCTCGTCGGCCAAATGACACCTATGTATATGTCTGCGGATAAATAAGAAATGCGCGCAGCGCAGAAGGTCTGTTTCAATACGCGAGGTCAACCGCGGCAGCAAAGAGCATCACAGATGGCAATGCTGCTTAGATTGAAGGGCAGTCCGATGCTCAACTCGAACGGAGCGAAATTTGCTACGATGTTCCTCAGGGCGTGCAATCGGGGCCAGCATCTCTCGTTGCAGCCCGTCTCCAGTGCTAAAACACCGCACGGGTCACTGCTTCCAGGATAACCCTGATGCACTATCCATCTCGTGCTCTCCCACTAACCCTTTCTGCTTCTCCGCTTTTTTCGCCCCCGAGATACGAACACACTCACGAGACAGAGTAAAAGAGAAGTGAAAGAAAAAAGAAAGTTTCGCATCATTGGTTTATTGCAAATATGGAAGGGGGCATGCAGCCTCTATCCCCTTTCTCCTCTTTTCCTCACGTCTTCGTCCAGAGAGGGCATTGAACTTCCCGGTCAAGCCCCCGAGGGCGCCTCGATCGCTTTCCCGGAAGAAAGACGCTCGACAACGTCCTCCGGGTCGCAGAGCAACTGGCCGTGTTGACGTGGCCGCGACGTTTTGCGTTATCAGTCGCTGGTGGCTTTTGCCGACGCGATGCCTCGTTCTTGCTTGCCGCTGGCTCGCCGCCAAGCTATTGCGTAACGAGGAGAGAATCGATCTTTCGTCGTCGGCGGCTGACTGCGCTAACACAATCGCGTCGACGCCGTCGATGCCCCGAAAGTTCTTCCTCTGTTACCCAGGGACGGGACTCCTGCGACAATCGCGCCATCTTGATACGAACGCAAATTCTCGCGCCAAACTGCGTCAAACGCAGAAGAAAAAAAAAAGTAACCGAAATTATCGCCACGCCGTGAGCCAGAACGGCTTCGGCTTGTGCTCGGCTCCGGCAGCGGCCGCGGAACAGCGTGCGGATTCATTCGCAAAAATAGAAAAAAAAGAAAAGTGGAGCCGTTCAGCTTTTGCGCGATGGCGCCTCCCGCATAGTTTCTCGCAATTTTTCACGCTTTGGGTAGCAAACTGCATGCTCGTCTGCTTGGCCTCCTTGCCTTTCTTTTCCTTGCTCTCTCTCTCTCTCCCTCCTCTCTCTCTCATCTTTCTCTCGCTTATAACAGTGCAATTGTCGGTGCTTCCAGCAAGTCACAGGTACTGCGTGGCCACTCCCGGCTGTAGTCGCTGCTGTCGGAACGGCTAGGACGGCTGTATTTAGAGAATTTAAAGTGTACGACGGTACGGTTGAGCGGGTTGAGCTAGCGGTGTCCTTTCCAGCTGAGACACAAAATAACGAAAACTAGGCAGAGGGCGCGGCGAGTGAGTTCACCGAATGGGTGTCACTGTGCCGTGGCCGGTATATAGCGTAAGAACTATTCAAATCTATCTTTATGCTCAGTACGGCGAGGCCTGTTCCGTCTCGACCTTTCGCGAAGGGTAACGGCGGATATGGAATAAAACAGATCGGAACACTTTTGCGTTATACCAGAAGGTCGAGCATTAGACACTTTGGAATCGCCCTGGTCCATTTATGTTGAAATCGCTTACAAAAAAGTGTTGCACTTTCGCCTGAAACGCGAAACATCAATTGCAATAGGAAAGTGGTAGAGGGCTATACGAAGTAAGTGTGTTAGTTTTGTCGGCAGTATAAACTTGTAAACTTTCGCTTACTAAATTAACAAACAGCGCCACGCAGGTACATGCAAACTCGAACACACTTCACTCGATCACCGCGATCACTGAATCTGACCCGTTACTTTCATCACTATGATCATCCCAATAATCATCATAACGTATGATATAAATTTCATAAGTAGGGGTAATCGCATTACCGTCGCCAAATCACCCCCAAAGGATGAATGCGCTGTCATGTTAAATACAAGATTTTAAAGCACCCTTGCATTAAGTACGCTTGCACATGCGGGCAAAATCGACATATCTTGTTCCGGGAGCAGCGTTTTCTCTTTCTTCTGTTTTTATTTTCTCTGCTTTCTGCGGCCGTACTTTTTTTTCTAGCAGATGCACGTTTGTTCAGGAACAGCTTTCTATTTAACGAATCACCGTATGGGTTGCAAAACGGTATAGGAGAAGGAAATTGTAACTTTGTGCGCCCAGGCTTTGCAGGTATTCAGCGCTTTTCGCTAATTTCTTGCCACCCTGAATAATTGTTGCCGACTTGTAAGCTGCAAAGTGCGCACTCATTGCCTTTAATTACTAACATATTCAACGTTTTCAAAGCTATGTGAACTAGTAAGAAAGCTACTGAAGTGTTATGACGTAGCCGTCGAGGTAGCCCAGTGGCTATGTCATTGCGCTGTTCAGCTCAACGTCCCGGGTTAAAACCCTGCCGCGAGGGCGACAGTTCGATGCAAAAACCCTCGTTTACCTCAGCTTAGGGGGCAAATTCCCAAGCGGTTAAAATTACCGTGTCTCGTGATCATGTCGCTGTTTTGAAAAGTAAAACCCCGAAATGATTTTTTTAAACCCGGGGTGTAGCAGAGAAACAAGAAAAAGAAACAGACTGCTTTTGTCCACTCTGTCTTCTTTAGCCACATACTTAGTGATCCGAAAACGCCTCCTCATCTTGAGCCTTCCCGAGCTGTATTCATGCCACCGTTTTATCATCTGGGAAAACAATCATCTCGCCGAAGCGACCCGTTCAATCTCTCTCGCACTGGCCACAAACACTACTACAAGAGCAAATGCGCTAGCCACCCACACATCACCCACGTAACCGCAAAAGTCAAGTCCGTGGTCTTGCTCATGCCTCGCCTTTGCAATTGAGTGCAGCGGAGACGACGATGGATTGCGTGGACTTCCTGGGGTGTCGCCCCCGGTTCTACCCGGGTTTGACCCAGATTACGCTACGTCGCGATGTCGCGCCAGTCGCACTTGCGACGCCAGCGCCGACACTGTGTAGTGGGCTTTTTTATCAGCCCCGCAGTAACGACAACTGCGGAAGGTGCCATGTGCGTCCACCCTGTGGGCATTGCCGATGCTACCTGTTCCGCAACGCGCTCGCATTTCATTCATACCGTCCCGTCAACCTGGCGTTGAGAAAAAAATAAATAAAAAGCCACTCTAATCGCAAAGGTGAGCTGATCATCTCTGATGTGCAGCTGCTGCGAACAGAGCTGTGGATTTTCGCCGGATCTGGAGATTTCAGGAGAAGTATCTGCTGGGAAGTTACTAGAATAATACAAATAGCCACAAACTACGCGTCCGCAGCCTCGTTATGCAACGTTGCAGATTCCGGGAACGAGCCTTCCTTCGAAACGGGGCGAAACTTATAACGTACTTAGGACGTATAACATATAACGTACTTATAACGTACTTAACGTACCTCACCGCCGAGCCTATGAGCGTAGCTTAGCTGCACAATTCACTCTCTCTCTCTTGTTCTCTCTGTGCGTGTACATGTGTATATGTGCGTGTGTGCTTCGTGCATGCATGCGTGTGTGCATGCGAGTATGTGTACTTGTTCCAATCAATGAACTGCAGTTGAGGCAATTCTGAGGCCACGAAACAAAACCGTATGGCCGTTATCCACACGTGTATGCTTAATCTTTTGTCTAGCGTTGCACACGTAGAGCGTGTGTGCGAACTTGGTGGCTCGTGCGGAAAAAATAAAATTAGGTTTCCTCATGTCCATTCTTTACACTACAACGCTACCTCCAATGAAAGATATGTGTAGCAAGAATCTCGCGTCGTCGGAAGCGATACGATTCGTGCTGATGAAACAGACGCACCTCTGAGGCGAATGCTCAGATATGCAGGTGGACACCGATGAGGAGCGCCGATGAAGTCAGCACTTTTCCTCTGAGGAGCGCGCGATGTTAGTGCAGCAGCGCGACTATCACCTCCAAACCAGGCGAAGACAAAGTTAAGCTCACGTGCAGGTAATAGCGCGAGAATAGCCGATCCCCCAGAGTGGGTTGCCCCATTTCACTAGGGAACAAGAACGAGAACACGCTAGCACACTTGACGTGAGCGGCCCCGGTGTCGGCCGCTCCTGAGATCCCGCTGCATCATGGCTGGCCAGCCTAAATAAACCGTGGCCCCGGTGGCAACCTCTTCGCGCCGCCTCCGAAAAACTGGTAACCTGAATGACCGAGCCCAGCCATGCCAGCGTCAACCCGCATTAGTACACTTGAACGTGAAGTCGTTGCTAAGTAACAAGCAGCAAAGGCCGTGGAAGCTCTCGCGATATGTGCCCTGGCCTTCCGCAGCTTTCATTGCTGCCCAGGCAAAGCCTGCGTACTCTCTTCACCGCAGTTTTGTGTTCGCATTTCTTGTCTATCGCATAGGAAGAGGCGAGAAACAAGCAAAAATAAAAGGCGCTTGAAAAAAAAAATGCCTAAGCTAATCTAACCCAACCATAACGCTATGATCTTATGACTTGGAATCGCTGGGAAGCAAGCACGTTGCTATACCTAGGGAACACAGGAAGAAGATAAATTCGGTGAAGTATAAGAAAATTCAGAAAACACAGGCACCGAAGCCCGTCGTAGTACGAAAAAAAGGAAGGTGCAAAGACAATGTTTCTAATTTTATGCGATTATGTGTGTGTGTGTGTGTGTGTGCTCAACACACAGACACACACACAAAATGTGCACATTTCGTGGCATACTGCAGTGTTTTCTCATTCAAGGCGTTTATCTTTTACAATTCATGAACTATCTTGTTTCTGTCGTGTCATCGGGGTGTACGAACAGGTTTATTTATTGACCAGGACACTAGCTGTGGTTCTGTGCCTATGGCGTTGAACCGCTAAGCCTGAAGTTGTTGAGTTGTTTCCCGGCTGCGGACGCTGAATCCTTAACGGGACTGAATAACAATTTTAAAAATTGGCAACATGCCACACTCGAGTAACTCGTGAAGGCGAAAGCATGCTGCAAACGTGGCAATGCATTAAGTTATACGATCGGAGGGGTCAGAGTTCTTGCACGACATAACGACCTGCAGTGTGGTGTAAGCTTATGGCGCTAGAGCTGGACCTCCTCAAGCACCCATGCGAACCCATGCTCGTAACTGTGCTTGGTGGTCCGACATTTAAAAATTCGGCCGGCCTTCTAGACTGCCTGCAATTTTTTAGAGCGCAGCTCTTTGGCGTCCGTTCCTGGGTTTCGCGTCGTCGTCGGCGTTGTCGGCCTCGTAACCAGCTCCGCCCCCCTTCGCTGGAGTGGGAGACGAAGGACGCGAGCCGCGAATGGCGGAGACCAATGAGAGCGGCCCCTTCAGTGACGTGCGCGCGCGATGCTGGTGTCATGCGGACCCTCCTTACGGCTCGATGCGCACTCGTGTCTGGTCTCAGCCGATCCGCTCGTTTCGTACTATCGTCTGCTCGCGCCACAGCTCTCGCCCGCGCCTGTTTGGTTCTGTTGGGTCGGTCTCGTTGGCGCTTGTTTTGGTTGTTATTTCGACAACAAACGGTTACAAATATCCCTCGAGGCCAGCGCACCTTCCACAACTTAATGCGGTGAGTGTAAGACTCGTATCTCCGCGAATCCCATTCATGCAAGTGCGACGACTGATGCACGGCGCAGGCCAATATGGCATTAAGGGCCCAGTTGTGAACGTCTTTGTGAACGTCTTTGAGAATCAAGCATTGGTGTAGCAAGTCGAACATATATCAGTCTATTTCTCCGACCACAAAGCTTCCTTCATGACTGTCAAGAACTGTTAGTGGAGTCTTTGTTAAAGGAATACGTGTGAAAAATAAAAAAAAAATTCTGTGATAGCGCATACATGTGTTGCTCGATTTCTTTGCCTCAATCTATCGAAAAGGTGAAACAGCTTATTTGCTGCGCTCGAATTTCGCATTAGGAAGTAACGTAATCGTCGGTAATTTTTTTTTAATTCCTGCCCATATAAGGCCGTTAGGTAATGCACTTGTTTCCTATATTTTTTTTTTCAGCCACGTCATTATACACTCTGGTATTTTTTTTTCTCTTTGTCTCAGGCAGACAAAGCTGCCCTGATATCTTTGATGCTTGATTTGCTTGTTTTCCCGCTTTCCTTATCTCCTTATTCCCAGACACCTCTCTTCCGCTCTACTTCCCCAAACCCTCCATTCATCGCGCAACCTCTCGACTTCTATTGCCCTCTGTCTTCAAACTACATCCATCTGCTGTTTCACACCACTTTTGTTCCTTCCTACCGACGTTTCTCTTATCCATTTATTTTATCCATCTACACCATGCATTTGTCTTATCCACTTGGTCTCCCTAATTTCGCTTAACTCCACGCATCCTTTACCCGTCCTAACTAAACCGTTGAGTGAAATAGCGCGCCTTCACTGCACTCTGGCGACCACGAGAAACTTCAGACTCGGCGTCTGATGCAATAAAACGGATCGTTTAACTCACTGTGCGGCTCCCTTCTATCCCGACTCGCGAGTTCAGGGCAGTCGATGGTCACTACCGGAGCTAGGCGCCTTTCCACTTTCCCCTCCAATTCTTGTTTCTCTCTCTCTCTCTCTATCCGTCTCCCGTGCGCGTTTAAGTGAATTCGCATCTCCTCCGATCGTTTTTCGTTCACTTCGCCAAATTTACCTCCCCACACAGTGTAGTCAGCCGGTCTTCACACTGTCTAGTGCTGCCTTTCTTTATAAAACTAGTCATTCTTTTCGCGCCCTCTGCAGTCATTCATAACTAACATCATTGTTCTTTCTTTTTCTTTTTTCATTTTTTTCATGTCTTCATCCTTCAGTAATCTTAGAGTAGTCGAGTGTGCGCAACAGTTTTTCTTCGATATACAGTATTGATTTGCCAAGCATAAAACCACCGCAGGTTCTCTACGGGCATTACCCGCGCTCTAGGTTTGCCTGCAGCTGCCGCGGTGAGGAAGAAGCGAAGGAAAAAAGAAACACACCGAGCCTTGGTGGCAGAGGCATATGGGGCATTGTTTAATGTTGCACAAAAGGCCGCGTATATTTCGCAAACATCGGACATTCTGGCCCCCTTTCGACGAGTACTTTCAACTGGAACAAACTGCGTAGGGATGGAAAGACAGACGCGCGACGATGTGGTCTGCATCACGGCTTTAAAATGCCACTGACGCAGCTCACCGATGCTGCATGGAATACAGTACACCATACTTATTATTTGAAGCGCATTGTTGGTTCGGTTGCCACCG
Source organism: Dermacentor albipictus (assembly GCF_038994185.2). Lineage (NCBI taxonomy): Eukaryota > Metazoa > Arthropoda > Arachnida > Ixodida > Ixodidae > Dermacentor > Dermacentor albipictus. The sequence continues at coordinate 85,633,019 of NC_091828.1, read as the reverse complement.
GCGGGAAGTTGTTTATTCGTCACCCATTCAATTACCTTTACCAATACCACAGAATGAAGTGTGCTACACACAGAGTGCTGCTAGCACGGCTCAAAACTCACCATAGTATTGACGCAGTTCTCTCCTGCAGCAAAAAAAAAGAAAAAAAAACCGCCGTGGTTGGTCAGTGGCTATGGTGTTGGGCTACTGAGCACGAGGTCGCGGGATCGAATCCCGACCATGGCGGCCGCATTTGATGGGGGCGAAATGCGAAAACACCCGTGTACTTAGATTTAGGTGCACGTTAAAGTACCCCAGGTGGTCTAAATTTCCGGAGTCCCCCACTACGTCGTGCCTCATAATCAGAAAGTGGTTTTGGCACGTAAAGCCCCATAATTTAATTTTTTTTCCTGCAGCAAAGTCAGTGACAGATATGAAACGAAAACAAAATGGCACCCGAGTGCTCATGGAAAGTTAACTCGATGAAGTGCATCGGAAATAGAAAGTAGAAGTCAAGACATGCCGCGCCGTGAAGAGGCTGTGGTGTCAAACACTACATTTCATACAACTTATAATTGCAAACCAGCATTGTTTACGCGCAGCAGTCTTCTAATTAGCAGGCACTACAATGTGCTTCATAACTATCAGCACATATTGGTTTACACTGCTCACGCAAACGAGGCGTACAGCCAGAGCGGGTCCCATTTGTGTCTCTGTTGCTTCTCGTTTGAACGTTTCTCTATTTTGAGGCATGAAAGACATGCTTCGCATTTTCGCAACATTAAGTGGATGATTCAACAACATATCTTGGCATATATCATTACGAGTAATTATGATTATTGATTAATATTTACTGTTTGAAGACTGTTGCAAATCCTCGACTCGTACTCTGCCTATGCCTGGGAACTAATTTGCATCGTTCCATAAATATTCCAAGTTCTCTGTAGCCTCGACAGGTGCTTCACATCAAGCTTGAGCATTGACTTCAGGCTTTGGAGGCGTCGTGACCCCATTTCTTGTTTCATGCTCTAAGGCGCCTCAGGCATTCTGTATAATTGCTTCTCTATTGTTCCGTCTCCGAAACGGGATGACTCAGCTGAATGCCGCCAACATTCTCCGGAATGCCTCTTCGCCCAAGCGCTAAGAAATATAAAAATGCACACGCTTGCGTAAGCGTACACTCATGCGAGAATACACAAACATATGAATTGTCGCACGAAACACACTCGTACAGAAACAAACAGCCAACAGTGCAAAAATGAGCGCGGACGAATACGTACAGAGACAAGCTTACTCAGATGGGACCCTTTCAGTGTTCACAAACATAGGCCCTGGACGGCTTAAGGTTTTGCCCACTGACGCAAGTCGCCAAATTTGCCGGGCTAAGTAAGCAATGACGAGTAGCAGGAGTACGTTAAATCAGAATCCTGAAGCTCTTGAACCTACTTCCTCTGTACAAACCAAACTTTTGCAAGTCAAGTTTGCCCCAATTATATACCAAAATATATATAGGTAAGATTCTCGGGCATCCTGTGTCTCTACATTATTTGAAACTGAAAAAAAGAAATTTTCGGTACATTCAATAGAACTTAAAAAGACGTTTCTCTCATTTTCTTGTGACCACATGCTCGTCGCTATTTTTTTTGCAGGCGCATACTCATTTGCAAGCTCAAACACGTGCATACTCACACACAAGAATTGTTTCACGTGAAGCGACACGCGCAGCCACTGAACGACCACAGAAACACACATTCAGGCAAACCCTCGCAAGCACTACTTAAAATTAAATAGTATTATGGAGTTTTACGTGCCAAAACCACCTTCTCATTACGAGGCACGCCGTAGTGAAGGATTCCGGAAATTTCGAGCACCTGGAGTTCTTTAACCTGCACCTAAATCTAAGTACACATGCGTTTTCGCATTTCGCCCCCATCGAAATGCGGCCGCCGTAGCCAGGATTCGATCCTGCGACCTCGTTCTCAGCAACCCGACACCACAGCCACTGAGCAACCACGGCGGGTCCTCGCAAGCACTACAACGCGAACGCACGCGTGCACAAACCAAGCGCACACTGACCCGGAAACACACAAAAACACACTTGTTCACGCACAACCATACATGCGCCCAAAGCGAGACCACTGCACAGATACACGAATGACTGCACAATCGAGCAAAGCCTGAAAGACACCAGATGCAAGCGCCCGTACAGACAGACGTACGCTTGTTCCTATACAACCGCTTGTATTGAAATCAATACCAGATTATTCAAACACGACCATATAGCCACAAATCGCATGCAGCCTGCCTATGCGTCCGCCAACGAGCCTGCAATTCGAACGGCCCGAGCCCTATATGGCGGAGTATCCTTCGCACATCACGACCAAGGCATCGCACACACAAAGCACAAACCTGCCGATGTGGGTTAGCTGGATGGATGGATTGATGGATGGATGTTATGAGCGTCCGCTTTGGAATTGGCATATTAAGGTGGGTTTTCTTGTCTACTTTTCTTCCACCAATCTTCCAATCACCTCTTGCTAATCTCTATTGCGGAAATTTTGACTTTTACCCTGCTCTTGCTGAACCCAAGGGCTTCTAAGAGGCCACTGGTGCCTAAATCGACCGCTGGGCAGACATCTTCACTTTCCAATAAAACATGCTCCATCATTTCGCTAGCTTTACCGAAGCAAGCACATGCTTCTTCTTTCTTTTCATATACACATGAATACACAAATACGTGTACTGTCACACGAAACACACTCGTAAGGAAACAAATGGGTCATAGTGCGGGTCGCGTGCAGCTACTATGGCGATGCGCTGCTAAGCACGAGGTTCGCGGGTTCAAATCCAGGCCGGTGCAGTTGCGTTTCGATGGGGGCGAAACGCGAAAAACGTCCACGTCTCGTGCATTTGGGGAACCTTAAAGATCCCCCGGTGGTCAAACTTAATCCGCCATCCCCACTATGGCGTGCCTCGTAATCAAATCGTGGTTTTAGCACGTAAAACCCCAGAATTTGTTCGCGACGCGTAAGTATTGCCGTATAAAAGGAGAACATTCAAGAATAGACTGAAGATAGAAACAGACAACGATCGCTTGTTTGTCGATTAGAAAAACAACTTCACTCTGCTGTCCACTCTCACGTCGTCTTCAGAGCCTCCTTTCGACTGCCCTAAAAGGAAACCTTCCCCTTCCAAATGCCGTCGTCCCACACAGACCGTAATTATTGTCAGTGTCGTACCATTCGAAGGCGATGAATTATAGGCAATGCCTTGCTTTTTTTTATTCACGTACCCTGAAGGGGATTTTCAAGGCATTAAACAGGGGGCTTAAAACAAAAACAATGAACGAACATTATACATAGCACAACAAGAAAAACGCAAGAAAACATTCACGAGGTTTAATTCGTGAGGCGATGACAAACAGCCGCCAAGCGTGCTTGAGGTAATCAGGTAATCTATACATGCTTATAAGCATTCCCACACGCCCTCTTCTCAAAGCTCGGTTTAGAAGCGCTTTGCTCTATAAGCTCAGAAAGACATACACACGCACAAGTATATTTAAAAAAAACATGCCCCAAAGTGCTTTCTTTTCTTCCGTCCTGGAAACTTGCCAAGAGGCAGAACAGAATTTTTCGCTGGCTTGCTCTTTTCAGCCTTTGAATCGCTCCTTGCAAACTCAACAGTCCTACATTCGCACCTTCACAGCCTTCTCCAAGGTGCCTATTTGTATTGAACCTAAAATGGCAAACATGTCCCTTCTAGTGGAGAGGCCAGGAAAAGGACACTAAAAAGGAAGTAAAAATATAATAAACGTGAGGGCCTGCGCACATTTTCTCCGGTTGTTTATTTGTTGATTTAGATGGCAGTGACCGAGTCACATTATATCAGCTAAAGCCCCTCACCTGCTCGATGTAGCTCGTTTTACAGATCACAAATTTTTTACCGTTTTTTTATAATTCTTCAGTCTAGAATCGCAGTGACCTTTCCCGGTGATTTGCCCTTCCAACTCTTAATGATGATAATGATCACGTTCATGATTTTGCGAACTGTGCCACATAAACTATGTGGGGGAACGGCCAATAATCGAATTCTGTGAAGGATGTCGCTGCTAACGCTTTCTTTAGAACCTCAAGCTTCTAAACAATTCAAAAATAAAAAAAAGAATTATTCAGGGCAAACTTTGACAAAAGACGGGAAAGGGGACGAAAAGAGAGGAAAGTATAACAAGAATATATATAGTTGTAGGGCAGCTAAAGAAAAGAATAGGAATAACTTCGTTTGGTTCCAGTCGCCCGCGGTTTCAACAGTTCTCGTTTCTTTCCCAACTTCCTTGTTGTCACTGTGTGTGTATTGTGTACTTATTTCCGCGTAGCACCCGCCAAATGGATATCTGGGTCAACGACCTTAAATAAGAACACTCCCTCGTAAAACCGCACAGAAGTAACATAAAAATTGGGTGCAATAAAACTTGCCAACTTATCCTTTTCCGTAAATATAACGCACTTTAGGCTGCAGCATTTGTCGTAAATGTTCATCTTTAGGGTGTCGTCCAAGCTACCACTTTCATACTTCCGTGTTTTGTGGTTGTTAGAAATGGACTTCCTCTATCAAAAGCAACAATTGACACTCAGATTATTTCAGCGTTTATCTATAACGGGAAAATGTGGGTTTCATACGTATTTGAATTGAATGAATCGGAGTTGGCACCTACATGAAATTTTGCTTGAGAAGAAACTTAAGCTTGATGCTAGCTGCCATTTTCTTATTCACACAGAAGGTTAACGCTTGTAAATCTCATTAAAACATACTAAAGAAATTTGAATACGTTTTGTTGCATATAAACAAAAATGCCATCTATTGCCAATCGGAGCAACACTTTGCTACAAAGTTACGAACGTTTTACAGCTGCTGGTAGAACCAACACCACATAGACAGGACAAGGCCTGTTTATTGCCACCCATGACGTCATGCTACTGACCCGAATGCCATACAATGTGCCCTCGTGTGAGCCGCGGTGATACAGACGTCAGCGCTTTCGTCACACCAGCCTTGGCAATGAAAAGTTCAGGCCAGTAGCATGACGTCATGTATAAGAGTGAACACGTCTTGTGCAGGTAGAATAAGGCCCGTTTTCTTTTGGTGTTTTGTGTGTTTTGGCTGTGCTGGCAGAACTCGGTAAACTTGAGGAATGTTTAAGCACCATAAAGTTTCTTAAGTCTGCTCCACGAAGAGCGATAATTGCGCCAAATGTGTTCCTTTCTTTAAAACGTAATACTAAGATACTCATTAGTTTACGTGAAATGCTTTGGTATGTTGGTTTGTGTTGTGCAACAATTTCTTTTCTAAATTTTGCTTCGTATTGACTTGTATCGATCAGAGGGGTGAATAACAAATCGACATTGTTCATTCTGAATGTCCGAACCAATACTAGTAAAGAATTTTTAACGTAAGTTTAATAGCGCAGAATTACATTAGCAAATATTGTGCCTGCAACATTCCGAATATTTCCATTGCCCACAGTTCCTTTTTCTTTTTTTTTTGAAAATATGGTTCAACTACCTGCACGACCCAGTGCAGTGTGACTTCATTGTTTTTTTTAATTCAACAAGCCGTGCGAAGAATTCTTCACAAGGTGCCGTACAAATTGACATTTCTACACCGATATTTTACATAGAGGTTGGCGTCGCAGATATTATTAATGTTGAGGTGCCTTCGAGACCACCCCCTGACGACGAGCAGCTGCGTTTTGAAGTACCAACTTCTGGCATTTCATCCAAAGGTGACCGCAGGACATGGCAGACGAGGTGGAGAGAAGGAGGGGGTGGCAGTAGAAGCGAAGGACATTGTGCGTTTGGTAAACAGGAACTATATTAGCTTGTCGTGCACACATGCCGGCGTTGTTTACCACTGTGACCACCCGCGAATACACTCCTTGGAAAAGTAACACGAAATATGATCGATAAACAGCAGTGACAACGCTCACTGTGCACCTCGTTTTTCCGCCCATCGCCCCGAAAGGTCAAGTGACGTTGCTTTCTTAGCTCCCCCATATACAGTCTCTAACAACCTTGAGAAGAAGAGCAAGGGGCTTGCGTTGCGGCTACTGACGAGACTGAAGAACACCTTTACTGCAATATTATCCTACGGCGAAAAGAAGACAAGAAGAGGTCATGCCTGTTTGTTGGAAGAGGGCAAACAGGCGATGATGACATGCTCGAGCAAAAGGTGGGCGGGGTGCAAATATTGTGGTAGTGGTGTTCGAGAGACAGCCAAAGGAAAATTAAACGAAAGTAAGCACATCAAACGCACATTTTTGCATTGTGTGTGAAGCCAAGCTTAAGTAAAGTAGGTTCTCAAATGCGCTTACAACTAGCGGCAATAGGTAGAATTTCGTGTACTTTTATTCTATACAGTGGGTAATATCATGGAATATGTTTTCGTTTATCCACAACACAGGTCACAACTTTATTGTGTTATTTTTTCCCGTTCATGTGCTGTATTGTTCACAAGCTACGGCGAAACGCAAACTACAGAATCACGAGGATGCACAGTCGGAAATGTATACGCGCAGCATGGTCACATGAACGTAGGCGATTTATGATCGATGCTCGTCGAAGGCGGAATGGCGATGACGGGTGTATGCAGAGAAACCAGCGACATGCATCAAGCAACATTTAGGGGCGTTGCACTACTTGTGCCTCAGTGGGGATATACCCACTCCGCATAATTGGCCGACTTACGTCCGTATCACGGCGCGTGGGCAGGACTGAGTGGGCCCACCCAAGAGATAACGCCATACCGGGCCGACCCGGGGCGGAGGTAAAACAGGCTCCAAGCAACTCCCCCAACTTCCGGAATCCTGTTTAATATCTCGGGTCCTTATACTACCACCTAAATTCGGCGTTGTAAAAGAAGCAATATACAAATTCTATATTAGAACGTGCACTTAGTGTAGCGACTTGGCTTTCATGCGCTGTATTTGTTTTAAATCCTGTTTGACGAATAATGAGAGGGGGAAAGAGTGGCGACGGCGCCTGTGCACGTGGCCTGCACTTCTGAGGCTATGACGTCCCGCGCCGCATCGGATATATAGGCACGGCTGCAGCAGCATGCATGCGAGGTGCGGTGGCCAAGGCGGCGCTTTTGTCGGCTTAGTATGGCGCTGTATGAAAAAAAAGTATGATTTCAGATTGTACGCAGCCCTTGTATGCAGCCTAAATAGCTTCGCTGGTAATTCATCCCCATATGAATGTTACTGCCCCACAAACTTTCTCTAGAAAACGCGATATCACTTTATACACTCTGTAGAAACGCTGTATCACTCCACACAGCGTATTTTTCCGCTTTAGTTGAGGTATTTCTTTGCGATCATGCCGCGGTGTCCCAAGACAGACTGAGTAAAAGCTTAAGATTCTTACCTTACTCTAGCGTCCTCTTAACCACCGCCTTCGCCAGACTTTCACAAATTACCACATTGTGATAGAGATCATACAGCCCTTCAATGGAATCGTCACAATCGTTCATCTCTGTCGTGAAGTCAAAAGTATGCCACGCAGTCTTTCTCTTCATCCTCTCGTCACAGTTCCACCCGAGTCGCACGTTTTAGAAGCAACAGTGACTCTTTCCCACCCACGCTGAATTCGGTGAGGTGAAAACCTAGTCGGGAGAATTTGATTGTCGTTACCGCAGCTTTCACTTAACGGCGCTCAATCATATCTTGCTAGAATGTTATCTGCATCCATGCTTGCTCTCTCATACATGCCGAGAAAGGAATAAAGCTGGTCAGGACATGTAAATTGTATAGCACATAATTTGATCTCTTAGTCTAGCCGAGTCGTTGCCAAGAAACGGAAAGTGCAATGCACGCAAGCAGAAGCGTAGGCATAGTGAATGGATTTCGCGAATTCACATGCGTAGGATGGCGTCAGCTGGATCGAGAGTAGGGCAACGAGACATCGGTATAGCTAGCTCGAATATAACATCACGAGCGCAGCAAATCACCCTGCATTGGTTGACCAACATGGCGTGTAGGATAACGTCAGTGCAAACCAACTGTACAAGAAGGCTCTGTACTGCGGTGGACATAAATTAGAGGGACTAGCATGATGCTCATGACTTTAAAAAGAAAAATTTACATGCGTCCTGGGCAGCATACATGACCACTCTTTAACAACCTCCTTAGTGAGCGCTATCCAAATAAAGATAATACAATGCTTAGTTCTAGCAGGTTCTGCTTTCCTGTGACGCGTTATGTATGTGCGCTATTAATCCTGGCCCGCCATAGCTATAGCAGCGTGTTTTCTATGTGACAGGAAGTTTGAGCAACTCTGAACTCTTAGAGGTAGTGAGAAAAAACAGAAGTTATAAAGTTAGTGCCTGAGCTCTCTCTCAAGGCTAGCGTGAATCAGGGCAAAGACAGGGACGCTTCTTCCACACTTCAATACATGTTCCCAGTGAAGATTAGAAGATGTTTCAGGCGACACTTTCAGAACGCGAAGTTCGGCGAGCACGGTGACCTGCCTGGCGTTTTTTTTTTTTCGAGTTGCGAAGCCCTAGCTCTCGTAGCCTGCTTATGGCCAAAGCGGGCACGTTTGTTTAGAACTCTTTACGCTCGAGGGAATCTCAAGCTAACCAATGCCCTTTTCGTCGACAGAAGTTTTGGAGCTGGTAGAAACGATAATTGGCAGAAAATCTCTATAAGCCAGCTGCTAATAATCAGGCCACCGGGTCAAGGTAAAATATGGAGGACGCTGAAGCTTCGCCTTTAAGAGTGAAACCCAACAGCACTGAAAGATCCCTGAGTGTTTATCAGGCTTCCGGGCAACTGCAGCCTATGTAACCGCAATATTTACCGGAAAATGCTGGCGGCGAAGCCTATGCACGAAGGCGAGCTCTGTGCGTGTGTGTGTGTCTATGTCTTTTGATATATCCGCGCCACTCCTACAAGGACAAACCTCAAACGGAAGCTGGAAATCGCTACCACGTTAAAAGTGGTGTGTGTTTGAGTTTTCGTGAGTTCGTGTTTTCGCCGATGCCGGACGCCGGAATTTCGGCGACACGGGTCCCTTAACGCTATCCCGATATTACCCGAGGCGGCTACATGCTGAAACTTCACTCTGTTTCCACTAAGATTCAAGCAAATAAGTCTGCGTATTGTTTAGGGCTCGGAGAGCGGTGGATGACGGTCAGCTAGCAACGTCGCTCCGTGCGAAAACTCAGAAAGAAAAGGCAGAAGACGGCCGAACTAAGTTCCCATTATCACCAATATAAGATGTAACCAACGTTGTACGCGGGTAATATCTCGGTTATAGAATAACTCTCGAAAACAAAAACAATCTCAAGTTATCAATGTGCGGCCTAAGCTGGAACTCTCTATGACTTTGTGACCTACACACTGAATGATCCGAGATAGGCGTCTCCTTCAGTCTTATGTCTCTCCTATTTCCTCTGTGTTATCAGCATCAATTCTTGAGAATAAGAAAGTGCGCAAAAATATAGCGTTCATCTTCCCTTCGTTACTCATTCTACCCTCAGCGCCATCTCTGCATCAAAGCAAGAAAGAAGCTGAATCGTGGTCCACTGATGTGAAATGACCATTCACTGTACCTTTTTTTCGCTGTCATATTTCTGCTGAAATAAGGAGATTAATGTTACGAAATAAATGCACAAACTTGCTTCATTTTTAGCCCACCATGGTGCACAGAGAATACGGAAGGGGAAGTCGACAGATTTACGACACGATTTTTGCCCCATTTTGCAGTCATTCCATAAGGCGGGACTTACATTAAGGTCATTGACCTAGATTTTCCACAACTTTGAAAGAAAAGATTGCTAGCCACAACACCGTCACTGTGCCGTCGTATTGTAAGCAAGGCGAAGTGGAAAGTGAAATAAAGAAAAATGAGGTAAGTCACCACTTAAAGGGGTTGGGACACCAAATTTTGAGGCTATAAAAAGCATGTTGTAAGGTGCTTATGTATGCAAGGACACCCAGAACGAGGTATCGGACGCCGCAAACATTTCAAAATAATTTTAATTCAGCTTCAAAAAGTCATTAAAAACTCCTTCTCGTAGTCAAGACCCATCGCTAGCGCGGCAGCTACTACGTCACAGAGGAGGAACGAAAATATTGACGTCATAGCACACCAGCACAAAAACGTGACGTATGATGAGTAGCGATGAAATGCCGATTACGGAGCCTGCTGAGCCGAGCGACCGAGCATAACCTCCACTATGACCGAGTTACAGGCATATAGAAATCCTTTCTTAATGCAAAGAAGGGGTAAGGCGTGCAGACACAGACACAGGAGGAGAGAAGTGGACAACACGAACGCCGCACGGCGGCCCGCGAACGGTAAACTGCGTGCAGCGAGTTGCCGTGTTGACGGGCCTTTGCACGTTTGAGTGTAAAACAGTAGCCGGCCGACTCCGAAAGGGACCAGGATATGCGGCGTTCGTGTTGTCCGCTTCTCTCCTCGCATAGTCGCATAGTTCGGCAGCTCGGAGCGGTCTCTCCTTCGCTTGGCCTTTCTCAATGTGAAGGCCCGTCCACGTTACCGGCACGGAAACTTGCCGCACGCCGTTTGCCGTTCGCGGGCGTCCGTGCGACGGCGGTTTTGCTCCCGAACGGCCAGATTTCCTAGCTGTGGAGAGCACGGGCCCGGGACCCATTTGTGCGGCAGCCGTACGGCGAAGCGGCCAATCAGCGTCCGAGGAGTGGTCACTCTGTGCACCGACGGCAGCTTCACCGCCTCTGATCGTTCGGCGACGCCGATATCGTGGCTAGGCCTTTTCCGGCTCACTTCGAAGCTAAAGCTTACGGCGCTTCGGAATGAATCACCGACTCTCACAAGCCGCAATATTTTCTTACCGTTGTTGTCGCTCTTCGCAATAATTATAATAATCGCGGCATGCACTTCGAATCGCCAGTTGACCCCTGCTGGCAGAGCACGCGTATGCGCGAGCAGACGACGCAGCATAGTTTTACGTCACTATTTTTTGTGGCCCACGTGACCAAGCCATGTTGCGTTTCCTCCTCTGTGACGTCATAGCATCCCCCGGAGCCCAGAAACCGAAACCGAAATCGCTCGGTATAATAATGCTATTATTAAATTATTTATCGGATATATATGAATCCCGCTGGGTGTATTGTGCTCCCTGAAGCATGACGCAACGTTTGAATCAACAAACGCATGAACGAAAATTTTGATGTCTCCACCCCTTTAAAGAGCAAACGACATGGACAGTGGCATAAAAGACAAGGAAAGTTGTGTCATATGAAAGGAAAAAAAGTCAATTTGATGATGACAGCTCTTCCGCTTCTCATTCGACATAAATAGATCACCGATATCAATAGGGCTACACTATGCATTTTTGTGTGCAAACGCTTATAAAGAAGACAGATGCTTTGAGCTAGAAGCGAGAAAGACCACCTTAGATTATTGAGTTGAAACTGTAGTTAGCGCTCCAGTTCTTCTTTGGCTATAGCTTTAAGGCTTTCAAAATTGTTAAAAACTATCGAGAATGCTTCCTTTGTTTAAGCCAGGCAGTTCCTCTGTCGATGTCTTGGAGAGACCCGCCGTGGTTGCTCAGTGGCTATGGTGTTAGGCTGCTGAGCACGAAGTCGCGGGATCGAATCCCGGCCACAGCGCCCGCATTTCCATGTGGGTGAAATGCGAAAACACCCGTGTACTTAGATTTAGGTGCATGTTAAAGAACCGCAGGTGGTCGAAATTTCCGGAGTCCCCCACTACGGCGTGTCTCATAATCAGAGAGTGGCTTTGGCACGTAAAACCCCATAATTTAATTTTTTTAATGTCTTGGAGAAGGCCCGCGGTAAAGAGCGAAGTTTTTTTTGTTGCTGTTGTTCCTCTGCACACGTTGGCGTTGATGATAATGATGACCTTAAAATCTTTGGCGCATAGCCACTCACGGGGTGAGTCCAAGAATCGGGCAAATTTTTGCTTTAAGCAAATAAAATAAAAAATCCACCATTCTGATTAATAAATTCAAGCGAGTAAAATGCAAGACGATACAGTAAACAGTTACTTTAATAAAAGACGCAAAGAAATTGTGTATATATACTTATAAACGATGCAGTGAGGGAAATCGCACATACCCACCAATGACCAAGGATCCATTTCGTGGGAAAAAAAGCTTTTGTCTAGCAAGTACATCGACCAGCCATGGCCATTGTAGTCCTAGAATGAGGACACCACCCACTCGACCTCAAGAGCAACAACCTCGATGGCTCAAATAAATGTTTCTCTCTCTCTCTATCTCGATGAGCGTCTGAGGAAGTCGATGTCGTGAGGTGTTATTGGAACCTTGTTCTAGGGAAGTGTGTTCGTGTAAGGGGCATGAACGCGCCATTCTGCCTCACGAGCGCGAGACAGAGGAGCGTAAAGCTTTCTGCTATTGCGTTTGAAGTCTTTTGTAGACATTTTGGATAGGCTGCTCTGTTTCAGAGAGCTCGCCGTCTAGTTCCTGGAAGTTTTGGTTGTTCTCTGTCTCGGAAAGGGGAGGGCGGGGTCGTTGTTATATGTAAAGGTTTGCGTGTTCTGTATCTGAATGCGGTCTGGGCCGCGTTACAGGCTTGTTGTAGCGCTGGCGCTGGTCTGGACGTCCGTGATCGATGGTGCTTAAGAGTTTTGCTGCTCCTAGCGTGTCGTATTGGGCAGGAGCGATATTGAAAGGGAGAGAACCTGTTTATAAGAGTGAGCATGGCGTGCCCTTCGCCACAGAATAAATTTTCTAGACAGTGGGGGAAACTTTGAGAATTGCCGTTGAAGTATCTCGCGAAGAATATGAGACTGAACATTCGCGGACTATGCGAAGTGGGTGGTCACAAGATTCCTCCGGCAGTTCAAGCTCGCTAAAGCTATAGCAGATGCGTCGTGCTTTCATCGTTTGCTTGCACTATACCGTGCAACGATTGAAGCGTATATAAATTACTTCGCGAATCGTAAACAATATGTTGACTGAACTAACGTACATGGCTCACAGAGGCTCACGCAATGCTAGACAATCACGACAGCACAAACAGGGGACCGTAAAACACGAGGCGCTAGACACGGCACGACATAACACAGCGCAACACGAGAGCACGCAACACTGCTTAAATATTTCTCCTATACCTTAGCTTAGCAGAAGGAAGGAAGGAAGGAAAAAGTGGAGAAGGATTGACAGGCAGGTTAACCAGTTTAGCTTAACCGGTTTGCTACCCTACACATGGGAGAGGGATGGGGGAGATTAAAGATGGGGAAGGGGGAGAGGGAGCGAGAGCACATAGCACAGCACACACACAGCGTCCATAGGAGTCCATCAATCTATCATGGTACGTGATATCGCTGTCACAGCCGCTTGTCCAATCCCGTCAGTTTCAAAAACCGAACTAGTCCCTTCGTCGCCTTCACCTGCGATGTCTTCTGTCGGCGGCACGTGAAAATCGTGTCGCGGGACAATGGTCTAGTGTCAAGGTGCGCTAGAACAGATGCCAGGGACTGTCGCTGAACACTATATTCGGGACAGTCGCACAGAATGTGTTCCAGCGTCTCCTCGCAAAGACAGGCATTGCAGAGAGCATTGTCGTAAGCCTAGCAGACTTACTCGTTGCGCTTGTGCACCCGCTGCAATGGCATGGTGGCTTTGGCGTCGGGATGCTAAGCTCGAGGTTGTGGGTTAGATTCCGACTGTGCAGGTAGCATTTCAATGGAGACGACGTGCAAATAACCTAGTGTACACGTATTCACGTCTATAGCAAATAACCTCAGGTTGTCGAAACCATTCTGGAATGCCCCAGTACTGCACGTCTCCAAATCAGATCATGGATTTGATATAGAATTTAATCGCGATTGACTCGAAAGGCTATGTGTTTCAGCTTCTGAAGCATCGTTTCACAGATGGCAACTGAAATCGCTCGAGCGGTACCGCGGTCACCGTCAGATGCTAGACAGTTTTAAGAGACAAGCTTCAAGGTTGAGCGACGCGAATTAGACCCAAGAGATTTTCAGTTGCCATCTGTGAGACGATGCTTCAGAAGCTGAAACGCGTGAAGCTCATCAAGACTTGGACGGATCAAGGTGACACAAGGCTGGCGAAAGGAGGCTTAAGGACGTCGCTAGCAGACAGGGCTTGAAGACTGTGTTTTTAGCTCTAAACAAGACATAGACCCTGTGCAGGCACGTGAACACTGATAACAAACGATAACTATGCGAGAAACAATCAGTAGACAAGACATGCGCTGTGCCAGCAAGCGGTCGTGTATTGCATCTCTCTATCATGCGGCCGTGCCTGTATCAGGAAAACAGGACGATGCTTCGATGAGCAGGTGCATGCAATGAACACGCAGTCTCGCTCATGGCAAGCCCACCTTGTGGACATCTAGCGGCCGAATGCAGACAATGTCTACGCGAAGCTTATTTTCATCCAGTTTGCCTTTTCAATTTCAGTTCAATGCACGCAGAACTTTTCAATTTGTTTTCTGTTCACGTCCTACACTATCCGTTAATCCCGCGCTACGTTGCCGTAACAATGGCGAGGTTCTTTTTAGGAAAATAGCTTACATTTAGATTCTTTTTTTTTTAATTTCCAGCCTGCGTGTAACAGGACCAGGTATGGGGGAAAGACGCTTGTATTCCTTCCTTCATCTCTAAGCATCTTCAGTTCGTTAGCTAAGGGAGCGCCGAGCTTCTTTCCTACAGAGGTGGTTGACCTCCTCGTTACCGTTCCATGCATGGCTGCCGAAACAATTTCGAGATTGCGCCTGGCATCACGACTGCACTTTCGGTGCCATCCGCTTTCTTCCGACAAGAGACGGCAAAGACTCGGATGCCCCGAATAAGAAGAGATCTGGAATCGCGTAATCTTTAAGCCTCTCGTCTTGTCTCCTCAGGACGATTCCGTCGAAGCATGTAAGGGGCCCGGAGATGCGGCGGTCTCTAGATCCGAGCTTGATTACTCGTGCGCGTCCTCAGATGCATACAAACAGTACTGAGCGGAACAGGTAATCAAACTGCATACCAGGGACCTTTACACTCAACGAGCAATGAACTCGTCGTACATTAACATACCTTCGTATTTCTTTTTCTTTCCCAAGTACGAGTGAAAGCCTCTGACATGACGCAAAATTAGACAAGATGTCCAAAGGCAAATAAACTACAAGAACAAAACAAAAAGCGTTTTCCATTGCTTAGTTGCTTGATTGATTCGGCATCCTCGCCACTACTTTCAATAATTCAAACATTGGTAAGAGCAGATATTTGGGTGAGTTGGTGCAGACACACGATGGAAGCAAACAGTGTGGCTTGTGCGAAAGGATGAATTTCTGAGGTCTGCTGGAATTTTTTATTCTTGCACTGTGATAACTCTTCAGTAGCTTTTACAGAATCATTTAGTTGTGAGTTCAAGCGCTTCTGTGTCTTCCTTGCCTGCGTTCTGCGTAAACGTTGGGCTGTTTATATCCGTAATAAACTGGTAAGCTTGAAGTAGTTGAAAAGGGCATTTGGTTTTTTAGAAATAATGGCGTTCGTCAATAGTGGATGCTTTGTGCAAGAGCGTCGTCGCCATCAATAAGGCAAAGAAATGTGTTTTTATTTGAGTGTGTTTTTCTGTGAAAAGATTGATGGGCGTCATGAGTCGAAATGCAACAATACCAAACCTGCGTACACATCAGGACGCGTCACCTTGTAAAGGCATAAAATATATTGTTATCCCTTTATGAGTTAGAAATAAAATATACTGGGAGCCTTTCCATTTGCTTATTCTTATTCAGTGAAAAAACTCATTATTACTGTAGTCCCGGTGTGTCTCCCTTTTACGTCAATAATGTCTGCTTTAGCCTTGATAATTAAGCCTCGTATTTGCATAATGTCCTAGCAACCGTTTTTGCAAGAGGTTGCACGTGTATGCCACTTGTGCTCAAGATATGTAAAATTTTGACTCTTTGCTGCCCCTTTTTACACACTGCTACCACCCCTCAGATAGTAGTTTACAGGAGTTAATGACTGTCTAGAATACAAATAAATGAAATTTGTAGAGGCTAAAGCACCGCTGCATGCATTCAGCGTACAGTGGTACCAAAAGCCAGGTGATAGGTACCAGGTGATAGAGAAATGTGCGGAATATAACCAACCCTTATATATAGCTTTCATCGATTACGAGAAAGCGTTTGATTCAGTCGAAACCTCAGCAGTCATAGAGGCATTACGAAATCAAGGTGCAGACGAGCCATATGTAAAAATGCTGAAAATATCTACAGTGGCTCTACAGCCACCATAGTCGTCCATAAACAAAACAACAAAATCCCAATAAAGATAGGCGTCAGGCAGGAAGATACGACCTCTCCAATGCTATTCACAGCGTGTTTACAGGAGGTATTCAGAGACCTGGAGTGAGAAGAATTGGGGATAAGAGTTAACGGAGAATACCTTAGTAACTTGCGATTCGCTGATGATATTGCCTTGCTTAATAACTCAGGAGACCAATTGCATTGCATGTTCACTGACCTGGAGAGGCAAAGCAGAAAGGTGGATCTAAAAATAATCTGCAGAAAACTAAAGTAATGTTTAATAGTATCGGAAGAGAACAGCAGCTTAAGATATGTAGCGAGGCACTGGAAGTGGTAAGGGAATACATCTACTTGGGGTAGGTAGTGTTCGCGGATCCGGATGATGAGATTGAAATAATCAGAAAATAAGAATGGGCTGGGGTGCATTTGGTTAAGATCAGATCATGAACAGCAGGTTGCCATTACCCCTCAAGAGAAAAGTGTATAACAGCTTTGTCTTACCAGTACTCACGTACGCGGCAGAAACTTGGAGGCTTACGAAAAGGGTTCTACTCAAATTGAGGACGACGCAACGAGCTATGGAAAGAAGAATGATGGGTGTTGCGTTAAGGGATAAGAAAAGAGAAGGTTGGGTGAGGGAACAAACGTGAAGTAATGGCATCTTAGTTGAAATCAAGAAAAAGAAATGGGCATGGGCAGGACATGTAATAAGGAGGGAAAATAACCGATGGTCATTAAGGGTTACAGAGTGGATTCCTAGGGAAGGGAACCGTAGCAGGGGGCGCCAGAACGTTAGGTGGGCGGGCGAGATTAAGAAGTTTGCAGGGACAATATGGCCACAAATAGTACATGACCGGGGTAGTTGGAGAAGTATGGGAGAGGCCTTTCCCTTTCAGTGGGCGTAACCAGGCTGCTGCTGACGATGATGGTACAAAAGCTTATTCAGGCAGTGGGAGTTTTTCGCAAGTTTCCGTTGTATAAATTACTAAATTGCCAATCTTTTACTCCACATTAATACAGTTCCGTGCTCCGGCATTCAAGAAGATAATTAGTACTATTGTTTAGTTCGCAACCTACTGGCGAATAAAAAATCTTTCAGCTCGAAATGTTCCCTTGGTCTGCTCGCTGGTTCGTTACAGAATTTTCTTCAAGTTTACAGGCCTTTCTTTTGGTTTGTGCCATTATGTCGGCACTTCCTATAGACCTGTGCCACTGCGTTTCAAGTTTATGCAAATAAGACAACTGCAGAAAGCAGCGCCGTCGCACCGGCAGCCAGCCAAATTGATTTCGGCCTATTGTTGGCAACCCTGGTGTTATTGTTTAGGTTGCAGAATCCGGAAGAAGCCGCTTCGGGAAAAGCTGAAAGGCCTAGCTGAGGCTAAATTCGACAAAATGGATTCTGAAATTATATAAATCGGGTGGGGGGCAGGCGGAGGGGGCGAGGATAGAAGACGATGGGAAGAACATTCGGTCATTAGAACGGCAGAAAGAGGTGTTTAGAGACTAAAGGGGACCCGCAGTTTACAATAAGCAAGGAACCGTGAGAACAACACTGAAACGATTTGGTATGTCTCGTAAGTTTTTTTCAGCGACAGCTGGTTGCTCGCCAACTTGACAGATTAAAAGGAAGGAGAAGAGTAGTCTGGCGGCAACGCGTAGGCCACGGAGACAAATTTTGCTAACCAGCGCAGTCACTGTGCGGAAGTCTGCGAAAAAGTTTCTTCCTTTCAGAAAGTTTGAAACGGCTACAAGATGTGAAGTTTGGCTAATTAGAGAATTCATTCCGAAAATGGCAGCTACAAGAGAAACTCTCAAGAGAAGAAACATGTAGATGCTGCTGCATTTGAGCAGGTCCAGAATCATGCGGCCATTTTTTTGTTGGATAATTACAACCTATATACTGGTATAGGCTGAACTTCAATACAAATGAAATTTTAATAAGCCAGTGAAAGACAAGCACGGTAATATGGTCAGAAATTTCGACGATATCGTAAAGGCATGAGACGAATTTTTGACTGATATGTAGAGTAATCGCAGCAGCCACGCAACCTTGATCAGAAATAATGAGAAACAGGATGCAGAAACTCCACCTGTAACTAGCGATGGGTCTAGAAGGGCGTTGCAAGACATGTCTGCGAGAAAATTAGCAGCAAAAAAATGAAATAGCAGGTCATTCATTCAACCATAGAGAGTGCATTATGACTGAAAGCTTGGGACCCTTAAATTTATACACAACGCTTTTTGACTTCAAGTGTACCAGAGAGTAGGAAGAATGCTAACATTACACTAATCTATAAGGGGGAGGACGCTAAAGAATGGAAGAATTACAGGGCGATTTGAGGGACTTACTCCACGCATATTATAGCACATACATTGAAGTAATATGCAACAGAACGAGGGTGACGGTTGACCTCAAGGTACCAAGAGAACAGGTTGGCTTTAGGAAAGTGTATTCTACACTAAATCTAATCCATGCCATGAATAAGCATTGCCATTTGTCGGGCGTGTTGGTAAACCGACTTGAAAAGCATATATAACGCCACTGAACAAGGACAGAAGGGAGACCACACCACAATGCGCATTGTGCTGCAGTCTTCCTTTCGTCCTTGTTTGCTTGCGCTAAATATACTTTGCAAATCGTCAATCAGGTGATTTAAAAACATCTGCCGTGTAAACTAACCAAATATAGCTTTCATGTGTTGTGAAAAGGCATTTGAGTCAGCATAGATGCCAACACTAAGGGAGGCATTGCCTAACCAAGAAGCACAAGACGCATAAGCGAATATTTTAGGAAATCCATACGAAAACTCCACAGCCACTTTAATTCTTCGCAAGAAAAGTAGCAAACTGGCTATCAAGAAAGGGTCGAGGGAAAAAATATACAATCTCTCCTATGCTGGTTAGTGCATGCTTTAAGAAGGGGTCAAGCTGTCACACTAGGAAGGATAAGCAGTGATGATAAATGGTGAAAACCTCAGCAACCTGCGCGTTGCAAATGACATTGTCCTGTTTGCCACAACACTGGGGACAAATTGTAACACAGTTATTGAGGAGCTTAGCCGAGAAAGTGAAAAAATAGGTTTGGATGTACTAGACGAAGTAAATGTTGAATTGGCTGGCAAGCGAACGCTAATTCATCATCGGCAGTCAGCCACAGAATATGTGCAGGAGCTCATTTATCTAGGCCAATTACTCAGAGGGGACCTTGATCGTGAAAAGGAAATTCCCAGTAGAATAAAAATGCGCTGAAGCGTCATACGACAGCCATTACCAAACGATGGTCGACAGGTTATCGCTGTCGCTGAAAATAAAATAAAATGATGTACAATCATTGCATTGTGCATTACGTGCATTGCGTCTACAGTGCGCATCTGCATATTGGACAACGTGTATATAGTATCTCATTGTACCATAACATAATGACCCGCCACCTGCCTTTCCCTGTATTTCCCACTTCCCTTTTCCCCAGTGAGGAGTAGCAGGCTAGAGACACGCTCTCCAGGCCGACCTCTTCTCCTTTCTCTTCATTAAAATCTACTCCTCCTCCTTATCACCATTACCGTATTGTCGCAATGCCGTTGTCATCATTTCAGCTTGGTAATTGCCTTCGTCACAACGTCAACGTTTTGCGGTCGTCTACCCTCCAGCTCCTTCGTAAACTTCGTCACACCGTCGTCACATCTCCGTTGTCATTACTCATTCTCATGCCATTGTTGTCACTGCATTGCTGTCATAACGACGTTGCCATGTTGTTATCTTCACGCTATTGTCAACATTTCTTTGCTTAAATGGTAATCGTCATCCTCCCACCGTTCCCTCTGTCGCTGCCACTGTGCGTCACAACTCTTTCACCACACCGCCATCTTTGAGCCCTAATCGTCATACCCTCATCGTCATTTCATCAGCGTCAGTCTGTCCTCCACATTATATTCTCGCCATGCCATTGTGATCACTACGTCATCGTCACAGAGTCGCCGTCAAACCGTCAGGATCATTCCACCGACATCGGTTGTCGCAGTTAATGCACGATCATCAATCCATTGTCGTCATTCATCGGTTGAAACACCGTTGTCGTCACTCTGCGTCATCACTACGTATTCGTCATTCCACCTTCATAGTCTCATAATCTCCACGCTGTCATCTTCATACTGTTATTGTCCTTCAATCACATTTATACCAATGTCACTATGCTGCCGTCACCATAACATTCTAATCATTTTAGCAACGTCTTCCTGCTATCGCAATGTCATCGCAATTCTTCCAGCTCAGTCATTATCTTCGTCACACCATTCTCCTCATTCCGCCATCGTAATACCAATGTCATCATGGCATCGTGGTCGAGCCGCTGTACTTGTCGCATAGTTATTAAAAGCGTAATCATTTCTATGTCTACTCACTGAGGAAAACCGTCGCTGCCACGTGTTTTCCCTGCATAAAGAAAATGTATTATTAAAAAAGAAATCAACGAACCAGAAACAAATTGTACGGTTGCAAACATAAATTAGCAACAATGAGTTTGGAACCTGCGACTTCTTGATTGAAAGTCAGGTACCTTAGTCACTGCGCTGTCCATCCGCAATAAAAAAATACGGCGTGGAGGCCACTTGTCTATCGCGTTTCGCAACCGTAGCAAACATACAGAGCGTCAGTGGCATCACAGGTTGCGACAGAAACAACTCAGGCTGACATCTTCGACGAGCGAAAAACAACAGCAGGAGTTAATGGACGACGATGGCGACCAAGAGCTACACCAACAACAAGAGAAGAAAGGGGCTCATGCTACCCGATAGCGACGCTACTGGCAACATGACGCGGTCGTCTTATGCCGACCTATTTACCATCCCGGCGTTCCGACCGCGCATCTCCATTTCTCCATACGACTTTCGCGGTATTTGTCACCATTATACCAAACACAGTCGCATACGAGAACGAAAAGCAGGCCATTAGAAGCACATGCTTACGCTTGTTTTGAGATAAATCGCAGAGGAGTTTCTGCATGAATTTTTTTTTTGTGTCGCATTGATGAACATGGTCGCCGTGCCATCACCGCCGCACAATTTCAGTCACTTTGGCCTCCTCTTCCCACTTTGTTCACGCAGTCGCCGTCATCATGCCATTGTAATAACCTAAGCATCATCGACTTCTTGTCACGCCATTGTTGAAATTGCCGCTCTAACATTCCCACCATCACGCAGTTTTACCCGCCGTGGTTGCTCAGTGGCTATGGTGTTGGGCTGCTGAGCACGAGGTCGCGGGATGGAATCCCGGCCACGGCTGCCGCATTTCGATGGGGGCAAAATGCGAAAACACCCGTGTGCTTAGGATTAGGTGCACGTTAAAGAACCCCAGGTGGTCGAAATTTCCGGAGTCCTCCCCTACGGCGTGCCTCATAATCAGAAAGTGGTTTTGGCACGCAAAACCCCATAATTTAATTTAAATTTTCCATCACGCAGTTTTCGTCATGCCTTCCTCGTCATAGCAACGCCAACATTCCAGCATGAACATCGCGTTGCCATCACGAAGTCGTCACCCCAGCACTGACATCACTCGAGCGTCTTCAACCCCGCGGTCGTAATGCTACCCTCTAAGAATAGTTTACACCCTTTGAGCCGTATCTTGTCACACAACCATAAACGCCATCTGTCTTTTCCGCATCTCCTTTCTTTAAGGCTGCGAGCCCGGTACTTCACAGTAACGAACGGCATGTGCGTTATCAGCATGACACAGCATTCCCCACAGGAAAGTGGGGGGCGCGGCGTTTTCAAGAAAGGAAACGCAAGCAAGGCAGATGACGATTATTTGTTTTCTGGCAGGTATACACCCCAAAGGTTGTAAGCTTTTTCTAGAGTGTACCGTGGCCACATCATCACCTTCATCACGCCGTTGTTATGCCACGTCATCACTGCCTTGTCTTCATGCAGTCGTCATGGCGCTGTGGCTGCATTCCATTGTCGGCATTTTGGGGAATGATAGCGATCTCGTCAACTTATTGTCATCATGCCGTAGCCGTCATACAGTCATCATCATGCCATCTTAGTCGTTTCTTTGTCGTCATTCCCTCGGTGGTATGTGTGGGATGGGCATAACAGAGGGCAGCAACTTTGTGTGGAGTGGAGCAGTTCCCAGTGAAAACATGTCCCGACTGCGTCGTGCAATCGCTACATGCAAATTATCGATAAGCAGGAGCAGCGTTCTTCACAAACACTAATCCTTTTTACATCCTTTTTTACATAAAGTGATCTACTGTTCTTCAGGCAATATATTTTTAAGGAGAACAACCATGTTGATGAAAGGTACTTTAAAGGAACTCAACTCAAGGCTAAGGGCTAACCCTTTGATCATGCTGAATAACGTGGACAGTTAGCGTAAGGTGGCTAGCTACTGATTAAGACAGAAAATGCAAGTAATAAGAAATTCGCTGAATCCGGCGGTCACAACGCATGGGATCGGCATTTCTTTTCTTTTTACTTTCTTGGATTCCAGCCGCCATAAGCCGCCACCCAAAGACGTTGCATGCCAACGATAAGAATAAACTAACTATGGGCAGTTTTCCCCAAGATACGAAGTATTTTACCGATGTACTGAATGCTTGACGTACTGACCGATTATTGTGTATTATATTCATGAATCTGAAATAAATAGTAATATAGGCTAATAAACAGCAACAGGGTCCTCGATAGCCTTGCGTGTTACCAAATAAAAACGTGTTGGTAAGAGGAAAATGCTAAACAAATCTCAAGAAATCCAACATCGCCAGCTGTGCATATTTAGCGAGAAACGAAAAGATCAGCTTACTTCCTTACCAGCGAACAGATCTGAATTCCTTATTTGCATTGCCTTGCTTTCTGCGCTTTAAAATTTCACATGAGTGAATTCGCGTCTCCGAAAGGAGAATCCGAAAAAGCAAGTGATTATTTTTACATAAAGTGATCTACTGTTCTTCAGGCAATCAATTTTTAAGGAGAACAACCATGCTGATGAAAAGTGCATTAAAGGAACTCAACTCAAGGCTAAGGGCTAACCATTTCATCATGCTCAATAACGTGGACAGTTAGCGTAAGGTGGCTAGCTACTGATTAAGACAGAAATTGCAAGAGCCAGCTCCTCCGGCTGAGCGAATTTTAGTCTAAAAAAATCCTTTTCTTTGATTTGCCAACACCACGGAATAATTATGAGGCTTTCCGTAGTGGGCGACTCCGGATCAATTTTGGCCACCTATATTTTAACATGCACCAAATGTGCAATACACTGAAATTATTGCATTTCTTCGCTATCAAAATGAGGCCCCTAATGCTTGGGTTTGTTCCCATAGACTCGTGCTTAGCAGGGAAATACCATTGCTACTAAGCTACCAATGGCGGATCCTTTTATCGGAAGGGCTGTTTAGTTAATTTGAAGAGTTTTCAACATAGTTTATAGCGGAATTGAAGGCAGCATCTGGTGCCCTTGCGTAGGCCCAACTCTTACAGCGACAATAATTTTGCGCAGGCCAGCAGGGAAGTGGCGTGAAATGCCCGGATCAACACAAGAGAAGCCGTCACGTAAATGGGGAGGAAGATAACCAGGAATAGCGGACGAGGGCAGAAAAGAACAGTATTATAAAACACAAGATTCTTCGCCAATTAGAGTTGCCATAAGGCAGCTCCACTTTTAGCACCACCTGTTCGAGTTACGTTGCCAGAAATATAATGTTGTTTTCCGCCTTGCACAAGGTAATAACAGCGCAATTGTCCCTTCCGGTAACTGTACTCACACGAAAACCTACGAAGTAGCGCTTATAGTTACACTTACTGCCGCGACCAGGTCGTAGCAGTTTGACCCAGTCACGGTGAAGTTTCACACTCGGTAACTAAGAGTCTGGTAAACAAGTGGTCAGTGCTAACCAAGCAGACGGCAATACCGATCACCCAAAACCCCGTCGTCTGCTTGAGGCTGTCCGTGCAATTAGCCAGAGTCGGCGCCGTAAAATGCTGGTTGTTTTACTGCTGGAGCCTGTATATCTCTGCTTCCCAAATTAATAGCTCTAGAGGAGCAGCAATTTCGCTTCAGAATCTGGAAGCCACATGATTATGCAATCTTGTGAGCAAACTACAAAGGGTGCATGCATCACTCTAAATGAAATACACAAAAGCAGTTGTGGCGCACAAGTGGTAACTTGGCGCATAACTGAAAGGAAACTTTGGGTAGCTGACATAACAGAAAAAGGAAGTGGTGCAAAGTGATCAAGTCCGTAGCACACCCTCCAGCGTTTCATTGTCCCATCCCATTGACTACAAACTAGGAGCGACCCACTTCCTGGGGGTGAACGGATTAGGATTGTAGCCCGGAGTTCCCGACAGATGCAGAAAACAGACCACTTCGAGCACCGTCGCCATGGGAACCGGTCTCCGGCGATCTCACTTCATTTATTTGGGTCAAGCTGCAGAATGGAGAAGAAAGATAGTTGGCTGTCTGCTCTGTCCTCGTCGTCACTTTCGCTCAGCAAGAAACTAATAGTCACTTGCTTAAAGACATCGTCGCAAGCTGTTCTGAGTCTTTTTTTTTTAGGAAACAACAATTGAGCTTAGGGAATGCAGAAAAAAACATTTTTTTTTGCGAGGAAGCGCTTTCAAATCACTGGGCATTTCTTTGATAACCGAGTATACTGGGGTTAATAATATGACCCACAGACTTCAGTCGTCTGCTCGGGAATGTATGGTAGCTGTACCTACAGGGCCAGCCTTCGTTATGGCTGCTTATGCATCCAACTGGACTAGATGACCGGGAAGCAACGGAGAGAAAAGTAGGTCGTTTGTTCATGAATAACTACCAGGCAAAGACACTTAAATCATGTTGTAGGCCCGCAAGGAATATGTAGACTGGAGGAAAGAAAAAAAAAGGGGGGGGGGGATAAGGTGTTACGGTCTTTGTTGTGAGTTGTCTTGTAGCACGAGGGAGTGCGTCATTTATATTGCATGCTCACACTGGACACTCCGGAAACCTCCATCTGTCCTTCTCAGAACCTGCGGACATATTTCTTACTGGGAAACTACTCGCATCTTTTTTTTTTCACTTATGCAATGTATTTCCTCAGCGGCCCAAAAAGAAGGCTCTGCAACGCCATGTGTGTTCCATGTATGTTGAGCAAACACAAATGTCCTAGCGATTCAGTGTAGCCAACACACAACAAGCTCAAGACCATTTACGGAATACAGAATAGCTACATTTGGACCTACTGTTTATTATTTCCCTTGCTATCCGGAAAACCCGTTTGTTTACCAAATAAAAACTGGCCGAACGAAAATGGAAAGAGCGTGATGATTTGATTCCTTTCATAGAGTTTCTCACTATAACACCTAGAGGGAAATCTGGCTCCACCGCCTTCGAGTTTCCTAAGGGGCGGTGTGCCATCATGGGAATGGCGGTATATGTGTCTGCGAGGCTTGTGTTGGCTGGTGTTGTAAGAGGCTTCGTCTAAAACGCGGATATGGCTACACAAATAACGCTTTCTTAAAGTAACGTATTCATAAAATGTTTCCATTCACTCATGCTACATCTTCCAGCGAAGTTTACTTATCTACAATGCATAACCAATCTAAGGAAAGCAAGAACAGACGGCAAACTTTTTCAAAGCGAGCACGAATCTTGTCATCTATCCTCCAACTTTAGCGGCCCGCTGATACGTTTCGCGTTTCATATATTTGTACGCGCAATAACGAGTTCTCATAGTTAAACAAAACATGTTTTTGTGTAGGAATAAAGGTAAAACAGCTTTTTACATGCTGTTTTAGTAGAAAGTTAATCAATGTGGCAGACGGAACCGTGCTTGCCTGCCTCTACGAGAACGATGCCAATCCGAAGTCACAATATGCCGGCATTCCCATACATACACAGCGCAGCAGCGCCAGAATTTCCTCTAGGTAACATACTGAAACTTTGTATTTCCACTCATACGCAGCAAAACAAAGTTGGGAACCGCCATCGCTGTTTTCAGGACGCGCAGTTTTTTTGAAGTGCGGTGGAAATTAAGGCTCGATACTTTCTTACTAATGTTCTTGTTCGCGGCTGACTGGATTCACCTTTCATCGGTTTCCCTCTACTAGCTATTTACTATTCACGCCATTTCAGAGACCATGCGAGGCAACACGCATATTTTATCTTTTAAAAGCACGACCTAGACATGAGTCTCTGCAGCTATGCTCCACGGCCAAACTACGCCGCCGAGTTCTATGACGCTTACTCATCTGCGATGCATCTTGATAGAGCGCTGTTACATTACACTGGCAGTGGCAGCAGGTTTCAGCAGACGGCAAATTGCAAGTGCGGAGCCGCCGACAAATTCCGTCCAGCAGTACACGTTAAGCGGTGTCTTTATCGTCGCTTGTGCCTTCTGAGCTGATATATATATATATATATATATATATATATATATATATATATATATATATATATATATATATATATTAGTAGAATATTCATCAGACCCGATCTCACAATGACTGCTGACGGCAATGTGTGAACGTTCAACCAATATAGCGGCACAATGTATTGCCACCGTGTCAACGAGTTTTGTGTGAGGCGTGTACTGCAGCGGAACGCAACTTTCGCGATTCTTTAAGAAAACCCGGCGCCACCTAGTGGCGCCACCGCGAAGCCTGCGCGCCGTGGCAAATACTCCGTGACCCACGTTGGAGAGGGGTTCATTGAAGAGCCGCGCAAACTTGGACAAGAATGCCTTCACTATATTCTTCCATCTCTTCTTAATGGTTATAGTCTCAATAATTTTGATTTGTTTTCTTGTTCGCGCGAGGAGCGTCATACTATGTGTTTAAATAACATGGCTTGAGTTTACTTGTGTGCACGTATTGCTGTTTCGTGTATACTTTAGTGATTACTTGATATACTTATCTGTTTGTTTGCTTTTCGTACAAGTTCCAGTACTGCCGCCCTGCTGAACTTTAGGTTTGTAGACTTGTCAAGCTGCCCCGGTGTAGCTTTTTTCTGCAGCCCCTCCATCTGTATTGTAAGATGGGAAAAAAATTGAAAATTAAATTGAAATACCTAATGAATTCATGGTGCAGCTCGCTATAAGGCGTTGGCGTGAAAGAAGTTTTTTGAAAAAGCGGGACATGTACAGTGCTTTTCTGGCGCAGCCTTCTGAAGGGTCAGGTTGCTGTACCTGAGGAAGCCGTGTGACGTTGGCACAATTGCGCTCGGTGTCAGAGAAATTTAAGCCATCTACTTGTCACTTTAGAGTGGCACACTCCCAATGGCGGATACCGAAGTGCGCGTCAAATACTTTCATTCAGGGGCGGCACACTCCGACTGGCACATACTCAGTGACCCAAGACGCCACCAAAAAAGTAAATAGAAAAAGGCACCGGAATAGTCAAAGGCATCGAGAAAGTGGAATGTGCGCCGTACTCCAAGTGGGCGTTAAAGACACTCCTCGGGCCGCAATGCCTACCCAGGCCCGCATCTATGGCGACCATTGTCGTCGTGAAGGATTTCTCGTTGAAGAAACAGCACACACGTAGATCTTGCCGCATACTCAGCGACCCAAGTTCTTCAGACAGCGCTTGGCAAACAGCGTTGTAGACGTTACATCTTCCCGCAGCGTATTCTCTGTCCGACAATTCAATTATTTTGCGTAATTAAAGCTCTTTTTCCAGCTATTCATCCTATGTATCCTCTAACTGCAGCATACCTACAGCACATCATCTCTGCAGCCGCACGTTTTCTTCAGACCTTATTCCAGATACCTACATAAAGGCGTAACGCCATCTACAATTAGACACTGTTTTTCAATCGTAACTTCCTTTTTCCTGGCCAATGCACTCACTTCCGTCTCTCTATTTCTAGCTTCGCCAATGATGCTCGCTTTTCTCATACACGCTTGCCTTTTTTCTCGCGAACACTTGTGGACACGTACGCGGTAAATATTGCTTCTGTTACGTGTTCGTCCTTTCTGGCAGCGGTTGTCCTCTTCTTTCTAACCTTAACGCTCGGCTAACCAGGGCTACCCTTGACCTTCTTCGGCACACCCTTATCCTCCTCCTTCTTGGAGCACTAACAGAGACCATTCCCAGTAGCTGTGGCGCTTTGCTGTTTTGCACGAGGTCCACAGTTTGATACCTCACCGTTGCGGCTGCGTTCTAGTAGGTTAGATCGAAAGATGTGCACGTATTAACCATGAACGTTCCTTAAAGAATGTTCTGTGGTGAAGACGAATCTGGACCGTGTACAAGGGCGTTTCCCGTAGCCCCAGTGCTATCCATGCGCTACATAAGCTTAACCAAGTGAAGCCTATGAAACAATAATGAACTCAAACAGTCAGTGGAGCTAGCAATCACTTAGCCAGCCTCCCACTACCACCGTCTCCTTCCTCTTCACTTGCGGTTTCCTTTTGGCTTGCGCATGTTTCGGTCACATACGCGGAAACACTTTTCCCTTCCGCCAACCACAGCGATTCTGTCTTGCCTCTTATCTGGTGCAGTGGCTTTTTGCAAGGTACCAGTCCCCATTCTTGGTGGTTTATGTTGTTTTCTTCAGGCTCAGTTTCCTCCTCCTCCACATCTGGTCGGAATCGTTCCCGCGCGTTCTCGTAAACGCGAGCCATTTGTGGCAACGCATCACGGCGGTAGACCCCCCCCCCCCCCCCCCTACTTTTCTCGCAGCAGCCACCAACCACTCTCTCTAGATGGGTGCTACGTGGTCGGGAGCGCAAACCTTGCTAATGGCGTCACGTGATGGCGACGCGATTCTTCGCTCAGCCGCGCAGCGTGAGCTCTCCGGTCGGTTATTGTGGACAGCTTCGAGTGACACTGCCTACACTGCCGCGAATAGAAGGAAGGGCGTTCCAGCATTCGTGCAGCAAAGTATTCGGTAGAGTGACGCCAATAGTGCAGTGGTAGTTGAATTTCATGAAAACACTTTGTTGGAACATTCATTCATTCCTTTCTGCAAGGGACCCTTGATTATGGTGCGCTTTTCTCAGCACTAACGTTGCACAGAGTGTATGTGCGTGTGATCGACAGCAGCGGGCAGATAACAGTGGTACGAATCGTACCTAATTCAATGTGACAGACATCTAATAAGCAACAATTAGACCGGAAGTGCCATCATTTGCGTCCACTTTTGCTGAATACAAGAGATAGCGACCACTCATGTTATACTTAGTATGAGAGTGCAGTTGCTATAATAGATTCCTTTATTTGATAGTCATAATTACGGAGCACTTTAACTATATTGAAGACAGTCATATTCAAGACATTGGAGTGGCGATAACATTAACATTATGTTTTTCGTGACAGCCAATTGCTAGCAGCGCCCGACCTTACTGTCCGTATCGAATTAACGGCTAACGACAGAAATGGGCCGAAGTTGGTTGTAATTCATTGCAAGAAAAGGGGGGGGGGGAGGAGGGAGGCGTAACAGACAGAAACGCAAGTACAACGGGAACCTAGAAATCCCGTCTTTAATTCGTATGCCTGTATCCTAAGTGCATTGTATGCTCCATCAATGCTTTATTTTATGACTTAATTCGAGTCAGACATGTCAAACAACACTTTTTTAGGTCTCAGCATTCGTAATAAGTCGACAAACTTCATTCATTCGCCGGTTTCAGTTCTAGCATTCTAAGTCGTTCCTTTCGGTGATCAAGAGCTTGATCGGCTTATTTCATATTTATATTAATATTTGTGTTAGACTACTATAAGCAACAAGTAGTCCTTTCTTCCACTTTCATTTCCCTTTTCCGTTGCTCGTAGTGCGAATTTTATCGCCTCTTTATCTGACTCAGAATTATTGCCACGTCTAGATTAAAGAAACAGTTAACTTCTTCAATGTCCACTTGGTATCATTGCTTTTATGTTATTTCACTGAACCACAAGATATAGAAGGCAGGGTGTATGTATAACGTAACAAGCGGTATACTATATCCGGATTTGCTACATCAAAGCTCTGCTCTGAAGTGTGGTACGAACGCTTCTGAAAGCAGCTGCTTCCCTGCAGAGCTTTCCGAAGCGCGACAGGCCGCTTCCGAATCCCTGCTGAGAGCGCACAATGGAAGGCACAGTTGAGGGTCCGAAGCTGAATGCCTGGTTCCCTCTTGCCATGTCTCATTCCCTCTCCGTATTTCTGCCTCCTTCTTGTTCTTTCTTCGTTGTGCTATACATTTCCTCGCTTCTATCCCTAACGACCTCTGCATCATTCCCGACCCTTTGTTGTGTTCGTTACGGGCGCATTTTCACCCTGGTAGCAGAGATCCTCGGGTCACTGAACTCCGGAGAAGGCACTTCCTTGTATCCGGATTTACTGAAAGGCGCGGATGCATGAATAAGTGAATAGAAAACGGCCTCCTTTAACGTCGGTTGCTTTTCGTGAAAATCAACAACTGTTGCGGGCGGCGTTGTTTGTAAGCATGCATCAGAATGCTTGCGCTCAAGTAAACATGAACAACCGCAGATATACGCAGTAAAGTATCAGAAAGCATGTTTTTTTTTTCATAAACGTTGAGTTGCAGTTATGTTGGATGGAGTCGTAAAAGCACAGAGTGAGTAGTATAATACGAGCAGACGAACAACGGAGAGATCCGGATGAGCAGACGCCGTAGACGGGCCACCTTCTGGCGCATTTGCTCGAAAAGCACTCGCCACGTACCCGTGCGCCTATGAAAATTAAGCAAACGTGGTACGCACTCAAGCAAGGCTTCACGCGTACGTGCACGTATGCAAAAGTAGATGGTTCGCCGATGTAACAGACGTAGTTTGAAAAGTGGACCACATAGACTGTACGAAGCACTGTCGTCTGCAACACCAAACCGTGGTTGGGCATGTTGGGAGTGCAAGAAACAGCGCTTGTCTGGTATACCAGATGCTTTTGGTGTCATGTAACGGCCGACGCATTTAGTGCCCTGCGCAACCGAGTGTTCGTTACCGTCGTATGGTTGCGCCTGGTTTGGCATAACCAACATACTTTCAGTTCATTCCTAACTTTTATTGAACGAACCACTAGCACCGCTTTTCCACCTCTCTGATCATTATTTTCTTTCATTTCAGTTGTTCCTCTACGCTTATAAACCTACCAGTCATCTACATGTACACCATTACAACGAATATATCTTATCACTCCGTAATTACACATTTCTCTGCAGATACAAGGCATTGTACTATCCACATGGCAGATAAATTTTCCTGGGGTAGTTGCCAAATAATGCCTACGCTTTAAAAAGTTGGTGTTCCCGCAGCGTCGTAGTAGTGCTAGCGAATACCTGAAACTTGTCCAATATGCGTTGGGCGGGCTGGCTTTCGCTGGAGCATTCTTCCTGCGCCGTTTTTCTTAGATCAGAACCCAAAAGGGCTTCTTTCGCAGTTCTTCCGCAAAACAAGAGGAGGCACTTAGATAAAAGGCACGAACAATGTTTGAAAACACTGCAGGCAGCTTCCTTTAGCACTGCCACGAATAACTTTGACTTACAAACAGTTAATAAAATACATCGATGTAGCTACGGCAACTGCATAGAGTGTTATGTTAAGAGCAGGCCTTGCAATTATACCCGACTGCCACTTTGCTGCGGAATTGCTGGCGACGTACTTCTTCAGAGCGTAACAGTGTACGAATTCTCGTATTCCCAAACGATAATTGTGGACGATAATTGTGGACGATAATTGTGGACGATAATTGTGGACGATAATTGTGGATAAAATGTGGACGTTCTACGGAATATCAGTTCTCAGAGGGACACATAAGGGCAGTGGCGTAGCCAGAAATTTCGTTCGGGGGGGGGGGGGGGGGGGGGGCTCACATTGCAGCTCGGCCTCCTCCTAAGAGGAAAAATTAGGTCGGATGCTCCTATCTAAATACACGTAGAAGGAAAATTCGTTTTTCTCGGCAACCACTACACCAAATTTGATTATATTTGTTGCATTTAAAAGAAAAACTTAAATTCTAGTACCTGTTTGTTTCGAATTTTCGATTTATGTCGTCAATATTTTATTGAAAAGTGGCACAAATCGGAAAGTTTCAGAAAACGAAACAATTAAGTTTTTAAATCTGTAAATCAGCAATGAAAATTGATATCACAATGCCGTGAATTGCACATAATAGTACGGCTACAGCGGACAAAATTGATAAGTTACGCATGAGTCTAAAAAAATTAAGTATTATGGAAATACGGCTCTTGCAGAACCCTTGTACATAACCCAACCAATTCATGTAAGATACAAATAGACATATCCTGTTTGTCCGCTTTGAATGGTGTAGTGGGTGCCGTGTACAGAACCGCGATATCTGTTCTTGATGCAGAGCTCTTAATTTGTAAACTTCGTCCTATATTTTTTTCGAAGTTTTCAAAATATTTTAAACAAGGTTCCGGCCCTAAATCGAAATTCCGCTTCCAACAGACACTAGAATTTACTTTCCTCTCTCAAATGCAACAAATTTCATTAAAAGCGATTCAGGAGTTATCTCAGAAAAGCGTTTCTGCGTTTTACAGGTATCTGAATAGGCCGCGTCGGAGTTGCGCCCAAGCTAAGCTTCCTCTTAAATAATTTGCCTAGGGATCAAATACATGAATAATAACCTCATTGCCATTGCCAAAGATGCTGCAAACGAATTCTTGAACGCTACGCACCGTCAATACCAGTAAAATACGTATTTTTTCATAAAATATTATATTCGTATGTGCCAAAAATCGTGCCCAACATAGCTGATGTCAATGCTTCCATGTTTTTGTCTATTTAATAATAAACAAAATATCACATGAACTTTAGAACATCAGTTCGAAATGAGCAAAGCAGTGCATGTCGCTGATATGAAAAATGTAAAGGCCATGAAATGAAGAAGTTGTGGACAAATATTTCAATTAAACTTTGTCATTCAAGGTCCTTGTTTACATCCTTGTACATATGCAACGGCCAGTAAAAAATCTCAATGACGCTGCCATTTGTCCCACTGTATTACGCAGAAAAATCTAACACCGGTCGTGTATCGTGAGTAATTGCACCGAAATTATACTAGCAGCAGAGAGCACGTATCAGAAGCAGGAGTTCCGCAGAGTATACGAGGGCGAGTCAAATGAAGGTCAGCCCATGCAAATATATGACAAACGGGGCACTTTATTTAAAGTAGCCTCCATGACCATTTAGACATTTAGACATTTCTCTCATTGACTAACGAGTCGCGTAATTCCCGTCTCATAAAGCTCCTTGGGTTGCTGCTTCAAAACGTCTGCAACTGACTTTCACGTCATCGTCCGAGACGAATCTGGTTCCCATGAGCTGTTTTTTCGGTTGCCCCAAAATGTCGAAGTCGCAAGGCGACAGATCTGAGTTGTATGGCGGATATTGCAGCACTTCCCACTTGAACTTCGTCAGTTTTATATTAACCACATCAGCGGCTTAGAGATGGGCATTGTCGTAGAACAAGATGAACCCATTCGTCAATTTTTCACGTAGTTTGTTCTTGACTGCGACACGCAGGCGATCCGGCGTTTGACAATATCGTAAACAAGTGATAGACTCTCAAGTTTCAGTAAATTCTATCAGTAATGGCCCCTGACGATAGAAAAATAAAAGTCAACAACAGCTTTCCGGCGGAAATGGCGGCCTTTGCTTTCTTTGGGGGGTGGTGAATTCAAGTGTTTCCATTGTAAGCTTTGCCGTCGTGTTTCAGGCTCGTAGTCGTGGCGCCATGGTTCGTCCTCGAACACACTTGCAGACAAGAAATCGTCACCCTTATTGTAATACCGGATCAGATGAGTAAAGGCAGCGCCGAACTTCTCCGTATTCTGGTGAAGATTCAAAATCTTGGGCATCCATTGCGCACACAAGAGCCGGTAACCGAGATGTTCATGAATTATGGCGTCAACGGTGACGGTGAACCGAACCGTGACTGATGTTCACACGCTCTGTCAGTTCATCGATGCTTATCCTCCGTTCTTGTGTCATCAGCTCATCAACCTTTGCAATTTTGTTAGGGGTGATTGCACTATGGCTTTGTCCCAGTCTGGGATCGTCTTTGCAACTTTCACGTCCTTCTTTGAACCGTCTGCTCACACGCTTCACAGTGGCCAATGAAATGCAATGTTCAATCTACACGGCAGCCATACGATGAGTAATTTCTTTTCGGGAAACACCTTCAGCTGTCAAAAAGCTCACGGCACCACGCTGCTCAACTTCTGGAGCGTCCATTACGTCACGCAACCATGTTCAGCCAAGTTTATGAGTGCATTAAAGAGCATTTGTGCTCACACCTGCGTACCACTTTTGTAAATGAGAGATGCCTGCGTGGTACGCGAAGGCCTTGCAGATAATGAACAGAACCATCATTGCGCGGGGTGGGTAGGCTCAGTTTCACTTGACTCGCCCTCGTACACTAAAAATGCGAAGATACAATGTAATATACAAATGCTAAGATACAGCTTGATAAAGGGCAAAAAATTGCCACTGGAAACAAAGTTCACTGCACGTATAAACAAAACCTCGCAACAAGATATCTAAACATACGTATAAGTTTCCAATAAATCTACGTATCTAAGAAAAAGTCATGGTATATAATGTGTCAAACAAGGCAAATAAACATGTTGCGCAATCACAGATTCACAGAATCCTAGATCCCAACCCAATTCCATCCACTCCCCCCGATGTATCACGCGCGACGGAAGGCGCGGCGCGCTTG
Organism: Dermacentor albipictus; assembly: GCF_038994185.2. Taxonomy (NCBI): domain Eukaryota; kingdom Metazoa; phylum Arthropoda; class Arachnida; order Ixodida; family Ixodidae; genus Dermacentor; species Dermacentor albipictus. The sequence continues at coordinate 85,598,095 of NC_091828.1, read as the reverse complement.
CTCCCCGCTTTTCTTCTTTGCGCACACAAGACTGAGCCACCATCATCGGCTCACCCATTTCCCCCCCCCCCCCCCCAACACACAGGCTTTCACTTGCACTAACAGCATGCGGCGCGCGGTCACGATGTTATCGCTCTTAGACTTTATGCGGAATGTGAGGGTGACGGCGACGGCAGGAATGCACCTAGAGTCTCCATATAATTGCTATCGCAATAATATAATCAGCATCCGGCAGCTGAAGCGTCCCATGGTCCATAACTTTCCGCAAAAGAAGTAACAATATAGGTAACAAAATAGAACTTTCACCATGCGACAACTCGCTGCACTGCAACATTTTTTTTTCCTTTTGTGGGGCGGGGGAACCGTAACGGAAAAAAATACGCAAAGGAAAGTATGTTGGTGGCAATCGAATGCCTACTTTGGGCAACTAATGTGGCTATTAAAGGAATATCGAAGAAAACACGAGACGCTTGGTTCACCAAGAACCATGTGAATACTGCTCAGTATCCTGCACTGGCGAGACAAGACTTTCTGGAGAGGTTGCGCTCAAGCGAACGCGGTGCAATCCGTCGAGTCCCCACATTGATGATGGCGAGCGACCATTGTTTATTTTTCTCGTCTGCTAGCTAGAAAGCGTCCAAAAACTCTGCCAGGTGAAAATGCACTCGGCCAGAGAAAACCGAAGGCGCACAGAAGTGCGCCGCGCGGTGGTCGGGGCAACACGAGAAAAACGCATGCGCTCTGGCTGGCTCTGGCAGCCCCCGGATAGGGGAGCGAGAACAACAAAATTGAAGAGGCTCAACGTGGTCTTCGCGATTAAAAGTCATAATACAAAAAATAAATAAGAACGTAGTTACCTTGGCTGGCTTTAGTGCCTTCACTGGATGCTTTGGCTCCGGTGAAAAAAAATTGATGTTTTTTATGTGACATGACGGCACGAATGAACCACCACAACGCTTCGTCTCATCGGGCCTCGCTGCGGGCTATGTCAACTTGTCTGATAGCGCGTTGATTTGGCTAGTCTCGTTGTATGGTCCGATGTGCGACTTTGGAAAAGTTAATGCACCTTTGGCGTCAAATATTTATGGGAACATTAAACTTACAAAGTTAGGCAATTGAAAATCTAAAGCACACGTTTGGAAATGTCAATGCACCTTTCAGATCAAAAGTTTATGAGACCTTTTGATTTGAGAACTTATGAGTGTAAATTCCGCAGCCTCCGCGAGATGCCGCGGCGAGCCTGTTCGCCATCAAAACGTCCTTGAAACTTAGTGCTCGGATGGGGCTGCTTGCGTTATGTGACTCCCGGTGCATGAGCGTTGCCGCGAAATCCAGCCCGAGTTCGCAATTTTTGCGGTGAGATGGCTTTTCGAGCATGAAAAATACGTTCTAGACAAAATCCAGAATGATTTTCTGCGCCGGGGGTTGCTTTGGTCGGCGGTGCATGGACAGCGCGAGAAGTTTCGTGGAGGGCTCAAGCCCCATAAGCCCCCCCCCCCCCCCCCCCTGGCTACGCCCCTGCATAAGGGTATAAGCGATCGCCCAGGTCGGACGGGCACACGATATATTTTGCAAGTGTAAGATAACATTTTGCTGCGCGGGCAGTAAATCGCATGAAATTTTTTTGTGTCAGTATTACCCTCACCTACCAGTCTTGGCACCACTGTGCTAACTGTTGTAAGTCGTTCTGCACCTGACTGCAATTGTTTCTGTTAGGAACTTGGCAATAAATACTGCCGACATCTGCAAAAAGTTGAATCTTTGATCTTATGTCGTTTAAATGTATAGTAAAAACAAGATTGCTCCCAAGAGTGAGCCCCGCGGAAGCCTAGAATCAACATGCTGCATCTCCGCGAAATCATTATTTATGAGAATGGCTTGACGTCTCTGCCGTAAGTTTTCTTGATTCCTGTTACGAGCCCTTGTTTGATTGCTTATTAGTTGATTTTATAAATCAAACGCTTGCGAACCACGTGGCCGAGAGCTTTCACAATTCCAATGAATATTGCATCCGCTTGTACAAGGTCTGGCAAGTTACGATGAATGTCATAAGATACTTGGAAAGATTGTGATTCTCATGATCGCGCTCTCTGAAACCAATGCTGATTAGAAGATAACATTTTGTCCCTTATCTAGTGCGTTCGAATAATTTGCGTACGACTGATATTATCCATATGGACCTGTAGTTTGTCGTGTTATTTTTGTCACCTAGCTGCTTTATAATATGTAAATACGAATCAAGTGCGCGACTTTCCAATCTTCCGGGACCTTAGTGGCGTCAACGGACTATCGGAAAATGAGGGCAAGTATTATTGATCTGCATTGTATAATAGTATTCAGCAATACTGTTCCTATGCCATCTGATGCTAGCACTGATATCGACGGTAGTCCTTCGATGGCTTTAAATTTGATTATGAATAATCATTATTTGAAAAGTACAGCCTGCCTCCGGGCTTAGGCAAGGAGAAACGACACGTCCTTGCAAGAGATGCCCAGGCCACTACACCGGTGAACACACCCTGCTACCGTCAAACCAGGTGACGTAAAAAACGTGGCACAGCGCCATCGCTGAACAAACCACCTAGCTGATGCTGGCAACGACACAACCGTTGCGCGAGATTGGATTTGATTGTAAAACTTTATTTGTCCAACAGACGTGCACCCAGATGACGGCCAGGAGTCCTTGGACCCTAGAGGCGGTTTCCGCCAGTCGGACGGTCTTCAGTTGAGTCTCCGGATCGGAGCTCAGTAATAAGGTCTCTCATTGTTCTAAAGACGTTATTCTTCCCTCAGAGGGAGCCTGTGGGCATTCCCACAGAATATGATTAAGATTAGCCCTGGCTTTACATAGCTTACACTGGCTGGATTACTGACCCGGGTAGTAGAGGCTGCATGACACCGGGCATGGAAACGAGTTGGTTTGCAGGCGACGCCTAGTGGAGGCCTGGCCCTTGTCTAAGGATATATCAGCCGGAGGATATTTAACGTGCCCTAGTCTGTAGTGTTGTGTGATCTCTCTGTGACACACTAAGCGGTCCTGCCCCGTGAAGCCTTCGGCTAGCCCACCAGCTCGGAATGCAAGTCCTCGTGCATACTCGTGGTCCGCCTCGTTCCCAGCGAGGGAGGCGTGCGCAGGTGCCCAGATTATTTCAATTTTCCTGCTATCTGCAGGTCTGCAGGATTCTGTTCGCCTCGGGAGAATAATAATATATGGGGTTTCACGTGCCAAAACCACTTTCTGATTATGAGGCACGCCGTAGTGAGGGACTCCGGAAAATTTGACCACCTGGGGTTCTTTAACATCACATCATCACATCACTTTATTACCTTAAAGACCCCGGTTTGGGGGTATTACATAAGGGGTGGGTTTACAAATCAAGGTTACAGAGAGTGATCTTCATGAGAAACAAATGTAGTCAAGTTGTCCGCAAAAGATGAAGAACACGTGATGGCTGCAATGTTCCGCGGAAGGCCATTCCAGTCCACTGCTGTGCGAAGAAAAAATGAGGCTGCAAAAGTAGTGGTGCGAGCACGTGCGCGTGCGATTGAGTAAGGATGGGACGTACGGGGGCATATGCGTGCCGGTGGGATGATATACGGTGCTTGATTGAGCGGACTGTGAAATAATTTGTGGAACAAACGTGCACCTAAATCTAAGTACACGGGTGTTTTTCGCATTTCGCCCCCATCGTCGCCTCGGGAGAGAAAACTTATGTTCAAAGGCTGGTTGCGTGCTCAGTTACGAACGCACCTCGCCAATAGGCTAGGCAAGACCACGTGTCATTTGCATCAGCAGAGAACGTCGGGCTGCCCCCGCGTGAAAAATGGTGACAGAACCACTGAAATCTAATCGCTCTATTACTGCCAAGTTTATATCGTCATTAGGCACTCCTTTAAGGACTAGAAAGCTACTACTGCGTGAAACGATCGCAAAGAGCTGTCAAAGAGACATCAAAGTAGAAGAAAGTGCTTGGCAGAAAATTTAGCGCGAAGTGTGCGAATGGGCGCAGTCTTTTTTTGTTGTTGTTGTTGTTTCTGGCTGCGTTTGCGCTTTTATTGCACTTGCAGAAGTCAATTTGTCACTCTGACGGTGAGCTTCACGAGAACCCGCTTGTAAACTGGCGTTCTTTGTAGATTTAGAGTGGAAAGCTGACGCTTTGAGTGATGCTACGGGTCACTGCAGCTAACTCTAAGAACAGGTTAGAATCCTGAGGAACATTTTCCCCTTATCGTCATAGCTAGCCTGGTCGACTGTTAAGGTTCTGCAATGCGACAGTGTGATATTGTTACTGGCTAAAGCTCGCTTGAATAGTGTTGTGTCGGCGATAGCGCACCAGCAGACCACTGTTACTGCGCATGTGCGCACAAGTGCTTATAATGTCGTGCTGTGCGCGCTAACCATTGATTCTTGATGTAACCAGAAGCCCGTAGGCTTCGGGCCATAGACACCGTTTTCCTGTTGGAACCTTTGCCTGATCACCCACTGACCGAGACATAACAAACAGCGATGACACAATCCTGGCAGTTTTGTAAGCAGAAAGGGGACGGTACATCGTAGGATGAGCGCTCATCGACCAACTGAGTCTGGCAAAGGCTGTCTCGACGGTACCGTTTCTCGACATTTAGGGTGATAACACGCTCGCTGTTCTACACACAAGGGGCACTCGCCATGTTAGCTTCGTGTGCGACCGATGCGACGCTGCGAATGGCGCTTCGCTAAAAACCCTAAACGAAATAAAATTAGTGCCTCCTCCTCCTCCTCTGACGTTGGTTTCCCCTACGCGGTGCTGAACAAGCAGACGCTCTCCGCGCGTCTCTTTTCAAAGAGAGAGAGACAGAATTCCTTTATTGAATTGGTGAAAAGGGGATAGGGGATTAGGAGCTTGATGGGTGGCACCCCAAGTCCAGGGCAATGTTATCGTGCGGAAACCTTGCCGAACACTACTAAAATATTATGTCGTCGTGTTCGTAAAGTCACAAGGTTTCCGAGGATACCAAATTCTTGGACCTATTCTCTCTTCAAAGCTAAACAAGCAGCGAGAACACAAAGCGCGAAGCTATATCAGCGGTCGGCACTCTTTGACGACATTGCAGATCGCTTTCAAGGTACGATCCGCGCACTGGTGCCGCCGCCCGAGTACATTTGGTCGCGGTTCATAACGGTTTGACGCGGATGAATAAGTCGCTTAAGAGCGATAACGGTTTGTAATGACCGGAACGTCGTCAGCACAACTGTTTGCCTGCTTGCCGTCACCACTTGGTAACGTGCGGCGGTACACTCAAAAGGTGCGGTTCGCATACATTCAAGCCGGGAAAGACAACGCCACGGAATGCATGACTGAGTCGAAAAATTAAAGCACGTGCGTTTGAAGACGACATGACTGAAGTCGGGCACGAAAGCTGCAAATGAACGCAGCGCGCTAACGTGCGACACTTTGCAAAGCGAAAAGCTAACGAAGCCGCGTAAAAGAGATGGCAGCATATTAGATTAGTGACGAGCGAATGACCGCCCGCTTACCTCACAGAGCCGGGACCATTGCGTCGGGTTGAAATCAGCCCGGGCCGATTCTTTGAAGCCAGACATTTCCTCCATGTCGCGTCTCGCTTGGCAGATGGAATACGGAATAGTCGCTTGCCGTCGCTTGCACCTGTGCTGCACCGGAGGGCACAGCAACCCGGCATCGTAAAGAGCGAACTACGCTACGAAAGGACGAAGGAGGCGCGAAACATGGCGCCTGCGTACTCCGTTCGCTATCTTTGACACCGCCATTACGGCAAAAGCAAAAAAAAAAATACAAGCAAGAAGGAAGCGTGAGAGAGCACGTGACGGCGTTCGGCCAATGGGAGGGCTGAGCGTTGATGGAAAGTGCAGGGGAGGAAGACAGCGGCACCCTTCGAAGGATGGCGCTACTTCTTATTTTTATTGAGTGGCTTTACGTTTCGGTAACGTCAGTCGGAAGTCGCCCCTTTGTCGCACGCTAATCTCGAGCTAGAATAGGTTCCTTTTCCTGCGTTTTCTGGCACTCTGACTTTGAGCTCGCATAGCCGGTGCCCCTCCAATTACTATGCGCATTTTTATAGCGAAAGCATTATTCTCGTGAGCCAGAAAAGGCGTCGTTGTCCGCAACAAGTGGTAACAAAACAATAATCGTCATCGCCATTATATCATCATCGTGCCTACAGTCAGTGCAGGAAGTAGGCGACTACAGTCGCCGCAACAAGTATACCATACAGTCGGCCATGCCACACAGTCCCTGCAGAATGAAAGCAGCACTTGAATGTGGATTAAGGTTGATTACGGTTGACATACATTAGAGCAAGGTGAATTAAGGCGGATTAAGGTGGATGGAGGTGCATTCAAGTGAAATAAGGTGGATTAAGACGGGTTAAAGCTGATGGAGGTCTGTACGAATTAGAGCAACGTGTATTAAAGTAGATTAAGGTTGGTACAAGTTATAGGAAGTTGCAATAAAGTATACTAAGATGGATTAAAGAGGATCAAGCTGGATTGATGTTGGTGCAAATCCCAGCAAGGTGGAATAAAGTGGATCATAGTGGGTTCAGTTCATTAGAAATCAGAGCAAGGTCGATCAAGGTAGTGTTGTGAAATCATACTGCTTTCGCATTGGGATCACTTAAGGATACTTACGTGTCTGTCATCTTTTTTCTCGATAGCGTTAGTTAAGAACTACCAGGAGTATTAGAAAGTCCAGGGGATTGTAGTTGGTGCTGCTGTTCTGAACTTCCAAACGCGCATGTATGCTTCACGCACCTTCTATAAAGGGCCACGAACATCGCTCTACTCGTAAACAGCAGTTACCCGAATGCATTCCTAGAAAACGCCATATGAAGTATCAGATAGGCAAGTTACGCAACATGAGTAAGGTACTTGCGCCGCAGTTGACATCTGATGGCAGCGATTGAGGCAAGAATAAGATAAAAACAGAAAGCGTGTGGTAATCGGGCTTCTTCAGTCAGACTCGGATGGAAGTTGGCAACAAGCCTAGATATACCAATAAGGGAGCATTAGTATTTCAGCGTACTCTGACTGGAGTGGTAGGAGAGAAAGATTTTGGGTCATTATTCTATAATTTTTTGAAACCTCAAACGCACGCAATGCAAGAGATAGACAAAGCTGCACCATTAATCAATCTGCCATATTTGTTCCTCACTTTTTCTTTTGTTTCTAAGACTGATGTCGTGCATAGTATGAAGAAAAAGAGAACGCCGACCAAAATGAGGTTCTAAAAATTTTTTATACGTTTCGGCTTCCACACGGAAGCCTTGTTCGCAGATGCGTGTGGAAGCCGAAGCGTATAAGAATTTTTAGACAACCCCAGCTTGATCAGCGTTCTGCGGTTTCTTCCTATTATGCCGTTACTTCCCGACTAGACGATATTTCGTCAAACTATTGATTTCACTGCTCTCGTGCGTTCATTCTACAAGCACCTAAGCCGCATACCTATCTTTGGAGGGCATCGCAAGAACACTCCTGCGCTGCTATTTGATTGCACATTAAAGAACCGAAGGTGGTTGGAAGCTCATCCCCAGCACTCTGCTATATGTCGTCATTCTAGCCGTATGTGCAGCTTCAGGATATTACAATTGAATAAACAAAAAGAAAAGATTTTTTTTTCAATCGCTTCTACTGCCTTGCGCAACTGATTGTATAAAATACTGGTGTTGTTACACGTGAACAATGCGTTCGTCTGCACAAGCCTTAAGAGGGAGCTTTAGCTCGGGTGCTCCCATCTGAATACATGTAAAAGTAGAATTGGCGTTTCCCGGCAACGAGGGCATCAAATTTTACGAGGTTTGTTGCATTTAAAAGAAAGCCTTAAAGTCTAGTGACCGTTGGTTTCGGATATTTTATTTAGGCTGTCAATGTTTTATTAAAAATTGGCGAAAATTGAAAATTTACACGAACAATACTATCAATTTACACCTCTAACTCAGCAACGAAAACTTATGATACGATTCCGTGAATTGCATCTAATAGTACCTATAAAGCGAACAAAATTGATATTTCACGCATGAATCTAAGAAAAAATTTCATTATGTGGCAATACAGCTTTTGCAGAACCCTTGTAAACAGCGTAACAAATGCACGTACGATTTAAAATGACATATCGAATTTGTGCGCTTTCAATGATCTAATGGCTTCTGTTTACAGAATCGCGATATCTGTTTCTTATGCCGAGCTATGAATCAGTAAACTTCATGCTTTTATGTTTTTCAAAGTTCCAAATTTTTGAAAAGTTTGTTTAACAAAATTCAGTACCTAAACCGAAATTCCGCTACCAACACTCACTAAAATTTAAATTTCTCTCTCGAATGCAACAAACTTCATTAGAATCGGTCCAGGGGTTATCTCAGAAAAACGTTCTTGCGTTTTACATTTATTTGAATAGGCCGCATCGGAGTTGGGCCTGAGCTAAAAGTTCCTTTTAAGCATTTATCAGAGAGGTAGTCACGAGCCCGCCGTCGCTCTTTTTCCACCCGTGTTAAGAACATATTGATCCAGTTTGTATACGCACACGGTTTGTGCGTATGTGCTTAGCGACTTTTACCAGTTGCTATACAAAGCATCCCCAAATGAAAGCTGTGCGGAACAAGCGTCATATGTTCAAGTTGCTATAATTTGTTTGATTTAGTATATTATTCTGTTTTGCGATAGGGTTATTCCGATCACGCAGTATCTTATATCAGCCTGACTAAGCAACCAGATTTTTGCGCAACTACATCTTGCTCCTAGCGACCACCCTCAGTGGACTTCCACAAATTAGTTTAGATTCAGTGGAACAGCATAAGCTCAGTCGGTGGCCTTTTTCGTCACTATATTTTTATATCAGTCGTAGCGTCAAAAGCATTCATGAAATGTTTTCTTCTTCCTCTCATCCCCATTCCACCTGACTATTGAGATTTAGGA